>NC_064286.1:37565816-37571055 GCF_019186545.1 Solanum stenotomum | reverse complement strand
AATTAAATCTGTTTTGGTAAGGAAAAGACCAAAATACCCCTCTAAAACCCGGTTTTGACTTTCCTTAACTGGACAGCCTAACTTCAAAAGGTCATATCTCACTCATCCGACCTCGAAACTTAGCAAACTCAGCAGCGTTGGAAAGATAATTCAAAGATCTTTCCTACGGTTTCTGGTAGAACACCTAACTCATCCTGAGCTAGGAGTTATGGTCGTTTGAAGTCGACCCAAAACTCATACTTAACTTGCAAAATTCCAATTTAATTCTTTTTGGAACTCAAGGTGCTACATCTAGTGACCTTAACACTTAAGAAATTTTTAATTCCTTGCAAAAATCTCACTCACTACGAAGAAAGGTTCGGGTTTTAGTTCAAAAATCTTCTGGGGTGTTACAAATATAGTTTGAATTTTTTGTTTGATTAACACGATATTTTCTTTTAGTTTAATAATAATAATTTGAGTGAATTGTAGATGCACTTGAAATATATATATATATATATATATATATATATATATATATAAATACAATATTAAATGTATTATAGGAAGTGTTTGACTTTTTTAAAAAAAAAAAGAGTTAATTTCATAAAAATGATCACCGAGCTAAAGATTTATTGTAGCAAAGTCGTAGAACTAAAATTTGTACTTAAAAAAAATATAGCTTTTCGATATATTTCATACATAATAAATCGCACCACAAGATAAAACTTGTCAAATAAGCATAATATATAATATAATCAACAAAACAAACAAACTCATCATATCAATGCACAATAAACAAAAAATTACATAAAAATAAAAGAGAAAATAAAAATTTGTATCGCAATTACACATAAATATAAATAAAATAAATTATATGGTGATCATTATTTTAAAATTATAATTGAAGATTGATATCTCAATTTAAAAAAATATAAAGGTGGCACATATAAGAATGATGTAATATCTCACTTTAGCCAAGATTATCATTTGCCTTTTCTTTTTAAAATATTTGATTTTTTTCTTTATTTTGATTTATAATATTCACAAAAAATATATATTTTTTAAATATCTTATTTATCTCTCCCCTCACCATTATTAAAATCTATTAAATATTTTTCATCTTTCCTCATCATTACTACGACAATTTATTACTTTTTCTACCTTCTATTTTTATAGTTTTCTAAAATAAAATCTCATTTATCTCTCCTCTTTATTATCATAATCAATTATTCTTATTCACAAAAAATATCTTTTTCCTTAATTGTTTTTTTTCTTTTGATATTACTGTTATTCACAAAATTTCCTTTTTTTCTTTCTCTTGATCGGTAAAATAAAATATTTCTCTGACCAAGAACCACAATTATCCATTTTCTTCTTTTCTTGAATTTTAAATATTTTTCTTACTTTAGGTTTAAAAACTCAAATATTTTTATAAAATAATATCTAATTGAATATTACTTTAAACATAGAATATTTTTATAAAATAATATCTAATTGAATATTACTTTAAACATAGTTATAATACTTACCTTTATATTATGATCATGATAAATATGTTTACCTTATTTATCTCTTTTCTTACCATTACAATAATTTATTGCTTTTCATCTCTCCTCATTATTACTATATAATTTAATATTTTTTCTTAAATTAGTTTTTTCTTACCTTCTATTTTTATAGTTTTTTAAAAATGAAAAATCATATTATCTCTCCTCCGTGTTATCATAATTTATATTATTATTGAAGAAATTTTTCTTCTTTTAATTTTTTCTTTTGATCTTTAAAATCAGTAAGAATCAAACACCTTATTTATCTCTCTCCTCGCATTACTCCAATTTATCACTTTTTCTCAAATACCTCTTTTCTGCCTTTTGTTTTTAAAATATTCTAAAAAATAAATATTATTCATTTCTCTTCTTTATTATCATATTTTATTATTATTCATAAAATTTCTATTTTTTCTTAATTTTATTTCTTTTGATCTATAAAATTTTTCATTGAATATTTTTTTTACCAAGAATCATAATTAATTTTTTCCTCCTATTCTTGACTTTTAAAATATATCTTCTTATTTATGTGCTATGTTAAAAATATCCAAAGAATTTATAAAATATTATCTAATTTACTTTTTGTTACGATCCGAGCCTACACCCCGGACGTAACACGGCGTACAAGACTCTGAAGAGCCTCAACAAGCCTCATAGCATTCATAACATAAGAACATAGGAAAATAGTGCGGAATTTAAAACTCTTTAAAACCATACAATCGAAGTCATTTTCATAAAGCAAGCGGAAGTCTTTCTATACTTTGTCTCAAACAATCTAGAACCATAAGACTTAAAAACTTTGGGACGCAGCCCATACAAAAGCTCTAAACATAAAATAAAAGACATAAAGGGAAAGGTGGGTTTTGTCCTCGAAGCTATGAGGACTCGCCAAATCTTCAATTCTTTGCTCCTTAGAAACCTATCCTCAAAGAATAGAACTCAAGTCCGAACCCTACAGTTTGTGAAAAATGTAGAAATATGGGTTAGCACACAAAATGTACTAAGTATGATAGTCATGCAAAAACCATGCTTAAAAAGACATTTTGGTTGAAAACCATGCATTATGCCAATTTTAAGAAACATCATGAACTTTAGTATAAAAGGCATAAGATACAAACATAATCAACATAGAAGCCATTACATCACATTAGGACCATCACCTTAGATAATCCTAAGCTATACTTGTGCAATGTAAGAATAACATCCCATACTACTATTCCTACTAAGTACCACTTTAAGACCACCTTAGATGAACTTTCCATTTGTCATACTCATCTTTAGTCAATAATCATGCATAAGGAACATATACATTTCATTAGTCATGACAAGGAAAGTAACTCATAATACAATCCAAGTAAAGCATACATCATTACATTAAGCCTTCAAGTCAACATTCTCACTAGCATCATTATAAGCACATTCATTTCATTAGACATTAAATCAATATTCTCATTAGCATTATCATAAGCTCATTCATTTCATTTAACATTATGACATTGAGAAACACACCATAGCCCTCTCAAAGCCTACTCGTGCAATGCATGAATGGTATCTCATACTACCATCCACACTTCATGGAATTTCTTGAGTAACCATAGTACCTAACTCATATCCTTGATCATAAAATATCATACATGAAGGAACACACCATGACTACTCTCAAAGCCTACTTGTGCAATGCATGGATGAAGTCTCATGCCCCCACCCACACTAAGTAGTGCATTCTTGAGAAGCCATAGTTCATTAACATTCTTTGTGGGGGTAAGCCTTAACAGACATAAATCATGTGAGCAAATCATGGAATCCCGATGTTACCACACCGAATAAGGGATTCTTACTTGCCTAAGGTAGGACCGTTAACATTTAGCTTAGGTGGATCCACTAGCTATAAACCTATGTGGGCACATAGTTATGGGATAGGGAGATTGCTACTAGATACCCCGCCTCAACTCACGGTTGAGCATCCATCTCAAGAGATTGCTACTAGATACTCTGCCTCAATTCACAGTTGAGCATCCATCTCAATCAATATTCACTTGGTGCTTAGCATTATTCCCCATGGAGTACTTGACATTCATTACTTTAGTTTATTAATATGGGATAAGAGATTGCTACTAGATACCCCGCCTCAACTCATGGTTGAGCATCCATCTCAAACCCAACATTCATTAAAGTGGTATATAGAGATTGTTACTAGACACCCCGCCTCAACTCACGGATGAGCATCCATCTCAACCCAACATCCATTCATTAGATAGCTCATAGATTCAACGATGAGAATAGCCTTTCAACTAAGAATTCCCATATTGTGAGAAAGTCCTTTCACAACATGTCATTATCATTTATTAGTGTACAATTGAGAATAGCTTTTTAATCAACACATAATCTTAGAAACTCCATTCATTCTTCATTCATGAGTATGTGTATGTGAGAATAAACTTTCACATATCTCATCATCATTCATAAGTGTTAAATTGAGAATAACCTTTCAATAATAACACAATTGCATTCTAGATATAATGACATTACTTTTATTAAAATTACAAACCATATACATAATTCTCATAGTCATGTATAGGTTCTTCATTCGTAACCCTTTAAGAACCCTAGATCACAATTCATGATTCACATCTTGCATCACTATTCTATACATATATATTCACATATTTCAATTAGATTAACTACTACATGCATAATTTGATCACAATCCACCCACATCAATCATCACCCACACTTTGAGATCCAATTTGACAAAATAGGGGAATTCATGGATTCATAGGTAATTCATCATAAAAGCAATAGTAATTCATCAAATTGATCATAATATAAGACAATAAACACTTTGAAATCGTTTTGAAAGTGAATCCATGCCATAGATTGAAAATTCTACGTTTTGGAGAATTTCAGCTTTGAGAAATAGAGTTTTGAAGGGACTCCTTGGATGGAACTTAACCAAGGATGAAGACTATCATACCTTGATTGTAGAAACTCCACAAAATTGAGTGAGAAAGATGAAATCTTGAGCTCCACACCTTGGCTTCTTCTTCTCTAATGAAGATTTCTAGAGAGAAATATTTGGGAGGGGAGGTAATTTCTATTTTTGAGTTTTGGGAATAATGAATTGTAAAAGGGATGTTTAATACTTTAAAAAGCCTTAAATAACTCTAAATAATCAATATAAACCGTCCCCTAACTTAACTAACCTTAAAAGGAATTTACCATAGTACCCCTAGCCTTGGCCTAATTGGACAGCTTTTCAGGCATGACTCACGCCCACCAACCCACGGACCGTGAGTGGGGTGAAGCCTCATACTTCACATCCGTAGTTTGGTTCAGGAACTTGAAAATTGGGGCCTTGACCTACGAATGGGTTCCAAGGGGCGTGGATGGACCTATAGGGCGTAGGTCCCTATCCGTAGGTTCTTGAATTTTGACAGCTTTTTGTCAATTGGGTCAGCCTTAGGGTTAGGCTTTAGGGTCATCCTCAAGGACCTTTGGTTGGTCCTTGGGGAGTCGTACCTTGAGGTTTAACCCCTCAACCTAAGCTCGAAAACTCCTTTTACAACATAAAACCTCACATCAACTCAACAACACACTCGTAAGGTTCCAGTTTCACCTATTCGTTTTTCCAAGTCGTAACACTTTTAATGTAGTTATACTCACCTTTATAATATGATCTAATAATAATATATATATATATATATATATAT
>NC_064286.1:37500753-37565806 GCF_019186545.1 Solanum stenotomum | reverse complement strand
AAAAAAAAAAAAAAAGAATTCCTAGCTAAAGAAATGTAAAACAAAAAGTAACGGTTTGGAATTTTTCTTTTGTGTGTTTATTTTTATCATAGTTACTTCTAAAAAATATTCTTTCCTTTTTTTTTTTTTACTTAATTTACTATAAAAAAAATTCCTTTTATCTTGCGATTTGCTACCTTGTCTTCTTATTCTTTTCCAATTATATCCACACTATATTTATTCTTTACTATTAGAAAAGAGAATCAAAAATTTATTTTTCTTATAGCTTTTCATATTGTTTCAGTACTCTATAGTCCTAAGCATTTGTAAAGAACAAAAAAAAAGAAGAGAGAACTAATACTTCATGGTGGACATCACTTTCACGGTTCACAAATTGAATGTTAGAGGACATTTTGATGTCTTTCGATCTTCGGTATATTGAGTTCCTGATTTCGTTCTTATTTTTCTAGATCTACTGTTATAATTCTTGTTGGCATAAAATAGTCAAATTTGCCCAAGTATATTCTAATGATTTCATTTATATAAACAAATCAAATATCTGAAGTAGTAAATCTTCTCTTGCTATGAGTTCTCGATTTTATCTTATGCGTAATTTTTATTTATTCAAATAAATTAAAATTTCAATTTACCTGAAGTAGTAAATCTTCTCTTGCAACGATTCTTCCATTTTGTCAATTTACCTTCATATTATGTGCTCTCCTGCTTAATTTCATTTGTACAAACAAATCAAAAATTGGATTAATCTGAGGTAGTAAAGCTTTTCAAAAATTCAATTTACCTGAAGTAGTAAATCTTCTCTTGCAATGATTCTTCCATTTTGTCAATTTACCTTCATACTATGTGCTCTCCTACAAGTAGTAAATCTTCTCTTGCAATGATTCTTCCACTTTGTCAAGTTAGCTTCAGCTTATGTGCTCTCCTGCCTAATTTTAGTTGTATAAACAAATCACAAATTTCACTTACTTGATGTAGTAAAACTTTTTTGTTGGCAATGATTCTTGAATTTTGTTAGTTGTATTTCAGATTATGTCCTCTCTAACCTATATTTTTTATACGTTTTTAATTGATTGTTGCAATAAGTTATTGACAACCGTTACAACTGTTTATTATCCATTACAAGATTAAAAATATTCTTTATGTTAAAACTTTTCATTATCCCCTTTAATTGTAGGTTAATAGATGCATTTGAGATATTTAGTAGATTATTATATTAAGAAATGTATTAAAAAATTTAAAAATTTGAGAAAAAAGATAAATAAGAATGGTGGCCATAGAGAGGTGTCACATCACCTTTTCTATATTAAGCTTTATATATATATATATATATATATATATATATATATATATATATATATANGCCCACTTATTCAATTGTCAAAAAAAAAAGAGAAAATTTTAAAAACAACAATATTTTAGCTTTTAGTGGGACTCCTTAGCAACAATTTCATTATTTATTAAAAATGTCATTATTTTAGTTTGCTAAGGGATTAGTTATGTATTTATTTTATTTTGATTAATTTGAAAGAATACAAATAATTAATAACAGAACAAGGAAAATCATGGAACAAAAAAATTCAAAAAAAGTAAAAAAGATTTTAAATACAAATCAATTACGTTTTGAAAAGAGCATAAATAACCATATTTTCGTCGAACGTTTTTTTGCTTTCTTCTTAAGAACAAAAAAAAAATCAAGTTGAATACGACATATTTTTGAAACAATTTTTAAAAAAATTGACAACTATAAATTTGTCGCATCCAGTGAACAATCGAAAAACAATAAGGTATTTTTTTTTATTTGTTTGGATGAGATATTCGTATATGTCGAGTACAAGAGTGTTGTTTTTTTTTTCCTAATTGAATCAGTGAAATCTTTGTATGCATTGGAATTTATAGCTTTTTTCAGACGTTTTGTATCCAAATTATGATGTATAACGAATGAAATTGTTTTTTTTTAGTTTAGTAGTTGTTTTTTCTGTTTGAATGCATACAATAATTTGTATCCCATTAAGTTAATGTAATTAATCGATCATGAACTATATTTTAAATACAACAATATATGAATACAAAAGTGAGATGAAAATACAAAGTTATAAATACTAAGTGAGATTGAATATAAAGTTGTGAATACAAAAGAAATACTCACTTCATTTGAAATACAAAGTGACTTTGAAAGGTAAAATACAAACTAATGGATCATGAACTATATGTTGAATACAACAATATATGAATACAAAAGTGAGATGAAAATACAAAGTTATAAATATAAAGTGAGATTGAATATAAAGTTGTGAATACAAAAGAAATTAAATACTCTCTTCATTTGAAATACAAAGTGACTTTGAAAGGTAAAGTAGGCACATAAAATACAAAACTTATTGGTATACAATTAAGTTGAATACAAAACAAAAGAGAAATACAAAGTTGTTCACATATAAATTGAGATTGAAATACATAATGAATACCCAATAAAATACAAAATTGTTAGCATACAGTTAGGATGAATTCAAATTAAGAAGGAAATACAAACATGTTGGTATACTAATTGAGATTGAAATACAATGTAAAAACAAAAAAATGTAAAACTTGTTGATATATAGATAGAATGAATACACAAATAAACTATTGATTCAGACATTATAGACAGACAGATGTTTTCCCCAAATCTAAAACCCTAAAAGCAAATATAAATGTATTAAAAATCTAACAAAATAAACATATGAATGAATTTGTAGATTCTAATAAATCTGAAATATTAAAACGAAATAAAAAAAATTGTTAAATCGACTAAAAATCTAAAATACATAAATTTTACATGATATGTAAACAAACTTGCATAAAAATCGAAAAAATTAACCGAAAATTCGTAATATGTACAATGCGAAATATAAATCATAAACAGTGATATTGAAAAAAAATCAAAAGAAATCTAAATAACTAATTGAAATACATAAATATTAGATGAATATGTAAACAAACTTGCATAAAAATCAAAAAAATTGACGAAAAATTCGTAATATGTACAATGCGAAATATAAAGGGATAAGGGTCTGAAAAATACCCCAACTTTGGTCGGATTTACTGTTGCGATACCAAACTTTCATAAGGACCTATTACCTCCCTAGACTATTTAATTCCGTATTTTTACCCCCTGAACTATTTAATAGTGTATTTTAAAGGTATATATGTGCCCACGTGGACATATTACTATTTATAATTTTGCATTATTTTTTATGTCTACGTGGGCAAATATATATGTTTAAAATACGGTATTAAATAGTCTTGGGAGGTAATAGGTCTTCATGAAAGTTTAGTATCGCAACAGCAAATCCGACCAAAGTTGGGATATTTTTTAGACCCTTATCCCAAATATAAATCATAAACGATGATATTGAAAACAAATCAAAAGAAATCTAAATAACTAATCGAAATTACCTTTACCAAATTCAAAATTTCTTGAATTAATATATAGATTTTTTTTACCAACCGAGAAATTTCTTGAATTAATACAGAGATTTTGTTGAAGAATCAAACTTTGAATAATTTGTGTTTCAAGGTTAGCAAAAAACTTGAAAAAAGAGAATCTGGAACGTGAAAGGTGGGGAAAAATAAAAACTTAAGTTAGAAACGTGAAAGGTGGGAAACGTGTGAGATGTGGAAAGACTATTAATGGATAATTTTGTATTTATTTTTTATTTTTAATTTGTTATTGGTTAGAATTTGGTCCAATGATGGACTCTTTTGATTAATAAAAGGAAATATAAATAATAAAATGTGAATACAAATTATTTTTGAAAATATTGACATTCTGACATTTTAAATAAATATTTTTAAGTATTATTATTTTGACTAAATATGTTAGATATTATGACTAAGTAGCTAATTTTTCCTAAAAAAATAAAATAAAACCTCACACAATTTTTATTGATTGTGTCAATTTTTTTGGGTGAAGGATGGTACCTACTTACTAATATAAGTACTTACTAGTGAATGATTCAACAGGAAGCTGACAACACGAATATTCACAAGGTGGAGTTCATGAAATTATTTCGTACGCTTGATCTATATTTTGTACACAATTCATTTAATTTTATTTATTCACATTAAATTTTGCATGCCATTTAAATAGGAGCAACTTTCACATATAGCAAATATAAAAATCATATTTATATGTTATAGCTATAGTTTGCATAATTGTGCTCCATAACAAATTTTATGTTTGCTATTGAGCTTTTGATTTGTATAATTCGCTACAAACATTCAATTTTATACAAATTGTTCAATTTTGTATGAATTCATTTATACATTGTAATTAGTATAATAAAATCTGTATTTATATAATTATAAGTGTATATGACAAAAATATATATATTTGTATATACACTTTTCTCTCGCTTTATACAAACACAAACGCATTTTATACCGAAATGTATAAAATGACTAATTGTATACCAAAAATGGCTAATTGTATATCGAATCAGATGGCAAAAAAAGGATGTTTGCTGCGAATTACAATTAAAATAAATTATGGCTATAACATTTAATTTGAATTAATAATTTGTTATTTCATACAATTTTTCCTTTAAATAATGGTTATGAGCCTTTTATCATATATTTATATTAATTGATACAGTATAAAATAATTTGGGAAATAAATAATAAATATTAAAGGTAAAATATGGAAAATAAATTTTTGATATGCTAAAGTGAGAATTAAAAGTAAAAAAAATATTTTAATATAGCAGACAAATAAAAATGAAGGAGTATTTGACAACTTTTTACTATTTTCAATGGTAAAATTTACCAAAAGATCCAAAGCACAACTGAGATTTTGTTGTAGCAACTACATTTTCTTTTTGTTGCAATGGAAAAGATAAAAGAAAATTGCACGTTTCCTCAATTCCTTCACTTTATTTAAAAACCAGTATTTGGTCATAAAAATTTGGGATAAGGGTGAAAAATATCTCAATTTTGGTCGAATTTGTTGTTGCGATACTAAACTTTCATGAGGATCTATTACCTCCCTAGACTATTTAATATCGTATTTTTTACCCCCTGAACTAGTGTATTTTAAAGGTATATATGTGCCCACGTGGACACATTACTATTTATAATTTTGCATTATTTTTTATGTCCACATGGGCAAATATATATGTTTAAAATACGGTATTAAATAGTCTAGGGAGGTAATAGGTCCTCATGAAAGTTTAGTATCGCAACAGCAAATTCGACCAAAGTTGAGATATTTTTTAAATCCTTATCCCTAAAAAATTGAAACATAATTTAAAGTTATGTTTCAAACTTGAAAAACAATTCATAGTTTATTTTCTAACTTCTTTTAAAATAGTTGTATATTCAAACATGAATATTATTCTATATAATATAAAAACTATAACCAATTGTTATAAAATTAATATCGTTGGGTCTGTGCATAACATAGACTAGTATAATTATAAATTGGGATTTTAAAATTAAAAGGGCAAAAGTGAGAAATCTTAAAAATACTCTTGAACTTGATCTTGATGTAAATTATTAGTTTTATCCGAAAATTATTAACATTCTTAAAAAATATTTCTATATTTGACTAACTAAACTTAGATACATCTTAATACACTACACCACATATTTTTTTCTTATGTAGACTCTTTTGGTTGGGAACAAGTTATCCTATGATTAATTATCTGGGATTAGTTATCTTGGGATAACTTATCCCACCATGTAGGGGTGTACAAGTCAAACCGTAAAGTCAAACCGCCAAATCAAACCGGAAAAAAAAAACGATTTGTGGTTTGGTTTGGTTGGTTTAGCAGTTGAAAAAAAACCAACCACTCTTGGTTTGGTTTGGTATTAACAGAACAAAGTCAAACCGAACCCAAACCAAACCGACATAATATATATATAAAATTATATTTTATTTATAGATAAAAAATAGTATTTATAATCTACTTTGTTGATATATTTTTAGTTAATTTATAGTTTTCAATGTTTATATATTTTATTTCAAATTTGGGCTTGTAAAATTTTGTAATATATATATATATATATATATATATATATATATAATTTTATTTTATTTATAGATAAAAAATATTATTTATAATCTACTTTGCTAATATATTTTTAATTAGTTTATAGTTTTCAATGTTTATATATTTTATTTCAAATTTGGGCTTGTCAAATTTGTAAATATTTTATTTTGTATTAAGATCCAAAGTTACAATTATATTGTTATAGTTTTTCAAATTCGAAGTTAACAATTTACTTTGTAAATATTTTATTTTGTATTCAGTTTGCCTCTAGCCTTTAATCTTATTAATTTAACATAATGAACGTTAATATTTCAATTATTTTTTTGTACTCATGTGAATTTTATCGTCTTTTTGAAAATTTCTATTAATTTAACATTTTTTAAGTTTAGCTTATCACACAGGTAAGTGACAATATATTTGATCTCTCTTTCAAATACCGTATAGTTGTAAAAAATCAAAAAAAAAACCAAAAAACCGAAAGAACCGACTAAAACTGACTTTATGTGGTTTGATTTGGTTTTTAGATTTAATAAATCGACATAATTGATTCAAGTTTTTTTTAATGAAAATCCAAACCAAACCGACCTATGTACACCCCTATCACCATATATATGAGATAACTTATTTCATCACTATGATATAAATAGTGGGATAAGTTATCCAAACAAAAAACCAAAATATTATCTCAGGACTATTTTTTTATCCATGACTTCTTATTCCTATCCGTCACCCCAAAGGACCTGAGTGTTTTTTATATTTATATAGAAAAAACTTTGTTCTTCGGATTTATTTTTTTAAAAAAAATTGAAGATGCCCAAGATGGGCTTTTTATTAATGATAAACAAAAAACAAATCAGAAAAGTACAAAGGCTTCAGCCCAAAAGTGGCCCAAACCCGGAAAAGCTATCCTAAAATAGAAAAAGGGAAGTGACAAAGGAAAAAAGTTAATCTCTTCAGCTCCTCCTACAATTTTCAGCAAAACCATGAAGCTGCAGTTGTGCGCCAGCAATGTGAACGCCCAAAATAAAAAAAACACCTCCGATCCTCAGTAGCACTACAAACACTTTCATGTTCGGCTTGTAATCATCTGGATGTCAAAACTTCTCACTGACATCATGATTCAACACTAACGAAGACTTCGTCAACATGAATGTGACATAGCTGCACTTAAAACAAAAGGTGTTAGTCGATTTGAATCCTTCCCCATACCTTTCTTATTTTCCCATTATTTCAACTTATAAATTTTTCTCTCAACAGAATGAATCCCAAAGAAGTTGATACCACTGTTAAAGAGGAAAAAGTGTTCAGTTGTCAAAACATGTATTGAGAAATCAGTTATTGAAAGTATCCTATGCTTCCTCAGTTGTTTGTTGTATGTTTAGCTTCCTTGATTCAGCTCGTCTATTGTTTACTCATGTAGCTTGTACCCAGTATTTTGAACTCTTTTTATTCTTAGATATGGCATGCTTTTTTTTCCAATTGAATAATTGTTTTTGCTTGCTGTGGAAATTCTTGCATAATATAAAATTGGTGTCTATGTGTACCTGCAAAATCAAAAGCATAATTAGTGAAAAAATCTGCTAACATGTTTCCCTCCCGATATGTATGCACCACCTCCACCTCCCTATTCATCATCAGGTCCTTTATATAGCTTATATCCCGAGTTATCAACCAAGAGACCTCCCATATTCTATTTCTAATTTTTTTGAGCCATTAATGAATCTGTTTCAATAATCAAAGGTACTAGACTGTGTTGTAAGCAATAGTCTATACCAATTCTAATCGCCTTAACTTCAGCCTCAATCACAGAGACCTCCTCTAGTAACCTAGTTTCAGCATATATCATCTCCCCTTCTTCATTCCTGATACAGAAGGCCATTGATCCAGACCCAAACCTCACTGAACCGTCAGTGTTACATTTGAATTTACCCCTCGGAGGATGTATCCATCTAACAATTTTGGTTTGTAGCAATGGGGTGTAACCTTCCAATAACTTCACAATCAATGGCCAATTTTGAGGTATTCCTTCTAACCATGGATATTTATACTTGGTAAACAAATATATATTTATGTTAATCTCCAACATCATGGTTTGTTTAGACATAACCCCCAATGTTTAATGACATTTCTCCTTTTCCAAATTTTCCATATTATAAAAGCAGGGACTGCTTTAAAAATAGACTTTAATTTAGTAGCACAATCAGCCTTCCACCATTCCTCCAAGACTTGCTTAATCTGCATTAATTGGCATCGTACTCTTGCAGCTTCATTAAACCACTTCCAAATATGATTAGAATCAGGACAGTTAATAAATAGATGCACAAAGGATTCTTGTATCCTGTTGTTACAACAACAACATTCTTCAGATTCTACTATGCCTCTTCTGATCAAAATTTCCCCAATCGGAATTCTTCTAAACCACATCATCCATAATAGGAAGGACACCTTATAAGGTAATCCTTTCACCCATATGTTAGATATATTCTCTATTGGCTCCTTCATGTATCTGCACAAATCCCATGTTGTTCCTACCTTGATTTTACCAGACCCACTAGGCATTCACCAAGGTTTATCTCTACCCTGAGTAAGAACCAGATTTTCCAAGACATTGTGTATGCGAATGCATACATCCTCATTAAAATTTGCATGTAACATTGCATGATCCCATCCATCTTCATTGACCAGTTGCATTACAGATTCCACTTGACTATGATCCTGCTGAATATCCATATGAAAATACAGAGCCCCAGCTGTGTCCAATTATCAAACCATACACTTACATGTCCCTCCTTTGGTTCCCACCATATCTCTTGATCAAAAAAATCTCTTGCCAGTAACATACTTTTCCATACTTGTGATCCCCCTTTCCATTGCGGCATGTGTCTCTTGCAATACTTGTTCCACATGTAATTAGATCACATAGTATTAATGGTCCTGAATTTCAACCATAATTTAGCAAATAAAGCCTTCGAAATATCAAACAATGATCTAAATCCCAACCCCCTTCTTTTTTTGGTACACAAATATCCTTCTATGCAATCCAATGGGTAGATTTACCCACTTCCTTGAAATTCCATAAGAATTTGGCAAAAATTCTATAGATATCATATATTACTCATTTAGGAAGATTATGATAGACAATAGGTATGTTGGAATACTCTGTAAGACACTGTTGATTAAAGTAGTTTTACACCCAAAAAAAGGCAATAATTTTCCTTTCCATAACTGCAGCTTGCTTTGAATCTTTTTTATCAGGTCTATGAAATGCACCTTCTTTTTCTTATGATGGCCAATAGGGCTGCCCAAATACATCAAGGGAAAGCTTCCTTTTGTGAAACCAGTGACCTCTTCCACTAATTGATTAGAAGCTACTGTTGCTTTACTGTACAAATAAAAGGAACTCTTCTCCTTGTTGATCAACTATCCTGACTGATCTTCATATTTCCTCAATACCTCCATTATAAGCTGTAAGGATCTTTTATCTGCAGCTGCAAAAATAATTGTATCATCTGCATATGCCAAATGATTCAATTTATCACTTCATTCAGGTAATCCATAGCTTTTATATTCATATTTATCAAATAAATGACTGGATAACACTTCTGCAGATAAAATAAATAGAGCGAGAGATAAAGGATCTCCTTGCTTATATCATGAACAAGCCTAGAGATGACTTTATTCAGAAAATTGCTCAGACTTATTGGCCTAAGATCTGAAAAGGAATGAATAATGTCCTTTTGAGGTAGTAGGACCAAATTAGTATGTGTAACGGATTTAGGCAAAGTAGTACCCTGAAAGAAAGCATGAACTATTTATATTATATCAGGACCTACAATATCCCAACAACTTTGATAGAAACTCCCATTAAAGCCATCAGGACCACAAGCACTATCCGCATTCAGTTTAAATACCACCTTTTCAATCTCTACAACATCAGGCATCTCATTAATCCAAACATCTTCTTCTTGGGAGATCTGAGGTTGTATCCATTGTAACAAGGGCATTTCCTCATTAATGACACCATTAGTAAATTGTTTTTCAAAAAAACAAACCCCTTCTTTTATGATTTCACATTCAGATTCTGCCCATGAACCATCTGCTTTTAATATTCTTCTCAATGCAAGCCTTCTTCTTCTCCCCCTAACTAAGGAATGAAAGAATTTTGTGTTATTGTCCCCTTCTTCAAACCATTGCATACTAGTCTTCTGCCTCCAAAACTCTTCTTTGTAGTGAAGGTACAATTTTAATTCTGCATGTGCTTATTGCAAGATAGATCTATTATCAGGTGAAGGATCTTCCTGAAATAGGACCTCCTTAATCTTCACAATCTCTTCTCTAATAGCTATTTGTTTAAAAATATCCCCAAACTTCTCTCTACTCCATTTGGACAAAGCTCTTTTGGTCCTTTTTTGTTTCTGTTTCAGCTGGATGAAAATGTCATCAAAATTTTCAGTCACCCAATTTTGCTTGACAATTGCTTTGAAATCTTCCCTTTCAATCCAAATTTTCAGAAATTTGAAAGGATTAGCTATATGAGTATTGCCCACCCCTCATAAAAGAAGTAATGGTGCATTATCAGAGCCTGTTCTAGCAAGATGTTGTACACCAATATTACCATACATGTCAAGTAATGATTGATTAACAACAATCCTATCTAATCTCTTGAAAATACATTCTTCATCCACCCTGCCATTCCACCAGGATTTCCAGAGAAGTTGATATCAAAGAGATCACATGAATGGATACAGATGGCAAAATCCTCATATTCGAAAAATAAGATACTAACTTATCAGCTTAATTCAAATAACAAATAAAAAGAACTAACTCCTAAATATAAGTCAAATAGGACTCTAATAACATAATTTAAAAATCTTAAAAATAACTAACTGTTTTATTTTTGCAATATCCTAAGACATATTCTCAACACTCCTTTTTGGATCAGGAATTGTAGATTGTAGTCTCATCTGAAATTGAACAAATCTGCTAATTCATCCTTTGTCTTGCAAGGCTTGTGTGCATCTTCTGTTGGATTAAATGAGAAGCTCTTACCTCTCATTTCAACTTGTAAAATCTCTTGCTTAGTAAAATCAAAAACTCGACAATATTTGTCTCCAAATAATAATTTAAATCCTTTTTCTATCAATTGACCAACACTAAACAAACTTTTATCAATATCAGGCACATAAAAAACCTCTGAAATTATTTTTGTACCTGAATTTGTTTTAATTGTAACAGACCCTTTTCCTTTTGCAGGAATACAATCACCATTCCCAATTCTGGCTTTCTTATTTTCTATAGGAATGAACTCTTTAAAAAGATTTCTTTCATATGTCATGTGGTTTGTACAACCACTATCAATCATCCAAAAATCAGATTTTTTGGTTGAAAAACAAGTTGCCACAAATAAATGGTTTTCTTCTTCTTCTTCTTCTTCAGTAGTGACTTGGGCAAACTGTTTCATCTTTTTGAATTTTGCTTTAGCAAATCACAGCTTCATGACCAAGTTGTTTGCAGTTCTTGCACTATGCATTTGGTCTTTTCCAACATTTATATGGAGGATGTCCATTTTTTCCACAGTGCTGACAAGGTGGGTAATTTTTTAAAAATTTACCCTTGCTTTGAGTTTTGTGGCTAGCTACTAATGCTCCTTCAACCATGCCATCTTGCCTCATAAGTCTCCTTTGTTCCTGAGCCTGCAAAGAATTTAACAATTCTGTCAAGATAATTTTGGACAGATCTTGTGTGTTTTCCAAGGTAGTTATACATGCTTCATATCTTTCGGGCACTGTAACAAGAATTTTTTCAACAATTCTTGTATCTTTAAATTCAGTGCCTAGTAATCTTACCTTGTTGACAATACCAAGCAATCTGTCAGAGTATTCCTTGACTGTTTCTGACTCTTTCATTCTCTGCAATTCGAATTCCATCATCAATTTAATACCTTCATTCCTTGTATTCTTTCATCTCCAGCATATTCTTTCTTTAGATAATTCCAAATATCTTTCGGTGATGTGAGGGTCATGATTTTCATGAAAATAGTTGTCGAAACAGCAGCAAACAAAGTTGCTTTTGCCTTCAACTTAATAGTTTTCTTTTCCTTGTGACTCTTGATCTGGGTTAAGGCTGGGCACCGGACCGGAATGGGACCACCGGACCGAAACGAACCGTTATCGGACCGAAACGGGACGGTTTGACCGGGTTGTTGACCGATACCGGGATGAACCGGACCGGAACTATCGGGATGGAGGCTCAGTTCCGTCCCATCCCACTATATACCAGGATAGAACCGGGACAGACCGGAATGGACCAGAATGGAATGGGATGGGATAAACAGGACGACACATATAGCTATTTCAAAAAATAATTATTTTTTTTGAGTTATTTTGAATTACAAAAATATGAATGTTTTTTTTATTTTTCTAAGTTATTTTAGTTTATAGTATTTAAGTTTTAAAATTTATAATAATTTTACTTACGTTTATTTTAAAGATAATTTTTTTTAATTTTTACGTATATAAATTTGTAAGTTAAGTTTAATAAAGCTTTTTTTTTTAGTTTTTGAGCTTATGTAGTTATGTTATAAGTTTTAAAGATTTGAATCTTTTGAAGTTTATAAGTTATTAAGTTATACTTATAACTTGTAAGTTAAATAACTTAAGTTTGTAATTTTAAAAAATTAAATAAACAAAAAAGAAATGCTGATAAAAGTAACTAATGACAAAAATATTGTTTTTTATTTTAATTAAAAATGATTTATCGAGATCGGACCGGAACGGAACCGGAATGAACCGGGATGAACCGGTACCGGTATATCGGTACCAAATCATGATACCGTTCGGTTCCGTGTACCGGTTCAATGTATCCCATCCCGTCCCAAATACTACCGGACCGGAACGAACCGGTACAACCCGTTCCAGTGCCCTGCCTTAATCTGGGCCACGGTGGGATTATTTGGCAGCGAATTAATTTCATAATCCTCTTCCACGGCTTCCCAAAGATCAAGAGCCTTCAAGTAAGTTTCCATTCTCACAACCCATAGTTCATAATTCTCACCATCAAAAATAGGAGGAGCCATTCGTGAAGAACTATTTTCAGAATCCATTTTTCTACTCACAGGTCCCTCAAGAAGAAGGCTCTAGATACCAATTGTTTGTTTTTTAATAAAGAAATAAAGAAAATAACAAAGAAAGACTTTGAGAGAAAAAATACTACAGTATTATCAAAGGGAATTATTTTATTAATAATTCAGAGACTTGCATTTATAGATATAATTCCTAACTAAAAATAGAAAAATAAGATACTAACTTATCAGCTTAATTTCCTTGTGACTCTTGATCTCAACACTCATTGGATAAGGAATTGTAGATTGTAGTCTCATCTGAAATTGACCTTGTAAACAAATCTACTAATTCATCCTTTGTCTTGCAAGGCTTGTGTGCATTTTCTGTTTGATTAAATGAGAAACTCTTTTTTTTATTAGTAGTGAATTGGGCAACTGTTTCATCTTTTTGAAATTTGCTTTTGCAAATCACGGCTTCATGACCAAGTTGTTTGCAGTTCTTGCACTGTGCATCTGGTCTTTTCCAACAATTGGTATCATAGTCTTCTTCTTGAGGGATCTGTGAGTAGAAAAATGGATTATGAAAATAGTTTTTCACGAATGGCTCCTCCTATTTTTGATGGTGAGAATTATCAACTATGCGTTGTGACAATGGAAACTTACTTGGAGGCTCTTGATCTTTGGAAAGCCGTGGAAGAAGATTAAGAAATTAATCCACTGCCAAATAATCCCACCGTGGCCCAGATCAAGAGTCACAAGGAAAAGAAAATCATTAAGTCGAAGGCAAAAGCAACTTTCTTTGTTGCTGTTTCAACAACTACTTTCACGAAAATCATGACTTTCACATCACCAAAAGATATTTGGAATTATTTGAAGAAAGAATATGTTGGAGATGAAAGAATACGAGAATGAATGTATTAAATTTAATGAGAGAATTCGAATTGCAGAGAATGAAAGAGTCAGAAACAGTCAAGGAATACTCTGACAGATTGCTTGGTATTGCCAACAAGGCTCAGGAACAAAGGAGACTTATGAGGCAAGATGGCATGGTTGAAGGAGCATTAGTAGCCAGCCACAAAACTCAAAGCAAGGGTAAATTTTTAAAAAATTACCCACCTTGTCAGCACTGTGGAAAAAATGGACATCCTCCATATAAATGTTGGAAAAGACCAAATGCACAGTGCAAGAACTGCAAACAACTTGGTCATGAAGCTGTGATTTGCAAAAGCAAAATTCAAAAAGATGAAACAGTTGCCAAAGTCACTACTGAAGAAGAAGAAGACCACTTATTTGTGGCAACTTGTTTTTCAACCAAAAAATCTGATTTTTGGATGATTGATAGTGGTTGTACAAACCACATGACATATGAAAGAAATCTTTTTAAAGAGTTCATTCCTATGGAAAATAAGAAAGTCAGAATTGGGAATGGTGATTGTATTCTTGCAAAAGGAAAAGGGTCTGTTTCAATTAAAACAAACTTAGGTACTAAAATAATTTCAGAGGTTCTTTATGTGCCTGATATTGATAAAAATTTGTTTAGTGTTGGTCAGTTAATAGAAAAAGGATTTAAATTATTATTTGGAGACAAATATTGTCGAATTTTTTATTTTACTAAGCAAGAGATTTTACAAGTTGAAATGAGAGGTAAGAGCTTCTCATTTAATCCAACAGAAGATGCACACAAGCCTTGCAAGACAAATGATGAATTAGCAGATTTGTTCACAAGGTCAATTTCAGATGTGACTACAATTTACAATTCATGTTCCAAGAAGGAGTGTTGAGAATATGTCTCAGGATATTGCTGAAATAAACAATTAGTTATTTTTAGGATTTTTAAATTATGTTATATGAGTCTTATTTGACTTATATTTAGGAGTTAGTTCTTTTTATTTGTTATTTGAATTAAGTTGATAAGTTAGTATCTTATTTTTCTATTTTTAGTGAGGAATTATATCTATAAATGCAAGTCTTTGATACTAACTTTTAATTCAGAGACTTGCATTTATAGATATAATTCCTAACTAAAAATTAAAAAATAAGATACTAACTTATCTGCTTAATTCAAATAACAAATAAAAAGAACTAACTCCTAAATATAAGTCAAATAGGACTCTAATAACATAATTTAAAAATCCTTAAAATAACTAACTGTTTTATTTCTGCAATATCCTGAGTGTGTGCATTATTATTGATGTAGTAGAAGTGTACATTGTGTTAATTAGTCTTCTGATGATTGGATGAGCTATTATTGATCTCGTATATATAGGGAAAAAGATTTAATTTATGCATTTAATAATAAGTAGGAACGACAACATGAAGTTAAATTTTTGAAAAATTACCCATCTTGTCAGCACATTGGAAAAAATGGACATCCTCCATATAAATATTGGAAAAGACCAGATGCACAGTGCAAGAACTGCAAACAACTTGGTCATGAAGCTGTGATTTGCAAAAACAAATTTCAAAAAGATGAAACAGTTGCCCAAGTCACTACTGTAGAAGAAGAAGAAGAAGACCACTTATTTGTGGCAACTTGTTTTTCAACCGAAAAATCTGATTTTTGGATGATTGATAGTGGTTGTACAAACCACATGACATGTGAAAGAAATCTTTTTAAAGAATTCATTCCTATGGAAAAATAAGAAAGTCAGAATTGGGAATGGTGATTGTATTCTTGCAATAGGAAAAGGGTCTATTTCAATTAAAACAAACTCAGGTACAAAAATAATTTCAGAGGTTCTTTATGTGCCTGATATTGATAAAAGTTTGTTTAGTATTGGCCAGTTAATAGAAAAAGGATTTAAATTATTATTTGAAGATAAATATTGTCGAATTTTTGATTCTACTAAGCAAGAGATTTTACAAGTTGAAATGAAAGGTAAGAGCTTCTCATTTAATCCAACAGAATATGCACACAAGCCTTGCAAGACAAATGATGAATTAGCAGATTTGTTCACAAGATTAATTTCAGATGAGACTACAATCTACAATTCCTGATCCAAGAAAGAGTGTTGAGAATATGTCTCAGGATATTGCAGAAATAAAGCAGTTAGCTATTTTTAGGATTTTTAAATTATGTTATTAGAGTCTTATTTGACTTATATTTAGCAGTTAATTATTTTTATTTGTTATTTGAATTAAGCTGATAAGTTAATATCTTATTTTTCTATTTTTAGTTAGGAATTATATCTATAAATGTAAGTCTCTAAATTATTAATAAAATAATTACCTTTGATAATACTGCATTATTTTTTCTCTTAAACTCTTTCTCTGTTAATTTCTTTATTAAAAAACCAACAATTGGTATTAGAGCCTTCTTTTTGAGGGGCTTGTGAGTAGAACAATGGATTCTGAAAATAGTTTTTAATGAATGACTCCTCCTATTTTTTATGGTGAGAATTATCAACTATGGGCTGTGAGAATGGAAACTTACTTGGAGGCTCTTGATATTTGGGAAGCCGTGGAAGAGAATTATGAAATTTTATGAAATTAATCCGCTGCCAAATAATCTCACCGTGGCCCAGATCAAAAGTCACAAGGAAAAGAAAATCATTAAATCGAAGGCAAAAGCAACTTTGTTTGCTGCTGTTTTGACAACTGTTTTTACGAAAATCATGACTCTAGCATCACCAAAAAATATTTGGAATTATCTAAAGAAAGAATATGCTGAAGATGAAAGAATACGAGAAATGAAGATATTAAATTTAATGAGGGAGTTCGAATTGGAAAAAATGAAAGAGTCAGAAACAATTAGGAAATACTCGGGACAGATTGTTTGGTATTGTCAACAAGGTAAGATTACTAGGCGGTGAATTTAAAGATACAAGAATTGCTGAATTTTTTTTTGTTATTTGACAGATCTTGTTGTCTCCGTCCGTGGAATACCTATACAAAATTCGTCCGGCAGAGAAATGCAGAGATTCAAATCGTCTTTCCTTTTACGTCCTTCTGTGCGCAGCCGTCTCTTCATATCTCAATGCAATCGTTATACTACTCTGTCCACCATTGATGACCCAGTAAGCACCTTCACTTTCTTTCACACTTCCCCCTTTTGATCCTCAAACCAACATTCTTCTTCATTTTCTATTGCTTCAGGTGTTGGTTGAAAGGAAAGGTTCTAATACGACGACTCTTTTACTCAACAGGCCCTCTGTGCTTAATTCTCTCAACTATTTCACTGTCAGTCTCTTACATTCAAATTCTATTCTTCTGAAAACACTTCCAACGTTTTTTTGGACTTATTAAAGGGAGAATGTTGTTGTGAATGACTCAATTGGTATTCTTCCATACAGGTATCTAGGTTATTGCAGCTCTACTCAAGTTGGGAAGATGATCCAGGTGTGTGGTATTGAAGGTAATTTGTTGAAATTTTTTCTCCCTCTATATATTCATCTTGCCATTCAGTGATCCTTTTTTTTCTTTCCGATTTCCGAAAGGGGGAGGGCCGTGCATTTTGTGCTGGCGGTGATGTGATCAATACTTATAATATGATAAAGAAAGGTACAACTTCTATTCCTTCTCACCAGTTTGTATGACACAATCCAGACCTTTTTAGGTCAAACTTTATACAGAAGAGGAGATGTCGGGAATAAATTGTGTGCTTACCGTATTTACAAGGAATGAGTAACTATTGTCATATTAAAAATTTCCTAATTCCTTGACTTTCTTCCTCAAGTTGGGGCGTACATATTGTATTCTCCTAACTTGCCACAAATGACTCAAATCTCTTGTCAATTAAAATGACAATCTACTTGTATATATTTCGCTCTCTCATGAAACAGTGGGTTTGAAGCAATGTATATTCAGCCTGATTGTCATCAATCAGTTGCAGGGGTGCATCTTTTTGCCACCTTAACTCTTTAAAAACTTGTCTTAGCCATATTAGTTACATGTAACCAAAGCCATTGCTTGGTATTATGCCTTGGTGCTTGTCTAGTTTCTACAACTTGCTTTTTGCTTTTCCAAAATATAATTCCTCCAATTAACCATCGAAACCTTGGTGGATGGTCCTGAATGAAATCCTGCCAATTTGAGTCAAAATATCCTATAGTATTTGTATGTCCCCTATCCTCATAGAAGACATGCCTATGTGAACCTTTGATGTAAGTAAGAATGCAAATTACTGCATTTCAATGATTTTCATACGGAGCTCGAGAAACTGGCGAACAACCTTAACAACAATGAGATGTATGGTTGTGTGATTGTAACGTGTACAGGAGATATATTTCCTGTCTTATGCTCTTCACAAATAGTAGTTCATGCATATTTTCTTTTGACTGTTTGAAGAATGTTGATTGTATTGTTGCTTCATTTTTGGTACTTCAGTTTTTAGTTAGAAGCTGTCTATTTAGTTGTGTGCGCAGCCATGGTATATGTATATGTCATGAATCATAATATATTAGATTTTTTAGCTAATTGTTACCCGAATGCTGCTGGGAACCTTCTACAATACTGTAACTAAATTGTGTTAGCTTTTACTTTCATTGATAGATCTTTTTTCGTCCATTGTATTATGCAGGAAACATTGATGAATGCAAAGAACTTTATCAGAAAATATATAGTCTTGCATATGTTATTGGCACATACTTGAAACCACAGGTGAGTGTCTTTTTTGTTTTTCTTTCTCGAGATAATAAATATCAGAATTTTTTGTAGAATTTGGACGTACCTCTTTTCTTACCCTGGGTCGCAAGTTCCAGGTGAGATACTGGTCACCAATAGAACGAATCCCTGTAACCAGCATGTCACACATCTTCAGCCACCATTATGATCTAGTTTAGATACCATAGTATTGATGTCTTTTATGCCGTGGAACTTAAAACAGGTTGCTGACAACTAAAGAAGAAGTTTTAGTAGGTCTATCCACGCTTCCTATACCAATTTCTCCTCCTTTGTTACCTTTTCTCAATCATGTGAAAAGCTTGGAAAATCTGAGATTCTATGAAGCTGTAGCTGAAATGACATCTGCGTCCAAGGTTCAACTTTGAAAGATACTGCTTCTAAAAGGAAGCAGTCTCTACAAGTGGATAGTTATTTACCTTTTTAACTCCTAGTATAATGGTTCGTGGGATAGCCTTTAAAGAATCTAAATGATTGGTGAGCATAGGTTTTAACCACTTCAATTAGCTTTCATTGTTTACTGCATTGAAAGATCTGGATGTGCTGACCCTGTCTAGTTCTTAAGAAATATGCCTATGAAAGAAGTAATCAGTCTCTTGGTTCCTCTCATTGGCTTCTCCTTCCCACTGTAGTATACACTGGAATAGTGAAAAAATTAGCAGTTTTGCTACTCATTACACTTTCAGTTCCTTCTGACTAAGAAGGCATTAGTGAGTGGAAGACATACTTTATTTAGAAATCTAAATTATTCGGTGTAACTCCAAGTGGTCTTAACTCTAGTTATCTTGGCTATTGTACCATAGATGTGCTCTCCTGTAATCTAATAGGACCATGCAGAGATTCACTTGTTTACCTGTTTAAATCAGTGGTGGAGCCAGGATTTTCGTCAAGGGTGTTCATACTTTAGGACAAGTAAAAAAATAAGCCTCGCTGGTCAGATTATAAAGATTGGCTACAAAATAGTCATACCTCAATTATTGATTTCTACATAGTGCTCCAAGTTGTTCCTACTCTTTACCTGTTCAATATCAAATTAACCAACTATCCAAAATGAAAATTCTTAAAATGGAAACTTGCAAAATATCAATGGATAAACTAACGAAGATGAAGTAGGACAAATATATTGACGAATAGTTTCATACACACCAAAATATGTAAAGTGGTAATCACAATTGCACGCGATGACACTTCATCTCTTGAAATGTTCTCATAATACACTCATTAGAAACATCTTTAAATATTTTTTTCTCTACATAAGGTACTATGCAACCATATAAGAATTCATCATCCATTCGATTTCTCAAGTCATTCTTGATAATATTCATTGCCGAAAAAGCTCTTTCAATTGTAGCAGTGGCAACATGTAGAAGCAAAGCAAACTTCACTAAAAGAAATACGAGAGAATAGTTTAAATGCTTCTTGGTCTCAGCCAACTTTCTTGAAAGTTCCCCAAGTCCACCCAAATTAGAGAACTTTTCATCAATATCACGAACATCAATAATGTAATAAACAAGTTGATTCTCAAGAGCTCTCATGTTGGACTCATCAAAGTCATCAGGATATAATTCAGCCATTCTCATTATCTTCTTTATGTCAAAACTAGAAAATGAATCAATTGGATTCAAGCAAGATACACCATTAAGCAAATTACTTCATTGAAACGGTCATTAAGTTCTTGTAGCTGCCAATCAATGATTTTGTAAAACACATCCACACGATAATGGTGCAAAGTAGTACAAATAACAACTTTACGTCGTGATCTCCCAGAATTAGCATATGGATCATCAAAATTGGATAATGAAATGCCATGCTTGATACAAAATGTTTCTATCTTTTCTTTAAGTGCATCCCATCCAATATTTTTTTTAAGAGAGGATCTCATTCATTATCTCTTAGAGTTTGCAACCTTCTCTTTGCTACCTTTACAAGAATCATGGCATTTGCAATATCTTGCTCCTTTTTCTGTAATGAAACATTAAGATCATTTGTGATTCCTAAAAGATCAGTCATCAAATGCAACAAGAAAATAGTCTCAAACGTTTGACAACTTCTGAGAAATCCCGATGCGCTTGCTCTTTCTTCCAAAGTACTTGCATTTACAACAAGAGTATCAAGTACATCGACAATAGAGTCAAAACTACTAATAAAGTTTCCAAATGACTTGTAATGAGATCCCCAACGAGTATCACCGGCTTTAACAAGGCCAAGTTCTTGATTCAACCCTCTACCCGTTTATAGTTCACCCATATCCAATGCCATTCGAAGATACTTTTTTTGAGATTCTTGAAATTATCCACACGTTTAAAAGAAGCTCCCAACACATTCAAAATATTTGAAATTAATAATACAAATTCACCAACTTGAACACACGTTTTAGAAACCGCAACAAGAATCAATTAAAGTTGATGAGCAAAACAATGAACATAATGAGCCGATCTCCTTTTTTGTCTAATCAACGTTTTAAGACCTCCTAGCTCACCTTGCATATTGCTTGTCCCATCGTAACATTGCTCACGTATATTAGATAAAGTCAAAGAATGGTGAGCAAGTACATCTACAATTGCTTCCTTTAGAGATAAAACACTAGTATTTTTAATATGAACAAGTCCAATAAATGTCTCCATCACAAACCTCCTTTTGTCAACATATCTTAGACAGATAATCATTTGCCCTTTGCGTGACACGTCTCTAGATTCATCAACCAATAAAGCAAAGTAGTCACTATTTATATCCTCTATCATAGCCTTAACTGTTTCAATCTTACACGCAATCACAATATCTTTTTTGATGTCATGAGAAGTCATTTTATTATTTTTTGGAGCTTTTTCTAACTCAAAAGGTTTAATTGCATCACATCTAGCAGCATACCAAGAAAGAACTTCAAGAAAATTACCCTTGTTCAATGACGATTCACTCTCGTCATGAACACGAAACGCAAAACCTTGATTCAAGAGAAGTCTTACCACATCGATTGAATTGTTTAAGCGAACCCGATATTCATGCTTACTTTTATCATCCAACTAGTAAAATGCGGCTTGAATGGATTGTTGTTCTCGCATGAGATCTTCACATTATTTTGGATTGATTATGAACGCTATTCGGTGGACCAATATGTGTAGCAAAGCTATCCTTTCTATGCCAATTTGTAAATGCCTTAGTCAAAAATACATTACCACCACCTTGATTAATGTTTTCTCCTTGAGATAAATAACAAGGTAAACAATAAGCAGCATTCGCACTAATTGGAAAATTTTTGCCAGTATATATACTAAATATCAATATTTTTGGATATATACTAATTGTTGAACACCCTTGACATAATAAAGGTAGACAACCCAGCGGTTAAAGCTGTGCAAAGCTGCCTCAGTGTTTCGGGTTCGAGCCCGAGTGTAGGCGTTTTGTTTAATTTTTTTTGTTATTCCGATTTTTCTCTTAAATAATGCAAAACTCAGGCTTTTGTAGCCTGGGTTCGAGCCCAGTCTTGAGCGTTTCATTTATTTCATTTTTGTTCCTTTTTTCTCTTAAAAAAGAGTACAAAAGTGACCTTTTTTAAGTTAAGAAAAAACAAAAGGTCTTCTCTTGACTTTTCTTAATCTTTTTTTTTTTTTTCCGAAAAAAAAGAATAGATTCATAGTTATTTGTCTTTTGCTTTTAGTTTTTTGTCTTCTCCTTCTCCCAAAAACCCTTTACAATTTTACTCTTTACCTTTCTCTCTTCTCAATTTTCATACATATTTGCAAGTTTTAAGAAATTGGAAGCTTTAATCATTGTATATATCTTCCTCAATTGCCATTGAAGTGTGAAAAAGTATTTCTTAATTTTTTTTTCCTTTAGTTTAATTTTTTCTAATCATGTGTTGAAAGGCTTGTATATCTTAATTTTTATGTTGAAAGCTACTTTATTTATTCGAGTATCGATCAAGTATTTGGTGTATTGTGGATTGATTTTAATAAGTGTGGTACACTTGACTGCTATTTCAGTTTGGAGTTCAATGAGTTTGGAGAAATATTTTTTTAGAGTACCCAAAACAAGTTTGGCACCTCAAAATCAAAATCAACTACTCCGAGATGAAAATGTCGACCAAATAGAAATACCATCTTTCTTCCCAAAGACAAGAATTTGATGTAAATGATTTAAAGGCTGATCCGGCTGAAAGAACTCCAATTTTGAATTATCATCCAAACCTTCGTGATGAGATAAGGAGGGCATACATCATCAAAGGCCCTTGTCAACCTCGAACTCATCAGTTTCCTCAAACTGATTTTTTTTGGAACACCACGTCATTTTGTTTATATGTGGTTTGATGAATATCGTGATTGGTTGGAATACAGTATTAGTGTGGATGTTGCTTATTGTTTACCTTGTTATTTATTTCAAGGAGAAAACATTAATCAAGGTGGTGGTAATGTATTTTCGACTAAGGGATTTACAAATTGGCATGAAAGGATAGCTTTGCTACACATATTGGTCCACCGAATAGCGTTCATAATCAATCCAAAAGAAAGTGTGAAGATCTCATGCGAGGACAACAATCCATTCAAGCCGCATTTTAATAGTTGGATGATAAAAGTATGCATGAATAGCGGGTTCGCTTAAACACTTCAATCGATGTGGTAAGACTTCTCTTGAATCAAAGTTTTGCATTCCGTGGTCATGACGAGAGTGAATCGTCATTGAACAAGGGTAATTTTCTTGAAGTTCTTTCTTGGTATGCTGCTAGATGTGATGCAATTAAACCTTTTGAGTTAGAAAAAGCTCCAAATAATAATAAAATGACTTCTCATGACATCCAAAAAGATATTGTGACTGCGTGTAAGATTGAAACAGTTAAGGCTATAATAGAGGATATAAATAGTGACTACTTTGCTTTATTGGTTGATGAATCTAGAGACGTGTCACGCAAAGAGCAAATGACTATTTGTCTAAGATATGTTGACAAAAGGGGGTTTGTGATGGAGGCATTTATTGGACTTGTTCATATTAAAGATACTAGTGCTTTATCTCTAAAGGAAGCAATTGTAGATGTACTTGCTCACCATTCTTTGACTTTATTTAATGTATGTGGGCAATGTTACGATGGGGCAAGCAATATGCAAGGTGAGCTAGGAGGTCTTAAAACGTTGATTAGCAAGAAAGTAGAACGGCTCATTCTGTTCATTGTTTTGCTCATCAACTTCAATTGACTCTTGTTGTGGTTTCTAAAAAGTGTGTTCAAGTTGGTGAACTTGTATTATTAATTTCAAATATTTTGAATGTGTTGGGAGCTTCTTTTAAACGTGTGGATAACTTTCGAGAATCTCAAAAAAAATATCTTCGAATGACATTGGATATGGATGAACTAGAAACGGGTAGAGGGTTGATACTAAGAACTTGGTCTTGTTAAAGCCGGTGATACTCGTTGGGGATCTCTGTACAAGTCATTTGGAAACTTTATTATTAGCTTTGACTCTATTGTTGATGTACTTGATACTCTTGTTGTAAATGCAAGTACTTTGGAAGAAAGAGCAAGCGCATCGAGATTTCTTAGAAGTTGTCAAACGTTTGAGACTGTTTTCTTGTTGTATTTGATGACTGATCTTTTAGGAATCACAAATGATCTTAATGTTTCATTAAAGAAAAATGAGAAGGATATTGCAAATGCCACGATCTTGTAAAGGTAGCAAAGAGAGGTTGCAAGCTTTAAGAGATAATGAATGAGATCCTCTCTTAAGAATAATATTGGATGAGATTCACTTAAAGAAAAGGTAGAAGCATTTTGTATCAAGCATGACATTTCATTACCCAATTTGATGATCCATATGCTATTTTTGGGAGATCACGATGTAATGTAGTTATTTCTACTACTTTGCACCATTATCATGTGGATGTATTTTATAAAATCATTGATTGGCAGCTACAACATAATGACCGTTTCAATGAAGTGATTTGATTAATGGAGTATCTTGCTTGAATCCAATTGATTCATTTTCTAGTTTTGACATAAAGAAGATAATGAGAATGACTGAATTATATCCTGATGACTTTGATGAGTCCAACATGAGAGCTCTTGAGAATCAAGTTGTTAATTACACTATTGATGTTCGTGATATTGATGAAAGGTTCTCCAATTTGGGTGGACTTGGGGAACTTTCAAGAAAGTTGGTTGAGAGAAGCATTTAAACTATTCTCTCATATTTCCTTTAGTGAAGTTTGCTTTACTTCTACTTGTTGTCACTGCTACAGTTGAAAGAGTTTTTTTGACCATGAAGATTATCAAGAATGACTTGCGAAATCGAATGGATGATGAATTCTTAGATGATTGCATAGTGCCTTATGCAGAGAAAAAAGTATTTAAAGATGTTTCTAATGAGTGTATTATGAAAACATTTCAAGAGATGAAGTGTCATCGAGTGCAATTGTAGTTTCCACTTCACATATTTTGGTGTGTATGAAACTATCCGTCAATATATTTGTCCAACTTCATCTTCGTTAGTTTATCCATTGATATTTTGCAAGTTTTCGTTTTAAGAATTTTCATTTTGGATAGTTGGTTAATTTGATATTGAACAGGTAAAGAGTATGAATAACTTGGAGCACTATGTAGAAATCAATAATTGAGGTATGGCTATTTTGTAGCCAATCTTTATAATCTGACCAGCGAGGTTTATTTTTTTACTTGCCCTAAAGTATGAACACCCTTAACGAAAATCTTGACTCCGCCACTGCATCAAACCACGTATAAACAAAACGACGTGGTGTTCCAAAAAAATCTGTTTGAGGAAACTGATGAGTTCGAGGTTGACAAGGACCTTTAATGATGTATGCCCTCCTTATCTCATCACGAAGGTTTGGATGATAATTTAAAATTGGAGTTCTTTCAGCCGGATCAACTTTTAAATCATTTACATCAAATTCTTGTCTTTGAGAAGAGTGAGATGGTATTTCTATTTGGTCGACATTTTCATCTCGGCGTAGTTGATTTTGATTTTGAGGCGCCAAACTTGTTTTGGGTACTCTAAAAATATTTCTCTAAACTCATTGAACTCCAAACTGAAATAGCAGTCAAGTGTACCACACTTATTAAAATCAATCCACAATACACCAAATACTTGATCGATACTCGAATAAATAAAGTAGCTTTCAACATAAAAATTAAGATATACAAGTCTCTCAACACATGATTAGAAAAAAAATAAACTAAAGGAAAAAAAGAATTGAGAAATACCTTTTCGCACTTCAATAGCGGTTGAGGAAGAAATATACAATGATTAAAGCTTCCAATTTCTTAAAACTTGCAAATATGTATGAAAAATGGAGAAGAGAGAAAGGTAATGTTGTAAAGGGTTTTTGGGAGAAGGAGAAGACAAAAAACTAAAAGGAAAAGACAAATAACTATGAATCTATTCTTTTTTTAAATTAAGAAAAGTCAAGAGAAGACCTTTTGTTTTTCTGAACTTAAAAAAGGTCACTTTTGTACTCTTTTTTAAGAGAAAAACGGAACAAAAATAAAGTAAATGAAACGCTCAAGCCTGGGCTCAAACCCAGGCCACAAAAGCCTGAGTTTTGCATTTTTTAAGAGAAAAATCTTAATAACAAAAAAAATTAAACAAAATGCCTACACTCGGGTTTCGAACCCGAAACGCTAAGGCGGCTTTGCACAGCCTTAATCGCTGGGTTGTCTACCTTTATTGTGTCAAGGGTATTCAACAATTAGTACATATCCAAAAATATTGATATTTCGTATATATACTCGCAAAAATTTTCTGACAAAGGTTGTTCATCTGACCACCTCGCCAAGTCATAGCTCCGCTCCTGGTTTAGACATAAAACACTGATTAATACTATCTTTAGTAGCATGGAGGGAAACATGAGGAGGATAATAAGTCATGTTGAAGTATGTGACCATCTCATCTAAACTATTAAGCTATTAAGCTATTAGAGAGAGTAAAGCTTTATTTACTTAATTATGTCTTCACATGCCTCACCACGTGTGAGTCTGTTTCTTTTTCATGGCCTAAGCACGTGAAATTGATAGGGCAAAAAACGTATATAACCAAGCCCAAAGTGTTTATAACTTTTGATAGCCCTAAAAATAATTTTACAATAATTAGCCATAAAATAATGTGGCCATATCAGATTTATGTTTGTTACTTATATATTATGGATAAATATGTTTGGTCTGTGAACATATTTATTCATACGTAAATTTCAAGTGGTGGGGGTGTATGCTGAATTATAGATGTATAAACAAACCATGTAGGATAGATGTATAAATAATGTTGATATGTATAGTCGTCGTAAATATATATGTATAAACTGATGCATGTATAATATATGTACAAATAATACTAATATGTATGGTTGTTGTATAATACATGTATTTTACATGTATAAACTAAGTAGAAAATTAATATTGATATAAACAAACCATGTGTAATAGATGTATAAATAATGTTGATATGTATAGTCGTTGTAAATGCATGTCTATAAACTGATGCATGTATAATATATGTATAAACAATACTAATAAGTAATATGAATGGTTGTTGTATAACACATGTATTTTATATGTATAAATTGAATAGAAAAGTAATATTGATATTGAGTGATATATACTACCATGTATAAAGGGATATAGATATAAATAAGATTTGTACCTATCCTTATCCTTATAAACACATGATTATAATCAAAATCCTACATTTACTCAAACTATTAGTCTGGCTAATAAAAGTAAATAACTCGTGGAAGCTGATTATAATGGGGTATCAAAATAAAGTATGACTATTTAGAGTTTAAAACTTTGATGGGCTGCTATTTGATTGATATAGGTGGTAGTGAGACTTGAACCTAGGACATTTGCTTGCTCCGATACTGAGTTTCTTGCAATTAATGGACTCTTATGATTCTCATGCAGGTAGCTCTTCTAAATGGGATCACAATGGGTGGTGGAGCTGCAATTTCTATCCCCGGGACATTCCGTATTGCGACTGAAAAGACTGTAATATATCTGTCCTTGTGCAATTTTGTTCTTTTAAGCATCTTTAATTTGCTTTAATGTACCCCTATCAAAACTCAAATGGGTGCAATAATGGTGTGAATACTTGGTGCAAATTCTTCAAACTACTCTGTAAATTAGCACAAAGTTTGACGCACCTTTTGAATAGTAATGCACATCCATACGTAACATGTACCCATAAATGAATAACATAACTTCTGCTGATCCTTGTTATCTGTACCTTTAAATTGACCACATTTTAATATATTAAGATTGAATAGCGTTTGACGTGTCGTATGCTACCTACTGGGAGTGCCTATGTGACTAGTGATAGATGCTTGACTATTTTAACTCCAGATTGTCATTTTTGTGTTGTAGAACAGTAGCCATCATTCTCAATTTTTCAAAATATTTGAGAAAAATCCTCCTTCTGAGTTCTCACTCAAGGTAAAGAGATTTGGAGTTCCTAACAAGGATATACCTTGACAAAGGAAACAAAAATTTCTAACCTATCTTTTCTTCATAGGATCAAAAGAAGACATGTTCCCTGCAGTCCTCTTCATTTGTTCACTTTGCCTCTTAACTCCTCTATAAAATGTCACCTGTCATATCATGAATTGAGGTACCTTATGTTGAGCTTCATGCTCAACTATTTTCTTTTTATCTGTAGATAGAAGTTGCAAATCTTATGCCGTAACACCTGTTGGTTTTAACAATGACAATTTTCCTTTACCCCCCTTTTTATACCAACTTCACTCTCTTTCTTCAATTATATAATTATGGGTTCATCTTTTATATCCACTCCTGTTCATTTGTCATTTTTCGTGCATGCAGTGAACTTTTTGTTGAAAATATGTCTTAGGATATTGCAGAAATAAAACAGTTAGCTATTTTTAGGGTTTTTAAATTATGTTATTAGAGTCCTATTTGACTTATATTTAGGAGTTAGTTCTTTTTATTTGTTATTTGAATTAAACTGATAAGTTAGTATCTTATTTTTCTATTTTTAGTTAGGAATTATATCTATAAATGCAAGTCTCTGGATTATTAATAAAATAATTCCCTTTGATAATACTGCAGTATTTTTTCTCTCAAAGTCTTTCTTTGTTATTTTCTTAATTTCTTTATTAAAAAAACCAACTATTGGTATCTAGAGCCTTCTTCTTGAGGGACCTGTGAGTAGAAAAATGGATTCCGAAAATAGTTTTTCACGAATGGCTCCTCCTATTTTTGATGTTGAGAATTATCAACTATGGGCTGTGGGAATGGAAACTTACTTGGAGGCTCTTGATCTTTGGGATGCCGTGGAAGAGGATTATGAAATTAATTCGCTACCAAATAATCCCACCGTGGCCCAAATCAAGAGTCACAAGGAAAAGAAAACCATTAAGTCCAAAGCAAAAACAACTTTTTTTGCTGCTGTTTCGACAATTGTTTTCACGAAAATCATGACTCTCACATCACCAAAAGATATTTGGAATTATCTGAAGAAAGAATATGCTGGAGATGAAAGAATACGAGGAATGAAGGTATTAAATTTAATGAGGGAATTCGAATTGCAGAGAATGAAAGAGTCAGAAACAGTCAAGGAATACTCTGACAGATTTCTTGGTATTGTCAACAAGGTAAGATTACTAGGCACTGAATTTAAAGACACAAGAATTGTTGAAAAAGTTCTTGTTACCGTGCCCGAAATATATGAAGCATGTATAACTACCTTGGAAAACACACAAGATCTGTCCAAAGTTACCTTGACAGAATTGTTAAATTCTTTGCAGGCTCAGGAACAAAGGAGACTTATGAGGCAAGATGACATGGTTGAAGGAGCATTAGTAGCCAGCCACAAAACTCAAAGCAAAGGTAAATTTTTGAAAAATTACCCACCTTGTCAGCATTGTGGAAAAAATGGACATCCTCCATATAAATGTTGGAAAAAACCAAATGCACAGTGCAAGAACTGCAAACAACTTGGTCATGAAGCAGTGATTTGCAAAAGCAAATTTCAAAAAGATGAAACAGTTGCCCAAGTCACTACTGAAGAAGAAGAAGAAGACCACTTATTTGTGGCAACTTGTTTTTCAACCAAAAAATCTAATTTTTGGATGATTGATAGTGGTTGTACAAACCACATGACATATGAAAGAAATCTTTTTAAAGAGTTCATTCCTATGGAAAATAAGAAAGTCAGAATTGGGAATGATGATTGTATTCCTACAAAAGGAAAAGGGTTTGTTTCAATTAAAACAAACTCAGGTACTAAAATAATTTCAGATGTTTTTTATGTTCCTGATATTGATAAAAGTTTGTTTAGTGTTGGTCAGTTAATAGAAAAAGGATTTAAATTGTCGAATCTTTGATTCTACTAAGCAAGAGATTTTACAAATTGAAATGAGAGGTAAGAGCTTCTCATTTAATCCAACATAAGATGCACACAAGCCTTGCAAGACAAAGGATGAATTAGCAGATTTGTTCACTAGGTCAATTTCAGATGAGACTACAATCTACAATTCCTGATCCAAGGATAAAACAGTTAGCTATTTTTAGGGTTTTTAAATTATGTTATTAGAGTCCTATTTGACTTATATTTAGGGAGTTAGTTCTTTTTCTTTGTTATTTGAACTAAACTGATAAGTTAGTATCTTATTTTTCTATTTCTAGTTAGGAATTATATCTATAAATGCAAGTCTCTGGATTATTAATAAAATAATTCTCTTTGATAATACTGCAATATTTTTTCTCTCAAAGTCTTTCTCTATTATTTTCTTAATTTCTTTATTAAAATAACCAACAGTTTTGTTCATGATAGGCTTTAACACAAATTTTCCCGGCTTGACCTTTGGACTTCTTCATTCGAACCAGAGTTCTCGGGTTATTGATCCAACTTGTGATTTTTCATATTGATATTCTTTTGTGACATATTGCGTAAACATGATATTTACTTGATCTGAAAGTCTAAAGAGGTCTACTAAATTTGGACTGTGGAATAGGTGGTAGTTAAAGTGAATGTATTGGGGTTTATCCTTGCAAAAAACACTTGAAGTGGTTCCTTATATAGCTTCCTTTATGGACTTCTGGTTAATTAAAATATTGCTATGATAACTGTAGGTTTTTGCCAATCCTGAAACATTGATTGGTTTCCATCCAGATTCTGGTGCATCCTTTTACCTCTCAAACCTACCTGGTTATTTAGGTAAAGCTGTGGCAAATTCCAATTGATTGGGCAAGTATAGTCATATTGTTGATGTTATGTAGAGATTCAAATGGTGTTAATTGATTAGCAGCTAGTTATCAGGAATCAACTCAGTTAACAAACTGAAAAGCTAATGCCTAAATCGTCTTCTTTGGACATTTTCTAGTAATCTTAGTGGAAACCTACACCACACTGTCAAATCCGCATTGGAGTTTCACTTTTTTGTTGGAGAGGTGTGCTTACCTTCAATCAGGGAATTAGGGAATAACGGATTGAGACATCTTTTTGCTGCGTTGTTTCATTTTTGTTGTCAGTTGCTCTCATGAAGCCTTTCTGTGGGAAGCACAAGCATGCAAACAAAGCTGTCAGACTTGTCTTACATATGCCTAAGTACATGTTCTGGACATTTTTCCCAACATTATGACTCTTATGTCCGTTTGTTTAAAGAAAAAGAATTGATCAGTCGACATTCCTCAGTTGTCCTCATCTGAGTCACAATTTTGGACACAAAATATTGAAAAAATTGGAGTGAAACAAAATTTGTGTGTGAAAAACAAAAAAGCCTGTGTTGTGAATATTGAAAAGAGTGAAAGTTGGGATGGCATTCTAGCGATGCTATGCTCATTGGCACAAAGAATAGGAGGAGGAGGAGGAGGAGGAGGTAATGAAAGGGTTGGGGTGCTGGTCGTATTTTCACGACCTGATTTCTCAAGTCATGATGGCACCTACTAAACCCCACCAGTAGGTAAGCCTAACCCTTAGCCCGGAGCCATAAGCAATGGGCTACCAAGCGGAACTCAAACAAGAAGCATAAATCTTAAAACAAAGCGAAGAAAGGGTAGAATCAGTTATGTAATACAAAGCCAAGACCTGACATCGGTCAGTAATTGAGCATCTAATCAAAATAAGAGTACAAGGCTTTTACAATTCTAATGAGTACTGGTTATCTCTGAATACAACATAAAGACTAAGCCTAGCCAAAACAAATGGAAACCGACAACTTCGAACGCCAGGAGCTTACCCTAGTCTCCGAACTCCAAGCTGCTCCGCACGACTCCAAATCAATGGTGAGAACTCAAACAATGATTTGCAGGGAACAAAAGTGTAGCATGAGTACCAAAAATAGCACTCAGTAGGCATTGGTCGACTGAGCTCAAAGATAACACAAGTATAAGCAACAAGTAATAAGAAAATCATAGCATAGACAACTAAACATGAGATAATATTATATACAAGCAATAAGGAACAAAAGTAGGACATAAGAAATAAGGAACCGAGTCAAGAACGTACCTAGAATGCAAGCCAACAACCTAGTCACAAGCAACTAAGATACAAAGTCAACTACCCAGGGTCAGGAGGACTAGCAACCACAATTCTAAAACCAAAACCTATCAGCTAGCAGACCAATAACAACAAAGAACAAAATAAAGTCAAACAATAACCTAATCGGACTCCATAAGCCTAGAAGTTACAAACGACAAACATAACCCAACCGACCCCCATAAATCGGAGGGTGCAATCAACAAACAAGTATACTGGTTATAGGCAAATGTATATGCAGAGTATGTAGTAGGACTATTTGTGACCATTAGTAACCAAGTGTACAGACCTACCTCCCTGCCGTGCGGGTGAGGTAGGACCCATGCAACTCCCTCATTCGATAGTGTGGTACTCATGGTAAGAGGGGCCCATAAGGGACTCGGGAAGTCCATATTCACTGCCTGAGCCCGAATCCAGGTCTTACAACAAATTAACTACATAGAGGATAAGACCAGACCTTGAATTTGCAAATAGTAGGAATCAACTCCGTCGTGGTATCGGAGGAGTGAGTAACCAAAGCCATGTAGGAAAGGGCATCGACGCACTGGCTAGTCAAGTAAAAACTGAGCACATCCTAGATGCCTCTAATGTCTAAAGTAGAAAAGAAGCACATCAATGATGCCTCATAAGTCTCAAAATCAGTAAATCCAGTGATCCAGGTGGTACAACTCCCGTTAAAACCAGTTTAGAATAGAATTTGAGTGAAAACAATATTCTTCCATGAATGATAATGATGAACCAATGCATGAGCCAGGACTGTACCACAAAACAAATGAGAATGAACAACCAATGCAATGCATACCATCACCAACATTCAAACAAGACTCTAGCAATCAAATAAATATAAGTCCAACCAACCACGTTACCAAGGCGGAGAGTACTAACCTGAGATCCAACTGGTCCTCGAACACGGGCTTGGGCCCAATAATATAATCATAGCTTAATACTCAAACAAGCCTAGCGCTAATCAACAAGCGAAGGAATAAAGAGGAGCTTTGATGAGTCAACAAATCGGACTCATTTAGGGCTTTATTTTAATAGAAATAGTGTCCTCAAATGCTTATTTTATCTCAATATCTGATGAAAACTCTTAAGTTTCAGGTATTTGAAGTTTGAGTGAAAGCATGGACACTTACGCGCAAAAAGGAACAAAAAGGCTGAAAAGAACGAAGAAACTGAAGCCTGAACTTCGCCAAGCACACTTGGCGAGTCGCCGAAGGGACATACTCCGCCCTTTGTTCCAGTACGCGAAGCCCTGAAGGAAGAGGATCAAAAAGACGATGAAAGGAGCAGTCGGCATGTCGCCGAACAGTTCCGTGAAGCAGGGATATACCGCCCAATGATCCAGGACACAAACATGCTGAAGGCAAAGCACAAAAGGCGATGAACCAGAAGAAGGGCGAATTGCCGAGTTGATCGAATTCCGACTAATGTAACCGAATGACCCTCTGCAGCACAAATTTTTGAATACTATAAATACTCGTTGAGAGTTATAGCTTAGTATCAAATTTTAGTATCATAATATTTTTTAGTGTGAAACAATTATTATAATTTTAGTACTTTTTCTCTGAGTTTGAGAGGGTTTTGAAACTTGAAGAAGAAGAGGGTTTAATCTCCAAGGAGTTGGACTTGGGTCTCTCGGATTCTTCACTCTTGGCCTGTAACAAGACTTAAATCTTCATACCCATTTGAATGCAAGCTCATTTAGGTATAAATTTCTATCTCTTGATGTGTGGCTAAAAACCCCAATTCTTGGGGTGTTATTTAGCAAATATGTGTTGAGATTATTGTTGGGTTTTGCTTGATGATAGGTTAGATGTATTTTATTGGTGATTTCACCTAGCGGTTGTGGTTTAATTTAATGGGTTTGTAGTTGCAAATACAAAACCACCCATGTGTTTTCGGCTTGCTCGAGAGAGAGGTCGCGAAACCAAGACCGCTAGACTGATGGCCTAAGGAGTGGTTCGACATGAGGTTCAGCCCGAGAGGGTGAGCCCTAGTCCCATATCCTAACACTCAGCTCGAAAGAGTGAGTGGGGTAAGGCGTAGGCTGGCCTTCATGCGTCAAATGGGTGTCCGAGAGGAACCCATTTGAAACGGGGTAAGTTGCCCAAGAGGGAACTTATTTCTATATAAAGCTTAGCCTAGTTACTATTATCTTGCAAATTTCCTATCAAAAGCATGACCCAACGATTTATACCAATATATATTGCGGTCACATCCCAAGAACCCCCTCTCATTCATAGATTTCTTTGTTATTTTTATTGTTTTTGCTATATTTGTGACAAAACCCCCATTTGATATTTGACACTTTTGTGTCACCCCTTTTAATTTACAATGTTTTTAGTCGTTAATGTCTTTAGCTACGACTAGTTAGAACTAATTTTATTTTTCTATTAATTCTCGAAACCACTCCCTTGGGACACAACCCCAACCCTTGGTTGGATTACTATATTATCGTCGATCGTAAACTCTCGTACCGTAGGTTAGTGTCCTTGGTCACGATAAGCATCAAGCTTTCGAATCAATAGCAAAGGGGGAAGAAATAACTCAAGGAACGATGCCTTACCCCCAAACACACCGCTCTAGTCTACGATTGAGCACAACTAAAGCCAATCCACAGCTACCACGAGCAACCAAGGTCTCAAGCACCAACACAGGATGAACAACCTAATACAAGCCCTGCAAGAAGCAATTCACAACTACAAGGGCGATAAAACACAATCTAAGACATCTAATGCTCAAACCTAGCCTAAGGCCACAAGTATCAAACCTAACAAGGATAAATATGATAAGCTATACCACCAATGAGGTTACAAGCCTAAACTAAGGATCTCGCCACCCATAATAAACCCAAAGCTCCTATGAAAACAAGAAAAGATAGAATGAACAGGAGGGGGAACTAATACCCGGCAAATACAATCCTAAATCACATGCAATTCATACTTAAGAATTATCTGAAAAGCCCAATCAAGAAAGTAGACCGAGGCCTACCTTGAAGCCAATCACGCGCGCTCCAAATCCACCGCACAAGAGCTAACCACTTTCGAAATGCCTCTAAACGCTGCCACACTATCAAATTATCGATCACAATGTCAGTACGGATGTTTAGACACCAAATTCGCAATAGTTGGAAATGGACCCAAAATTGAGTCAAAATCCGCATCGGGAATCCTGAAATTTACTCCGTCAAAAGTTCCGAAATATCTCAAGGAACTTGTGCTTCGAAATCAGGCACAATCCGAGCTCGGAAATGGGCTAAAACAGCCCATGCAATAAAATCACCATTAAAGCTCAAAAATCAAGCTTAGGCAACCCCTTTGGGGCGGAAATTACCTCAAAACGATGACTTCCAAGCTTTCCCGATCACTCCAACACGTAACCACGTACAAACTCGAACCAACGCAACTGAAATCAGCTCAATCAGAGCTCTATAGCTCAAGAAGTCGCATTTTGAAAAAGGGGAAGAAGGTTGAAAATTTGGGATTTAAATAGCAGCAATCTGGTTGCTAAAAGTCAATTTCGGTTGCTGAAAGACTAAATTTTGGTTGCTAAAAAGTCTACACTAGCAACACCAAATTTGCTATTTTTCAAAGTCTCCGAATGGACCCTCGGGATTCGTTCGGGACCCGATGAAAATAAACCAGATATGCTACCCCACTAAATTTGACATTTCGGACTCAACGGAACTATCAAAACGTCCACTGAAGGTCGTCTCAATGAAAATGGGTCCCACACCCAAGCTTTTTTTTTAGCCAAAATCCACAAAGGGGCTCAGAATGAGACCAGAAGCCTCGAGATCCGCACAAAGGGTCGTTCTTGACCAAACTCGACATTTTGGATCTAACCGCACCGAAAGAATTCTCATTTGAGCACCTTTACCAAGAATGTTGATAGAAGTCAAATTTTGGCTTAAGCTTTAAACTTAAAACGCTTAATGGCACAAACTCGCACCAGAAGCCTCGGGGCCCGAACCAACCGTGCCCCTAGCCTAAAATGGCCCTTCCAGAGCTGATGAAATTTTTAGAATTGCAATTCAAGGCCGTCTTTCTAAACTTTTGACCGAAGTCAACTATTCAAGTTTCAAAGGCTCCAAAACATGGAAACTTTCTCAAAACACAAATGAACGACTTGATGACCGAACTGTCAGTACCAACAGGTCATAAATGACTTGGGATCGCTACAGGAAAGCTTTAAACACTGAAAAGATCGGAAAATGGAGGAAATGACCTAGAGGGTCATTACACATATGGACAGTAGATAGGAAAAGGAAGGGAGGAGAGCTTGGGTATGATTGGGTTTCTTTAAGGGGTCTTTCATATGAAAAAAGCTATGTGCTCCACTCTCCAGGTTTTAAGATGTCTCTTGTTATGTTACGTAACTTCTCCACCTTTCTGTGAAATGTCCATGAACTTTTTAATTCCCCCCAATTGTTTTTTCTATCAGTTATTGTTGTCCTCCCAACACACGCAAGTGTATGTGATCACAAGTAATAAAGTGATTGTCACACAATCGGGTGTATCGATCCCACAGGGACTTAGTCGCTGACAAACTAATGATTTAACTATATTATAATTATGAGAACAAATGTTGTCCAGTTCAGGAGAGTTGTTTAATCTACTACTCCCTCTATTCCAATTCATGTGACACATTTCGAATTTCGAGATTCAAACAAGTCTATCTTTGACCGTAAATTTTTCATGTATCTTCTAAATATTTTGGACTGTTAATTATTTTGATTTATAGTACTTTTTATGTAATTTACAAATATATAAATTTCATTTTAAAAAAATTAAAGATTTCATGCGCAAATTCCCGGTTAAACTATTTGATTCTCGAAAAATGAAATGTGTCACATAAATTGGGACAGAGGGAGTACTAATTATAACTAAAGCAATTAAGTAAAGTAGATGAATATAATAGGAGTTGTTCACAGAGTTACTAGAGTCTAGGGCTATGGCGCTTGCATAATTTCATCATATATATTTATCGTTGTTAAGCATGATAAAGATATCTAACGAATTGCTGAGTCATAGGGTTGATAATATGGTCATAGCTTACGAGCTATTGCATAGGAGCGGAGGTTTTACCCTGTGTGCACCCAAAGGGTAGCAGCTGTGGGTTTTCCTTGTCATAAAAATAAATAAATATGGTCGTGGTCTCTCGAGCCTCTGACCTTCTACCTAGATTAGCCTCACACCTACATCTTTGAGTGGGGATATGGTAAATCAATCCGAATGTGTTTATATATCTTCATGTATTTGAGCCAAGTAAGGCAATCTAGGTACGTCTCCATCCTAGCCGCTAATCTGTCCGCACACGAACCCTACTCCCTTTAACCCACGTTCTATTCCTAACTTTCTTCTCTCGAGTACCACTAGGAATTATTTGTTTATCTTATGGGTTGTGAAGCCACAAAATAGTAAACATAAGATTAAGAGAACAAAACATGGATGGTATAATCTGCAATAACAATCGATTAATGGATATGATGTTCATACTATGGCCATAAACCAGATTGAGGTCTTTTAGTCACTCATAATCCGATTACAACTACTAGAATTCATAAACAAACAAGAAATAAAGCAATGGAAAGAGTTAAAAGAAGTAACCCTAGAAGAATGGTGCTTCACTCTTTCTATGTGCTCCTAATATGTTCGTCCTCTGTGTCCTTTGCATCCTCTCTTCTCATTATAAAAAAACGACTAAGTATGAGTATTTATTACTTTAAAAAAATACCCTCAATGGCCTACTGTTGGTGTTAACAGCTAAAGAAAAACATACGACAGAAGAAGAAAAAGAGATATTTTATTAAGCTGAAAGAAGAAATATTTAAATAGAAGGAACTCCAGACAATCTGCAGTAAATAATGCAGTAACTGAAAAACAGAATCTTCCTATTAACTAGGCACTAAGTCTACCAACAACTCTACATGCCTGAAGACTAGGAAACTCACAACTGAAAGACTAAAACAGAAAATATCTATCTTCTGAAAACAGAAAACACATCAGCAGCCATGTCATTATGCCAACTCAACATCAATTAACAGCTCATGAGGCATATTTCAACACTCCTCCTTGCATCAAGAGCTGCAAATTCCAAGTTCCTTTCTCAAGAACTCAAATTTGCTTGCCGGAAGAGCTTTTGTAAAAATATCAGCCAGCTGCTCCTCCGTTCTGCAATATACCAGATTCACTAAACCATCCTCTTGCACTTCTCTAAGAAAATATAGCTTCACATTGAAATGCTTGGTCTTTCTATGAACAACTGGATTGTGAGAAATAGCAATGGCAGCTTGGTTGTCCACAAATATCTCAGTGCTTTCCTTCATCTCCAACCCAAGATCGCAAAAGATTTTCTTTATCCATAAAGCTTGATTGACCGCAGCTGTAGCAGCAATGAATTCTGCCTCTGCAGTTGATTGAGCAACAATCTCTTGTTTTTTCGAACACCAAGAAAAGCATCCAGCGCCAAAAATAAAACAGTACCCTGAAGTACTTTTCATATCTTCAGCAGAACCACCCCAATCACTGTCAGAAAATCCTTGAAGTTTAAAATTCTGGCATTTGCTAAATTTGACTCCAGAGTCCATTGTGCCTTTGACATATCTGAGTCCTCTTTTTGCAGCTTGCATATGCAATTCACTAGGAGAATTCAAGAATCGGGATAGTACACTTACAGCATACAATATATCTGGCCTTGTTGCTGTAAGATACATCAAACATCCTATCAAGCTTCTGTAGCTTCCTTCTTGTACTCGTTCATCACCATCGTCCTTGATTAACTTCTCCTTTTGATTCATAGGCGTACTCATACTTTTGCAATCGTCCATTCTAAATTTCCTCAGAATTTCTTTTGCATACTTCTTCTGACAAATGAATATTTGATCTTGGATTTGTTTAACCTCCATTCCAAGAAAGAAAGCCATCTCTCCGAGATCCGTCATTTCAAAGACTTTCATCATCTCCTTTTTCAACTCTTCTATGAGCACAACATTACTCCCTGTTACTAAAAGATCATCAACATACAAAGAAATTATAATAATGTCAGAGTTAACATGCTTTATGTAAAGAGTTGATTCACTTGGGCTTTTCTGAAAACCTAAGTCAAAAAGGTGATCATTGATTCTACTGTACCAAGTCCTTGGAGCTTGTTTTAATCCATAGAAGGCCTTTTTCAGCAAGTAGACTTTGTCTTCCTGTCCTTCTGCAACAAATCCTTCAGGCTGCTCAACTTCCTGCAAGAAAACATTCAAAAAGGCTGATTTAACATCCAGTTGGTAGATTTTCCAACCCTTTTGTGCTGCAATTGCCAAAAGAAGCCTGATCGTGCCAAGTCTTGCGACTGGTGCAAATGTTTCAGAAAAATCTACACCAAAAATCTGAGCATAACCCTTCACCACAAGCCTAGCTTTGTGTTTGTTCACCGAACCATCTGCATTTAGCTTAGTTCTGTAAACCCATTTAACACCAATAACCTTTCTGTCTGGAGGCCTTTCTACCAGCTTCCATGTGTCATTTTTCTCGATCTTGGTTAGCTCCTCCTGCATTGCGACTATCCATTTCTTGTCTCTTTCAGCTTCTGCATATTCAGCAGGTTCAAATACGGCTACATTGCATCTTTGATAGATATCTGCGAGTGATCTGGTTCCTCGAATGGGAGGATGATCTTCTCGTTCCTCAAAATTGTGCAACTCATTAGCTTCTCTTTCTTGCTTTTCTCCATCCCAATCCCATTGCTTTTGTTCTACAAATTCCACATCTTTGCTTACCAAAATTTTTCCAGTTTGTGGTTGGAAAATTTTTCCAGGTTCTGCCTTCTTGTCAAGTTTATCCCTTTTCGGCTGAGGTATGTGAGAAAAACATAAGCAACCAAAAATCTTGAGATTCTTTAGTAAAGGTTTGTACCCATGCCAAGCTTCAAAAGGTGTTTGACCATTCACTGCCTTTGTAGGCAGCCTATTCAACAAAAATACAGCAGTATTGGCTGCCTCTGCCCAAAACTTTTTGGGAAGCTCTTTCTCGTGCAACATACACCTTGACATCTCCATGATGGTCCTATTCTTCCTTTCACTTACTCCATTTTGCTGGGGAGTATATGGAGTAGTAAGTTGATGCTCTATTCCAGCAACTTCACAAAAGTTTTTGAACTGATCTGAAGTGTACTCAGTCCCATTATCTGATCTGAGCACTTGCAGTTTGCAGCCGCTTTGATTTTCTACCAAGGCTTTGTATTTCCAAAAAACTTCAGCAACCTCCGATTTGAATCTTAAGAAGTATATCCAACACATCCTTGTTAGATCATCAATAAATATTATGTAATACCTGCTTCCTTTCAATGATGGAGTTCTTTGGGGGCCTCCAAGATCTGTATGAATCAATTGCAATTTTTGAGTCGCTCTCCAAGTTGATTTTGGGAATGGCAATCTTGTCTGCTTACCAAATTGACATGCCTTGCAACTTGGGAGTTCCTCTTCAAGTGGAGGTAAACCTTTTGCCAACCCTTTTTTCTGCATATACAAAAGCGCCCTGTGGTGGAAGTGACCCAACCGTTTGTGCCAAGTTTCTGCAACACTGGACTGACTTGGAAAAGCTATTTGTTCTTCCTCCATTGGATTCAAAGAAAAGCTTTTACCCTGCATTTTAATTCTAAATAGTTCCTGACCACTTGGATCAATGATCAGACACGCCTTATCTTCAAAAAATAATTTGAACCCATTTTCAAGTAGCTGTCCAACACTTAATAAATTCTGATCAAGTTCAGGAACAAACAAAACTTCAGAAACAAGTTTTGTACCTGTATAACTCTCAATAGCCACAGTCCCCTTTCCTTTTGCAAGGAGGTATTCTCCATTTCCAATCCTGACTCTTGATGTTGTTGTTCTATCAAGCCTTTGAAAAGCTTTTCATCACTAGTCATGTGGTTTGTACAACCACTATCAATAAGCCAACTGTCACTTGAAATACTAGATGCAAAACATGATGCAACAAATAGTTGTTCTTCCTCGTGTTGATTTGCAACTTGAGCTTCTCCTTGTTGCTGCTGTCCTTTTTCCTTGCAGATGATCTCAGCATGCCCAAGTTTTTGACATTTTCGGCATCGCATATCCGGCTTTCTCCAGCATTTGAAGTGAGGATGATTCTTCCTTCCACAATATTGACACGGAGGGAATTTTTCTCCTCTGTTGCCGCCTGAATTGTGGCTACTTCCATTACCAGCGGAAACCTGATTATTTTCAGCATAATTCTTCTTCCCTTTGATTTTCTTCTATTTGTTTCCAGGATAGTTTTGCAACTTGGCATGAAGTGCACCTTCTACCGACCCTTCCTGTCTCATTAACCTTCTTTGCTCTTGTGCCTGCAATGCATTTAGTAATTCTGCCAAAGTGATCTTTGACAGATCCTTAGTATTTTTTAAGGAAGCAATGGTTGGTTCAAACTTCTCAGGTAATGTAACAAGAAGTTTCTCAATAACTCTGCTATCAGGAAGCTTATTGCCCGACATTCTTACTTTGATCACAATGCTAAGAAGCCTATCTGAGTATTCTTTGACAGTTTCAGAATCTTTCATTCTTTGTATCTCAAATTCTCTAATGAGATTCATAACTTTCATACCTTTGATTCGCTCATCTCCTTGGTATTCTTCTTTTAGAAAATCCAGATTGCTTTTGCCGATTCCAACGTCATGATTCTAGAAAAAATTGTAGGTGAAAGTGCAGCATATAAGCAAGATTTCGCCTTGGATTTTCTTGTCTTCCTTTCCTTGTGAAGTTTGATCTGAGCCATTGTTGGATTGCTTGGTAAAACAGGAATTTCGTAATCCTCCTCTACTGCTTCCCAGAGATCACATGCCTCCTTGTGAGTTTGCATCTTGATAGCCCATACCTGGTAGTTCTCTCCATCAAACACCGGTGGAGAAATAGCATAAGAACCAGAAGAGTGTTCTGAATCCATGTGTTCTGATGGCTTTTCAGGGCAACAAGTAGGGACTTTGTTGATGGTTCACTCAGACTACACTCACAAGTCCCTTAAGAAGAGGGCTCTGATACCAATTTGTTGGTGTTAACAGCTAAAGAAAAACATACGACAGAAGAAGAAAAAGAGATATTTTATTAAGCTGAAAGAAGAAATATTTAAATTGAAGGAACTCCTAACAGTCTGCAGTAAATAGTGTAGTAACTGAAAAACAGAATCTTCCTATTAACTAGGCACTAAGTCTACCAACAACTCTACATGCCTAATGACTAGGAAATTCACAACTGAAAGACTAAAACAGAAAATATCTATCTTCTGAAAACAGAACACACATCAGCAGCCATGTCATTATGCCAACTCAACATCAATTAACAGCTCATGAGGCAGATTTCAACACCCACCAAGTCGGACTAGGAGAAGGTAAAAAATTGGCCAGGTCTGGATTATCGTGAAGTAGTCCACTTCGCCTCTTGCATCGTGAGACTTTCTGTCTCGCCTTTCCCTTGCCTTGTGCAGGGTGTAAACTTCAGCGGGGGCTTATTTTTTACCCCTATTCGCTTTCCACCTCGCGAGGCGAGCTCCAGCACTTTGCCTTGGGCCTGGCTTTGCAAGTTTCGTCCATTTTTGCTCCATACTTAGTTGATTTTGTGATCTTTTCCCCTACAATGCACAAAACACCTTCCATAAGCTCTAAATCATGTAAGTGAGAGAATGTAGCAAGTATTAAGCTAGATTATCCTCAATACAAAGTACAAATGTGGGAAAAACATGGCTAACAGAGTGTATATATACCCAACATCAGTTATCACCCAGTCTCTTGAGGCAGGGAACACTTTTGGATGGTGGCTCTTTTAAAGAAACAGAAGGAAAGGAAATCTAAAACACGAAACTGCAGCTAGCAATTCCTCTTTGGATTTATTAACACTACATAACGATATTCAGATACATACTCCATAACATCATGAATATTATTTATTTACTAAGAAATTCATATACATGATACCATGCAATGTGATCATTTTGCTGTGTGTGCTGTGGCTCACCCTGTTTCAGGATTTGTCGCAACAGGCACTATTAGTTGCTAAGGAGCTGACTATTACTGCATTTTGCAGGAGAGTACTTGGCCCTAACAGGAGACAAGCTCAGTGGAGCGGAAATGATGTCCTGTGGTCTTGCTACACACTACTCTCTCAGCGAAGTCAGTTCCTTCCATTGAATCTTAAATTTCTCTAGTTTCTGCACAGTTACTAAGATTACCTGATAAATCTGTATCTGGCTATATTGCTTTCTCCTTTCCAAACCTCTGAGAGGCTTCCCTTAGTCGAGGAACAACTCGGAAAGCTTATGACGGATGATCCTTCTGTCATTGGAAATTTTCTTGCAAAATTTGAAGATGTTGTCCATCTGGATCAAATGAGTGTATTCCAAAGGTACTGCTCATCTTGTGCAGCAGTTTCAAATTAGAGATCCATACCGTTTGAGCTTCCATTCAGATGGGGAGTGGGGTGGGTTTTGTAAAGCTTCTTTAGGTATCTAGGCTTCTTTAGAAAATCAATCTCTTCCTCCCTCTTGTTGTAGAAACCATTTAACCTGCATCAGTCAATGGACCCTGATCTTTTCATGCTTCTAGTTCTCTTATTGCTTAGTGCATTAACCTATTTTGAATTGTTCTCTCGCCTTCTAGCAATAATTTTAGCTTCTTTTTATAATAAATTTCAATTTGTGGCATTCACTACGTATGGCTACATCTTTTTGGGATGCATAAACACACTTATTGGAGAGTACCCTATGCAATCTTTAAAAAAGAAATACTATTCAAAAACAAATTGTTTTGCATTATTAGTTACTTTCTTTAGCACTCTTCATTGCGACTTGATTGTATGTTAGCATTATTCTGCATCTATGACAATTGGAAGTTCTTCATCACCCAGTTTCACCTGCTGTCCAACCTTACACCTTGCTTGCCTTAAGTTCCGATGCTTAAAAGTTGGGCGATTTGCGTAGTATGAATTGTACAGGCTGATGATTTTGATTCAAGCTTCATGCTTTCTCCTGTCTTCTAATTGTGGTTTTTCTTTAGTTTTCAAAACTTTTTGGTTATTTACCTGTTGTCCTTCTATGTGGTTTCTGCTTGAAAACCTGCCTATATCTGATGTTTGTGTTAATCCTTTTAATCTGTTTTGTATAGGATTGAAATACTTAATAAATGTTTCAGCAATGAGACAGTGGAGGAAATCATTGATTCTCTGGTAAGAATGTAATCTTTACCTTATGTTTTTGTAACAAAGACATCATCCTACAAAATCTCTTGAAAAGATATGAAACTGTTTCTGATGAATAATATCTTCATTTTTGTGTTCAATCAAACAATTTTAAAGGATGAGAACCTAACTGGCAGAGATCCAGAAACAGAGTTTTTGTCAGTGTAAGTAACAGATATCCACATATCAATCCTTGTCGGCACAACTATATTTCAGAAAGCATACATACATACAATTTTTTCTAGGAGTTTTGAATTTAATACCACAGCCACCCAAGCTAGCAAAACTATTCAAAATAATTTCTACAGGACAGTAGTTTTATTTCCTGGCAGTACGCACAGGATCTAAATTACTTCACTTGTTCTCTAAATATTTTTTTTAGCATACATCTGATCATTAATTCCTAAAGAATTTAGGAAAGTGAAACAACCAAAACAGCAGATGCCTGGTGCATTTCAACACTGAAGAGACTAAGAGAGGTGTCGCCGTTGAGCTTGAAGGTTTCCTTACGATCAGTAAGTTCCTTTCGAACACTTAACTCTGCAACATGCTCCCCCTTCATTCTTGGATGACACTACAAGGTTGTGCTTCCTACAGATACGTGAAGGTAGAAATCAAACTCTTGACCAGTGCATAATTCGTGAGTATCGAATGACATTACAAGCATTCTTTGGACATATTACTCGTGACTACTGCGAGGTACATCATGTTTCTTGAATCTGGTTCAATTGGTAGAAACTGTGACTCTCTGCGTTTATAACTGCATGGGTGTCTTCTTATAGGGGGTTCGAGCGCGGATGTTGGATAAAGAGCGTTCCCCCAAGGTACACCATTTCTTTTTACACTTCATTGATATGATGTATATTCATAGAAACAATTTATGTGGAGAATGATTTTCTTGAAATCGTTGATTAGAGATAAAGGTTAGTGGCATGTGATGGAAGTATTAAGTAGTGGGTGAGGCATGTGTGATCTTTCATCATAGTCACAAATAGTCAAGAGTGAATAATATTTTCATGTGGAGCAAGTGGCATGAAGTAATATTGTAGGTAGTCAACGAAAAATTTGCACCTCTAAAGCATACCACTCTTGTCACTTTCAATAGTTTATTACAATTGAAGGGGTGGGGAAGGGGACACATACAAAGTGCCTATGGACACAAAAACGAGGAACTATGATGCATGCTTAACGGCGCATTAACTCTATTGGGTGTATTTCATTTTGATTCAATGCAACTCCATGTTGTGGAGTAATGCTGCTTAATACCATTTTCTCGAGAAATCTGGCCTTGTATACCTGAATTGTTTGAACTATTCGTAGTTCAGTTCTTGGAGCATGCCAATTGTCAGTTTTAGAATTATCTGAACTGTTGGTAAAACATGCAGTGGGATCCTCCAAGCTTGGAACATGTGACGAATGACATGGTAGACGAGTACTTTTCTCCCTTGACATCAATTGAACCTGATTTGGAGCTACCAGTACAGCAACGGAAACCATTTGCAATAGGAAAGCACTAGGTTTCCAATCAAGTATTATTCTCTTGGCTGATCACAATGCCAAAAGAAAAGTTCGCCTGTGCTTATTCTTGCTACTGGTTTTATTGGATGAATAAAATTAAGAGAGAATTGTTATGTAGACTTCTCAATGAACTTGTTGAATTCTGAGCATGGACAGAGATCTGATTGCTACTTAAACGTTCGCAGAAATAAGCAAGCGGTACATTAATTTTGAAAACTATCTCATGCCCTTATGAATTACATGACCAAATAACTTGTGGAGAATGTTACCAACAAAGAAGCTAAAATAGATGACAGCCACAGCCACAGCCACAGCCACACAAATCTACTAAATTAACAATTGAGACATACCAAGTTTGTAGAATTAGGCAGATTCTGCCAGATCAGTTATGAAGAAATACAAGAGGAAAGGTAGAATGAAAGTAATTGAGAAGAAGATATTCTGATATTATATAATCTTAATCATAGAGTACTACATACTAGTGCTTATATACATAACTAGTTTAGACTTTAGCTTAGTTAATTGTAGTAATTACTTGACTAATGACCTGTTAAATAACTAATCAACTAGATCTCGTAACTAACTTCTCTAACAAACTAACAGTTATTTAACTAACTGTCTAACCACTCTCAACAAAGTTCATAGAAGGGAACTCTAAAAAAGGAAAAAAAAAATGTACTTAAATTATGTGTAATTGAACAAAATTGTTATCCGTTAATAGTTTGGTCTAAATATGTCATATCTATCAATAGTTTGGTCCAAAAATGTACATTTTGTTATTTAATAGGTCAAAAATGGTCTTTTTCCTATAAATATATTAGTATATTGATTTGCTTAAACATATTTTATTCCTGATAAAAATACTATTATTAAAGAATCCAATTCTTGTTTCTTTCTCTTAAAATTACTTTAACCAACAAATAAGTAGGAAATAATCTTTTTTTTTCTTTTTAAATCTCATTAACGTTTAAATAAGAATAACTCAATATACCTTTTAAATTGAAAATATAGGTCATATATATAAGATCATTGTAACCTATCATTAATTTTTTATTTAAACAATGATAAAATAGTTTTTAATAAAATAGAAAATAATCTTTTCTGAATTGAGGTAGGATGATTTCTAATTTAAAAATTATCATTAAGAAAAGAATGTGTTCTCTTTAAAAAAATATATATATATTTATATATATATATATATATTTATTTGGAGGAAAACATTTTTGACTAATTACGTAAACATTTTTAGACCAAACTATTAAGTAAGTAACAATAAGAGCTTATCAAACTATTGTGGGCAAGGCATAGTTGAAGGGCATTTGCGACCCTTTTTAATTCTATCTATTAACAGCCCTAAACAAAAAAGAAGCCCTATTTTTCTTCTTTGTTCATGCTTACTTCCTGTCTTTCCATCTTCTCCCATTCCTCCATGATCAGCAACCACTGCATTCTGCATCTCTCCTGCTTCTTCTTCAGCGAGGTGTTGAAATGGAGGTGTATGGCGGTTGGAAGGGGAGAGCATGAATGTGTATAAACTATGTAACAGTTGTATAATAGTGTATGTATAACAACCTGATATATGATGTTATAACACTATGTATGTATTGCCTATTGATATAAACTGGTGGGAATTTGAATAATGAATATACACAGATATTATTTTATTATTATATACATATGTAAGAGTAGTATTGATAAAGGGGTATGATTGAAGGCTTATGCAAGAGAATTTTTAAAAAGCCACTTAAAATGCATATAGGTCACTTGTTTTGACTTAACAACCATGTTTGAGTTGTACTAAATGATTTATTGCTATTTGCTTTCTCTTGATTTTTGTGATTCCTATTGTTCTCCGTCAATCAAGTCTTTGTTTAGCTCACTTCATAGAGCAGTGAATGGCCCCGATGACTCAATAGACATTTTGTCTAATATTTTTTCCTGCCGATTGATTGATGAAAGAAGCATGTCATCAGCAACAATGAGATGTAAAGTTGTTGCATAAAATGTCATATTGCCTTCTAGACCGTTAACTTTCTATTTTGTGCAAGTATAGATAGGTTAACATACAAAATATATCATATATCATACATCCTAAAATATGGCTTTCCATCACACATCATACAATTCTCACAATCTTCAGTATTCATAGTTGTACGATGTTTCTTGTTGGATAAACGTATAGACGCAAACGCTTCTTGATAGGACAACTCTTGAACAAAGACTAGATTTGAACTACAAGGTATTTTCACAAGAAAAAAATCTCACTAAATTATCTAAAAGGGGGAAACAATTTAACTAGCAACACAACTATCCTATTTGTGCAAATGAGCCAACATAAATGTAGAGTTAGATGGGAGAAAATAAAAAAAACGATAATGGGAGATTAGACACACTCAGTATTTATCTATTTGTTTTATTGAGATATGCAGTCAGTCTCCAATCAGGAAAAATAAAACATCTCATAATCCAAACTGCTTTAAACACAATTCACAAGGCTCATTGCAGAAAGTCCAAAAACTTAAGTAGTTTCTCACTCATCAGGATGGTGATGGTGAACAAAATTAACTACTTTGTGTTGGCTACATACAAAAGTTGACAAGATAGCATCCTTCAATTGGGACTTAAAGGTGTGTCGATATCAAATGGGAACGAAAACAAATTATTTTTCTCCAATGGATGAATTACTTACATGTGGAGACTTGGACCAGAAAGAAGAAGAAAAACAGATATCCATGAGCAAATACAAGGAATCATACAGTTTTAGTTAGAAGCTTAACTTCCAGTAACCCAACAAGGTTCATCTGTATCTCTTTTTAAAAAATCCTCTGCCTTTTTGACGTATACATTATTACTCCGCTGATTTTCCTCTGGGTTTTTAATATCATCAGTCTTAGCAGTAAGTGATCAACTAATTAGCTTTCTGAGTCTCTTTTCAGACACACTCGCAAACTTATTCTGTGGTTCCAGAACCAGTGCATGTCTAATATCTGCAATATCAAAATCCACAGTAAATTAATAAATGAACTAACTAAAAGGAAACTGGATGGCCATCTTTGGCCAGGACTGACCATCCAACCTGACTTTAATAAATATAGTTCACAGTTAACATGAAAAGATAATATGGAAAGCAAGTCACAAAATTTACAGTCAACACAATATTCCTCAAAAATTATTAGGATTAACTAGAAAGTGGTTACATAAACATAGCTTCTTTTTTTTCAACGCAGATCTATCCATATGTATGTATGAGCATGAGCCAAAAACAACTGCTGAGATTGCACCTACTGCTAATTTGATCCCACCTGATCACGCACACTGCTACTTAGATTTTCCCGGTGACACGCAAGGCACTGAGCCACTGAATAATGAAATAACAGCCAACCCAGAAATCTGACCCTCTCCCCCCTCGAGCGGCGTACTACAGATCTTTTAAAACTTACATGAGATGACTAAATCAAATTTTGTAAATAAAATATTTTTCATTAGTTTTTGGAAAGCCAGTCATGGGGAGATAACAATTCTGAGCAAATTCTGTGCAATTAAAATTTTTCTTCCTACGCAAATGAGACCATGAAAAGATAGCTGAAAAGGATTTAACATAAAATTGCACGCAGAGAGAGCGCAAACAACTGGAAACATGCACCTTGCAACAGACAGACTGGCACATAACATCACAAACTTACCTTGAAGAGCCTCTTTATAGAAGAGAAGGGACTCCCTGGCAGTTCCCCTTCTCATATAAGCCTTTACATTCTGCACACAAAAATAAAAAAATCCACCCCAGTCAGAATATATTTGGATCATAAAAATGGAAATTGAATGTATGGGAGATGGGCATCTGCACTCTCATGCATCAAATAGTGAACCTAAGCTACAAGAGGAAAAAGGTAGAATAATATGAGTCAACACCACAAGAGAAATTGTAGAATGTGTCACCTTGAACAAACAAGAGAAATGGTACAACATTCATATATCTTACACAACTCAAACAAATTTGCTTGACAGGAGTTTCTACCATCACTTATTTAATTGTAAACGTACTTGAGAAATTCATATGTTTTCTGATAAACTTTTGGGTGCATTTTATGTTATGCTTAGATTACTACATAATATCCACAGGACAAACGCCAGACAGCAAATATAAACAGAGGGAAAAAGTTCTTTTCAAAACTAACACTCCTTTAAGGTTAACTTTTTAAAAGATTTTCCCTTAAAAGCCCTGTAATAGGGTGAAAAGCCCTTCATCAAATACAAGTGTTTGACTACTATTACCCTGAAATAATATTTCGAAACAGTATTAGATTGGGTACAATTCAAAAACAAAAAAAAGAAGTTAAACAGTTCACTCATATTAGTTGCAAAATTCCAAGTTTCTCCTGATACCTTTTTATCAAGTGAAATTGCTTTAGTACAGTCCTCTTCAGCTTGTTGGAAGCTGCAAGTTAAATCACTCGGTAAAAGACGAATTCAAACAGAAAACATTGAAGAAGTTGCACTAGTATCATAATTTATTATCATACCATCCCAATTCTAAGTAAGCAGCTGCCCGGTTGGAATAATATGTAGCGTTGTCATTCAATTTTATTGCTTCTGTATAGTAGCTTACAGCTTTGTTCCACTGCTTGCCCTTAAATGCAGCATTTCCCTATATAGAATGCATCAAATTACCATGATAAACTAGAAAAGCATACTAATGACAGATCCCACAACGTTCAGAAGATGGTAAATTGAAGACGAATGACTATCAGGCACAAAATTCTTTCATTTCTCATTGGTTAAGTTTCAAGAAGCCTAAAACACAGTATCAAAAAGATAAAACAATTGCATATACTGTTACTTAAGACTGAACTTAAAAATCTGTAGTATAGACTGTTAGCCATGCTTGCAAAATTTGCTACAATTATGGTAACCGCGTGCCAGTAGCATTTTGAGTAGAAACTGAATTATGTCTTATTAGCAGACTCTTCTTTTGGAGGAGAGACCAGGCAAGAGAGATATAGTGGAAATGCACAAGTTTGGGTAAAGATATGAAGAAAAAATGAGAGCATTTTGCTTCTCACCTTCCTGAAGAAGGCAAAATAACAAGAAGCAAGGATGATTACAATGTGGATAAAATTGGAAGAAAATTCCAAATATTTAATCAGCCATCTATATTGAATAATAATAATTTCAAGTGCCCCATACTGCTCCTCATTAGAGATAATATTGAATCTTTGGGGCTTGCAGCTAAAAGGCTGTAATAAGGAGCTGGGAATTTAACTATCAGGTCTTTGCAGACTTTCAGATTAGGAAACAAAATAGTATGATGCCCAACTAATGAAACAGAATAGTGTGATGCCCAACTTAAAAATCTGCAAAATAATCATGTCAAATAAACTAAACAATTGATTTTAGCATATTAAAAGAAAAAAAAGTGGAGAATAAAACCTTTTCTTTCAAAAGCTCAGATGCATCAATGCTACCATTGGTATCTGGTAATGGAGATGCACTGGATTGTATGATTACTTCATCTTGGATAGATGAGTACATATCCAAGACAGTGTCAAGTAGAAACTTATCAGTCCCGTGAGATGCAATAAATGACAGGGAGATAGGATAGTTATCATGTTCTCCAAAAGGAATGGCAGCCTGACATTCAAAACAAGGAACAGATTGTGCACAGTGAAATCACTAAAATATGGAAAGAAAACAAAAGTATGAGGATGACTAAGTACTACTTGATGCTTGAATACTGCAACATGGAATTACCTGACAACATCCTGACATGCTGGCAATGCCCAATAAAGCAAATGCTCTATCATGAACTTCAGCAGATAGACCTTTCCTTGACTTCAATTTTAAAGGAGGATCTGCAATCGTCGGAAGAACCAATATGCCATCGTTCTTCAAACAAAACGAAATGAGTCCTTGAGACACAAGTTCCATGAAAGGATACCACAAACAATAAAATCAATGTAAAGATTCTCTGAATGGGCATGTTCTCCTTATTCAACTTCAGACTGAACTGAGATTGTATTTTTACATTCAACTTTTAAAAATAAATTATTTTATGTGATGCAGTCAAGCAGAGGAATCGGGAATCTATATCAAATAATAAGCTGATAGTAGTCAAATATAACATATAAATCATTAATAGAATTTGCGTAGAAGTTTCTTAGAGAGGTAAAACAATACTTGTAGGGGTCGTTTGGTGTGAAGGATTACACAAAATAGTCATGGGATTAAATTGTAGTGCCACTTAATTTGTTGTTTGGTAGGCATGTCCGGGATAACTTATCCTGAGATTAATAATTAGTACCGGGATAAGTTATTCCTCCCCTTGGGTAGTATCGTAATCCCAGGATAAGTTATCCCGAGATAAAATAAGTAAATGACAAAAATATCCTTTAAAACCTTTTCTATACATCACTTTTCACATTCACGAAGGGTACTTTTGTCAAAAAAAAAAACATTCACGAAGGGTACTCTTGTAAACAAATAAATTGTTCTTAAAATTTATGCAAAGCCTATTATTTTGAATACAACAAACCAAACACTCAATAAAAAATATTCTCAACATAACTTACCATCATAATTTATCCCATTATAATTTATCTCATCATAACTAATCCCGTCATAACTTGAATTCAAACCAAACGACTCCGTATAGCTTTAACGTGCCATCTCACTATTTTTTTTTGATAAGGTCACTTTGTATTCACACCAAAAAATTCATCAAGTAAAAACTGATGAGGTGGGATTTACAACCCCAAAGGGCATCCTGATAACCAAAAATCCAAAAAAGAACTTAACAATTGTACTATGAAGTCCACTAGACTTACTACCTCCCCCAACATATCCTGTTTACACCAAAAATACAGCAAACTTAGACTCTTCATCTTGATCTTTTGAATGCTGCTAGCATGCCATCTCACTATTTTAAAAAGTCCTTTTTATGTCATTTGATATGCAGATATAATAACGCGGAGATCAAGAATGGAACTATAATACATTTGTATTGTAATGCAAGGTACCATATTATAGGGAATTGCAAAAAGGAAACAACTAACATGGAGGGGATTACTGATCCCTTCATTCCTGCAATACTTATCCTTAATTTGAGGGATTCGACAAAAAAAGGACACTGAACTAACATGAGTCTTACGTACCTTTTGTTAATTTTCAATAACAAAAGAACCACAACAAATACTATATGCACTATGAATTTAATCAGCCAACCAAATGCCTCCTAATTTGTTTGTGTATTATATGTGTGCCAAATATTTTAAGACAACCCGAAAAACAAACATTGTTAGATAAAAAGGGGATGCAAGACTAGATATTGCATCAGACATTTTTGAAGTGGTAAATGACATAGTAAACTTTTCAAAACTGTTCCCCTGACATTTGTATCAAAGTTATGTGAAATATTAAGCGCAGAGGCATCTGCAAAATTTCTAAAGGATGGGTGCACTTATGAAAAGATGGATTTAATATATAAATTTGACTGGTTTGACCTTCGTGTTCTTATCACTTGAACCCGTTAAACATTTAAAATTATAGGTCCAAAATTGATTCTTATATTAAAAAAAATTAGTGATTTTATACATATAGTTACATTTTGTGTAGAAGGTATGGAGATCATTGACTGTATGCTATATCATCGAGTACTAATTGTTTTAATATACACATTGGTTTAATTATATAAAAAAATTGCATTGCTAAAAATAGGATTTTCCAATGTGACAAACTTGAAATTTTGAAAGGTTAAAGCAAAAAAAGAAAGAAAAAATATTAATTAAAACCCCAAAAGTGCTACCAATAACCACTTAAAGAGGCGTTACCTAATTTTAGAACAAAAAAGACTGAGATAGATAAAAGATTCAAATTTCTATCCTCACTTAGAGAAGTACACCCAAGCATCATTGCATTATATGATACTTCGAGTATGGGTTCACACATCTGTATTTAAGTATTTTTAAAAAAATATAACACTACTCTACATGATCACGGGAGGAGAGCATGGGATCACATGACCCTGTGACCCCCTCCTAGATACGCTCCTGATTAAGTGGCTTTGACGAAGAAGCTAATGGTAGCTGCCACAAATGGAGTGGTAATCCCAACACCCCCAAAACAAAAAAAAAGATAGGAAAGATGAAGAATGGGGAGAAAAGGAATCATAACAGAAAAAGAGAACTTCATTTTTTACTTCATGCTGTCGAAATGTACCTTCAAAAGATTCTGCATAGCAACTCGCATCTCGGTCCTAACTTTGTAAAGAACTTTGATGTTCTCAGGAGCCAAGGTAACTGCTGCAGCAATGTGACTGGTGACTTGAGAACCCAACCTCGGTTTCACAGCCTTCATCCATTCTTCATAATTTGTGTTAAACTCATATCTGAGAAAAACTAAGCATCAGAGATGATCACAGGGAAATCAGTGCCTCGACTAAATCAGAATTTTGAACAACATACGATAGGAAGAAGATGGAAAAACCAGATATAGCACATATGTAGTCGTTGAGCGTATCTATAAATCAGGAAAGGCAACAAAGTAAAGAGTAGTAATCCCCTCTTTATTCAAAAATAAATCCAGTTAATCCCACCACTACCTGCAATCATCCACAATCAGTATCAGCTTGCACATGGCTGTCAGTGCTTTACCACCAGAAGGGCAAAATACAGCCAGTGTAACTATCAACTAACCAGTCAACTGTTACTTAACTTCCAAATCATTTGCAGTTTTGACAAATTTACCAAATGTGGTGAACGATGGAATCCTTTAGAACTATGAAAATGCCAGTTAGCAGTTGAATTTCTCAAGGTGGAAGTAGATTAACGAAACATCAGTGCCACAACTGGGTATGTCCCATAGTCGTTCTGGTGATAGAACATAAACTCTACAGAAGCCTTCTCGGTATATTCAACAGAGAAAAGCTGAAAATCCCACTAAGCTCGCTGGATGAACATGCTAAACAGAAGAACAATTTAGATAAGATCAAAAAAAGTGTTTTAGAGAATGAAACCATGCAGCTTCCAATTCCATTAGTCCCAATGTCAAATACTCCATAAATGAGTTTAGACATCATGTAATGCATGAGTGTCAGATAATTTATATTTACTACATGCCAAATTTGAAGTTGTCAATAAACTAGAGATTATGTCTTGAACCAAGAACGAGAGTAGTTCTCTAGTTTTCTATGTAAATCAATATTTTACTAAATGCTAGATGAGATTTTCAGCACCCCAGAAATGCACAAACGACGAACTTCCGAGAAACAAAATGTCTCCATACAAGTAGAAGCCAAGAGGGTACAGAGATGTGAGACAGAAGCAGATGATCTTGTCAACAATATTGACCTGTATTTGAAGAGCAGCAAAAACAGTCGTCCAACCCAATGCAGGAGGCCATAACTAAACTATGACCAAATGAAATACGAGTAGAAAGAGATTACATATAGGGATTGGAGATATCAATGCAGAGAGATTCTTGTGAAGAGAGAATCCTTTAAAGAGACTCAAATCTTTGAAACCAATTCCTATTTATTATTCTTTGGAGAATGGTCTCATTTCATTAAAACATCAGCACAAAGTTTGTGCTGATAAAGAAAGAGAGAATACAATCTCCAGAGGAAACAAAACATAAAACTCCCCTTAATCAACAAAAACATACAGGGATTATATAGCTTTGCAGTATGGATTCACTATCATTTAAAGAATCCTTTACTCCAACAAAATAAAAAGTAATATACAATTTAATTTTATTCTCTCTGAGAAGTTCCTTGTATTCCCAAAAAGTCTTGAAATTTCTTTCCTTCCAGACTGTCACCAAAAGCATGCTAGGATGGTCTGCCATCATTTCCTTTGGTTAACACCACCAACTACTCCACTCCAAGCACTCAAGAGGTCTATTGTCTTCTATGGCATATACCACTTCATTTTAACTGATTCTGGTCCATACTAAATAATAAACCACTAAGATACTAAAGATAGCAGGACACATTGTCAAACAAGAAACGTGAAAGTGGAAAGCATAATAAAAGTAGCTTAAAAGTAAGAAGATCAGCCTAGTACAATATTCAAAGTATGGCATGTGCATGACCTTTGAAGAAGAAACATCACAGAAGAGAGAGCTCGTAGAGTAGACATCCCATTCTGCTGGATGGTTGATTGTTCAATGAAACCTTTTAAGCTGGGTACGTTTGATGCAATATACTGCCCAAGGTTCAGATGTTTGGGTGTCTGGTCTGTGCAAATACAAGAAAAATGAAAAGTGATACAAAGAAATAGAGAGTGCCAGCATCTGGCAACCAAATGAGTGCATCGAAAAGTTATGATATATATTAGGAGGAAAAAGAAAAAGTAAACTGCAACTTACATCCAGATAATTTTTCTATTACTTTGGTGACAACATACACTGTCTTCTGTTTTGGTACGTTACAGAGCTGAAAAAGATCATCGGCTATAACAAAGCATCTTGTCCTCTTAGGTTCAATTGATGGTATCTGAAGCAACACATGTCCAACTCGATGCAGCACAGATGGATCACGAGCTAACCATCCTGTAAAAGGGATTGCCACCATAAAGAATAGACAACTGATTTAATGCCTAGCAGGAATACCTAAAAGCCCAAAGAGACGGTCTGTATATTTACAATATTGACCATCTTAAATTTCAATTAATCAAAATTCAAAAGAAATTTTTTTTAATCTCTACCATCAATAAATTTAGCCAGGGCAATTTGTTTTGATAAAGGTAAAGTTGTATTCCTCAGCAATGAGGGTATGCTGGCAACCATCACAAAGATTTACTTCAGTGACCCAAAAAAGACCAACTCAAGAAAGCTGCTACTAAACTTATAAAGAAGAGAGAATTTAAAATCTGTCCAGCCTCCTCTATACCCTCCTCTTTACACAAAAAAAAAGAAAGTCTTCATACAACGCCATTTGATCTTTTGCACTGATTCTGCAGTATTTTCCATACACCTCTTGTTCTTTCACTCCAAATAGTCCACCATATACAAGATGGTGTCATGTTCCACCATTTCTTCTGGCTCTTACTCCCCCCTCTTCTCACCCAGTAACTAAGAAGGTCTGCAGTGTGTTCTGGCATTGTCCAGTTTGTATGTGTTTTGCTTAGAAAAATGGCCCATAATTGAGCAGTGACTTTGCAATGGAGAATAGATGGCTATTAGTCTCATTTGTCTCATTACACAGTGAACACCAAGAAGCTATTTCAAAGCCTCTTCTTTGCAGCTTCTCATGAGTTAGCCAGGGCAATTATAAGTTATGACTTACCCAAATAGGCCTCACTCATGGGTATCAGAGTAACTCTTCCCATTGCTTTTACAGAAGTTCCTTCTTGTATTAACAAGTCGTGGAACATATCAGTATCTTTGATTAGTTAGGTGTTTTTTCTTATTAACAAATGAAATACCTATAGTTTAGTACACAATTGCCCATTCTCAATTCTTTTTAATGGATGATATGAAAGGTACTCTTCCGGTGAGTCTACATGGCTCCCTACCTTCAGAATTAGTTCTTCTTCTGGTGAGTCTACATGGCTCTGATGTATCTCCACACTCCCCAACACATGGCATTGAAGCTGTCCTAAGACCCAAGGACTAAGTTCACCATATTTTGCCAATATCACTTCCCTCCAAAGGGCCTTCTCCTCACTGATTCATTCGGAGACTTTAATTCTGCACTCTCAAATTTTGGATTCCCAAGCCTCCCTTTCCTTTGCTTAGCTTTACTATATTCCATTCACTAGATGATAGCCCTTTTCTTCTTTGCCTCTTTTCCAGAGGAAGTTTCTTATGAGTTTATCTAATATTTTCACCACCTTAGAGGGAATAGGAAGTGGAGACATAACATAGGCGGGAAGTGAGTCTAATATTGATTTTATCAATATGGTTCTACCTCCCCGTGAGAGGTATTGAGTTTTCCATCTTGCTAACTTCTTTTTTGTCTTTTCCATGATTCCATCCCATATTTCTAAAGTTGTGCCTACTACCTAGTAGCATTTCCATAAGTGGTAGGTAGTCCCTCTACTCTACAACCAAGTATACTTATCAATATCTGAATCCGAAGAATTTCTTTGATAGGGATCAATCTACTTTTTGCCTAGTTGACACTTAGTCCTTGGTACTGCTTCAAAAAGAATTAAAATTAGTCTACTATATCTCAATTGCTCAATCTCAAGGTCACAAAAAACTAGGATATCATCTACATACAACAGATGACTGATCTCTTTTCCACCCCCATTTCTGGCTCCTATTTGAAAGCCCCTTAGCCATTGTTCTCTGTGGCTATTCTCATCAAGCTATTAAAATCTTCCAATCCCAATATAAACAAAAAGGCGGAGAGAGGGTCTCCTTGTCTCAATCCTCTTTCGGCATTGAAGAAACCTACTAGCTCTCCATTGATAAGGACAAAGAATCTAACTGTCTTCATACATGCCTCTATCCACTTCAACCATTTGATCTATCTCATAGTGTTGAGTAAGAAAGACCAGTTAACATGGTCATAGGCTTTCTGAATGTCTAGTTTACAAAATTAATCCTGCATTCACATCTTTCATCCTTGAGTCTATAGTATACACTCACTAGCAATTAGGGCAACATCCATAATCCATCTTCCCTTTATCAAAGTCATCTGATTTTTATTTACCAATTTATCCACCACCTTCTTTAGCTTTTCAGCAAGTAACTTAGCCATGATCTTGTGCAATCCTCCAACCAGACTAATTGGTCTGTAATCTTTAAGATCTGAGGCTCCAAACTATTTAGGTATTAATACAATAAGGTTGCATTAAAACACTTCTCAAATTCTGATTAGAGTGAAATATGCCAAAGTCCCTATTATACTTCATCCCAGAAAGTGTGGGAAAAAAAAAATCATTGGAGAGCCATCTGGGTCTGGGGCTTTCTCCTTGGCACATAATTTGATGTTGTCCGGAATCTCCTCCTTATCGAAGGGTCTTTGTAAACAGGTATGGTCCTCTTCAGAAATCATAGAGAACTTGTTTTGAATTTTGAAGCTTATCATTATATTAATTGCTGCCCAGTCCGCCCCTTTGAGCATGTATCCTTTTTTGCACACCCTGCTTCCTTAAGCACTTATAATGCACACTTAGCCGAACAACTAAAGTTGGAGGAAAGAGATAGTCGAGGTGTGAAATGGACCAATGATGAGGCACAAATGATGAAAATTTCCCCTCACCCTATGGTAATTTGCATGTCTAAGAAACTGCCTTACCTCTAACTTGTCCTAATTTGCATACAGTTCTTCATCAATCTGAGGTTAGAATGGATTGGTTCCTCAAAGACAAGCCTCATTTCATCCCTCAAATAGTGTCCCAAATATCTAGAAACTCGCGGTTCTTATGTTTCAGGTACATCCAAGAGAAAGAAAGGACTTCAAAAAGAGTGAGAGAACTAAAAAATCCAATCATGGCATTTGACTCTAAGAAATTTGGCACCAATGTTGTATCAAAAACTAAGCAGGCATATATAGTTGAGTTTAAGCTTAACTACAGTGTCACCTTCAAAATACTTGGGCATTTCTTTCCTTCCAAATCACCCACCATATAGGGATTCCCATGTTTTGGAAGAAGATTTGATCAAACCTTTTTATGCCAGAAAGTAAAGAAATCTAGAGCCATATTTTATACCTGTTCAAAAAGAGAAATTTAGAGACAAAACTCATCATCTTAATGCTCTGGTGATAGAAATGTTTCCAAGCCCTTGCGTATTTATAAAAAAAAATCTTGTTTCCTTTTTATCACAATATATTTTATTCCTGAGGAAGCTACCTAATTTTACATTGCGCCAGTTAAATGCTTGTCTAATACTAATTAAGTAGTTTATAGTTCCCTTGTACTCACATAGTTACCTACTAATTGAGTGTTCGGATTGACTTATTTTAAGTGTTTTTGGCTAAGTTCTTTCTCTTTCTTGTAGTGTTTGGCAAAAATAGAAAGTGTTTTTAAGCACTTACTTTTAGGCCAGAAAAGTACAAAAATAAGTTAAAAGCCAAAAGTTGGGTATTTCCAACTTATAGCTTTTAGGTATTTTTGAAAAGCCAATCCAAAAACCCTCTAAATCAAGACATTCCACCAATAGGTTGATGTGTCAATTAGTATGGTCGTGAAAAGTATCAGAAATTGGGGTTGTAGGTTGGCCTGTCAATTAGTTTCATGGTCATGAAAAGTATCAAAATTGGAGTTGGATCGGGGCCTCCAATGGTAAAGAGGGAAATAAGTAAAAGTTCCTTTTTATCCCATTCAGCATTAAACAAACTTCTCAACTTTAGTTTCTCCTTTTCTGGTGCTGTTCTTATATGGAAAAGTGAAGAACTCTCTACTATCCTGGTTGCAGTAATGCAGTTCACAACAAGAAATTAAGGTCTTCTCCTGGGAGACTGTTTCTACTTCTTGATTAAATGTTTACTTAACAGGCTGCAGATATAGAATTTGGCCTCTCCAAATATATTTTGCACTAGTAAAATTACACGCGCTTCGCGCAGGAATTTAATGTCATGGAATTTATAAAATAATACTTAAAACTTATCGGGCATTAAAACTAGAACACTATATATTATCTTACATACAAAATTATGTAGTAACAAACACTAATAATATATGTAAAGGAAAATGAAAATTATTAAATCTTATCATTTATCCTTAATAATATAAGCATTAATCATTAATTAATAATTGTAAAAATACATACCATCTGTAACATAAGCAAAGCAATGGTGTCGGTGAGCCAGGAGCAAAGTACACAAATTAAGGAAATCCCTCTATTTATAGACAACAAATGGTAGTGTGAACAAATGTTTATTGTGTCTTATCACAAATGTTACAACTATTTGGAAAAGTTGCAACCCTTCGGAAAGGTCACAACCTTTCATAAAAGTCACAACTTTTCATAAAAGTCGCAACTCTTCATTAAAGTCGCAACTCTTCATAAAAGTCACAACTTTTCATAAAAGTCACAACTCTTCATAAAAGTCGCAACTCTTCATAAAAGTCACAACTTTTCGTAAAAGTCACGTCAATTCATGAAAGGAGAAGGGTATTTTTGGAAATAAATAAATTTAAAAGGAAATTTTTGCTTGTGGTGGCGCCACGTAGGCGGGCCTAGGGTTCTCTTTTATATAAATATATGATTAGTCACAAAGCAAATACTGTGGTAATAGTCTAGAGAAAACAAAATGATACATACCAATACTGTCCAAACTTTGTGATACAGGCAGAACACCAATAGTTGATACGGCCCCATGTGACGGCCTAAACCCAAAGACACCACAAAATGCTACTGGGACTCTAATGCACCCAGTTGTATCGGTACCTGCAATAGATCAGACTCTATAACCATCTAGCATTCTGAAACCAAAGTGAATTTTTATTACAAATTAATACCGCTCCAATTAGTTAAACAGAAGCCGGCCATCTTACAAATTAAATCTTTCATTCCATCATGTTCATATTTCGCAGATATATAAGACGAGGAAAACACAACTCAATGTTAAATCTATCCATAAGAGGAAGACAAAGGAAAGAGGAGGCCTAGACTATAGCAGGAATATATCTTTTTTAAGACGGGTGGTGTCTGGACTAGCTTAGACGCATCTCGACTATTCCACAGGGTACCTATGACCTCCCACCAGGTGCTAGGTATAACTTTGCCACCAAGGCATATCAGATGGAAAGGATCACCGGGTGTTTTTTTCTTGGATTTGAACCGGAGACCTCATGGTTCTTCTCTCACTTCATTGACTATTAGGCCTCACGCAAACATCCTTGGTGACTAGAACATGAAAATATCTTCAACAACTCAAACATATTTGTGAGTATAGTAACTTCATCATCTTCATACTTTAAACCATTATAGCTAAATTGAACAGACACAGGAAACGGAAGAAAAGGAAACTTTGAATCAGCGATTTTCAGTAACTGCAATTTAAATTGACAACCATACCTAAAGCAAAATCAACAAGTTCAGCTGCAACAGCAACAGCTGAACCACTGGATGAGCCACCTGGAATATGAGATGGCAATTTTGGATTAGTTGGAGTACCGTAGTGCTCATTCTCTCCAGTAATCCTGAAACATTCCAACAGAGACATCAATTCCCTTCACTGAAATTGCATTGCTTCAAACACAAACTGTTTTCCTCAGCCAAAAGAAACACAGAGGGAGGAAAGAGAGTGTAGCAACAGATGATAGCCATGTATATATCTGAAAAACGTACTACTTCTGTCCCAACTTTTTTGCCAGTCTTCCCATTTCGAGAAATCCTAGAATGCGCTGCACCATTCCATTTCTATACATCTTTACAATCTTTCATTTTATAATCAAGAAATCACGAGAGCTAGTGACGCACGATTAGATATTCGGTGGATGATAGGTCTGCCCTTCTCCACTACCAAGCTTCTGTTGCGGCAGGATTCAAATGTGCATGTGCCTGACTGACACGTTCTTGTCGTGCTCTTATCAATAAACCAAAGCCCTGAGGCCACATCTTTCACAACTTCTACGGATTCAAATGCATTAAACTATTCAATATTTGAAACTTGATGTCATGCTTTCTCTATAAAACTACTTTTCAAGATTGCTTTAATGTTTATTCAAGTAGTGTATAATTAAAATCAACATTTTAAGTTCCGTGTAGAATCAAATATTTCATATAAAATTAATGTGACATAAGATAGAAAAAGCGAAAGATACCCAAGTCCAAATTCGTCCATGCTAGTCTTCCCAACACAAGTAGAACCATTCTTCAGAAGAGCAGTTACAACCATGGCTGTCTTTGTAGCCACCTCATGCGTCCGTTTCCAGGCAGGACTACCAAAACCCGTCACATATTCCTTCACATCAATACTATAACAGTGGAAGTAGAGAAAAAGAAATTAGAATCAATTCCACGTCCAGAAAAGCAGCAAAACTGTTATTAGTCCAATAGCACAAAACATTTTATTTTTCTTACAAGATCTAATCCTTCCAAAACCAAAACCCTCACAAAATAACAAAAGAAAAAGTGTTTTCGCCGAACTTTAACTTGAACAGAGGAGTATGACTAACTTGTCTTTGATGGCAAATGAGAGACCAGAAAGGGAAAGTCGAGCAGCTGGAGGAGGTGGTTGAGGAAACGGAAGCAACTCTATTCGTTCAATAAAAGCGCCAAAGTCTTGTTTGATTGAGTTTCTAGCTTTCAATCGTCGCCGATTAACCTCAGCCAGGATCAATATTCCGGCGAATCCGACGCCGATCACAACCCAGACTTTGGGGTTCGATACATTGAGTTTAGTCATCACCGGCAGCTTCGTCGGCAAAATTTGAAGGTTTTGAAAGGGTTTAAGAAACAGGGGGAAATGCTAGTATTGATTTTTGGGTTTCACAGAGACATAGAAATGGGGTTTAAGAGTCTTCTCCAAAGAACTTTCCACGTGCCTGTGCACGTTTCCCCCACGCGCCGAATCTTCCTTTTCCCACAAGCAAAAGTCCTTCAGAATTTTCTTTTAAGAGAAAAATGCAAAAATATCATTTGGTTTTAGGTTAAAAATATTCTTGTTGTAAATATTTTAGTTCAAAAATAATCTTGCGCAATCAATATTTTGGCCAAGTAATGCTTTTATAGTTACTAAATGAGTCAAAATGTCTTTTTTAAAAAAAAAAAAAATATATTATTTCTTTGTTAGGGCATCTCCAACTCTACACTCTAATTTACTCTTCAAATATAGAGTTTTTTATTTTTTCAGACAACAAACTCTAACCCAATACTCTATTTTCCTCTCTAAAAAGGATTGTTCTTCTCTCTCCTCAATATTATATTATTATTTATTTCATTTTTATTTTCTTATTTCGTAATATAAATCTTTTCTTTCTTTAATAATCATCCTATATAATTTGCATGTTATATAACATTTATTTTTTTGAAATTCTTTATTTAATATTAAATTATATTTTATTCTAAATTTCTAAAGAACAACTACGAATAATTGAAAAAAGAAATCGACAAGCACAATCACAACTTCTCTAAATCATACACTACATACTTCCTTTTTCGAATATTGTTAAATCTAGAAATGAACTACCAGATTAACAAATTGTTGTTGTGATTTTTAAAATTATTATGTTATGTATTGTATTATATTGTTATCTTGTATTTAAATTATAATGTTGTGTATTGTATTTTTAAATTAAAATTTGTATCTTATCATTTAAATTTTGTGCATTATAGTTTTTTTTAATTAAAAAAATAAAATTGTATCACAAAGTGATGAAAATTGAAAATAAAATAAAATATTATTAATTCGAGATGAAAGTAGTATATATTAAATAATATTTCTTTTTAAATGTATATTACATTTTAAAAGAATTGTGAATATTAGAGATTTAATTAATAGTCTTATATGAAAAATAATATGCTAATTACAAAATAATAGAAATAATAATATAATATTCAAAAAGTGAAATAGAGAGTATGGAGAACTACTATTCAACTCTTCATAGTAGAGGATAAAATAGAGAGTGCTTGGAGAGGGCATTCTCTATTTTACTCTCCAAACGTAGAGAATGGAGAGTAAAATAGAGTAGGGTTGGAGATGGGTTTATAAAATATTATGGTGTGGATGTCTATTACACCAGAAGTTACTCTCACTAATTATCTTCATTACTTCCCTCTATTACGTAGATAACCTCCACCTTTATGGCAATCATTCTTGTAACTAGGGGTGACAGAATGAGTAATTAATATGGGTATCCGCTCATATTTATCCATTTTAAATGGGTTGGGTATCCAACTCATTTAAAAATGGGTAAAAACGAATAATACCCATATTACTCATTTAAAAGTGGGTAGTTAAATGGATAAAATGAATAAAAGATGTGCATTCAAACAAACAAACAAAAACATGATGAAGTGTGGGATAGTAAGAAAGTCTTTTTTTTTTACTTCTTTTTTGGGATAGGTGGTGGGTTGGTAGGGGGTGGGTTTGTAATTCTTTTTTTTTTTTTTTAAATAATTTTAATTTGTAATTTTTTTTCTGATGGGGTGTGGAGAGGGGGGGCTTGTAAGGGGCAGGGGTGTGGGGTTGGTAGGGGGTAGGGGTGTGGGGGGC
>NC_064286.1:37386988-37500290 GCF_019186545.1 Solanum stenotomum | reverse complement strand
GGGGGACTAGTAGGGGGTAGGGGTGGAGTGGTAATTTTTTTTACATTTTTTTGGGATAGGGAGTAGGGGGGCTGGTAGGGGGTGGAGAGAAGTGATAAGAAAAACTTTAATTATTTTTTGTTTTAAAGTTTTTAACACGATTTCTATTATAATATGGGTAAATATGGGCACCCATATTGTCAATTGGGTAACTCATTTTTATCCATTTAAAATGTGAGTCGAGTTGGGTAACTTATCCAATTTTATTTAACTCATTTTTTGATCGACTCATATTCGACTCGACTCACTCGTTTGCCACTCCTACTTGTAACCTTACACCTAGATAACCTCCTCCTTCATATTCACGGTTAATGTCATGTTTAAGACAAATATTTTGTATTCATCTATGTAACACTATAAATAGAAGCATAAGCGTCCATATTGGATACACTTGAATACTTGGAAGAATAAGAAAAGCTTTCATCTTTTGTCTTCCTATTTATATTGCTTTCATCTTCTATATTTCTTATCTTATTTTTCTTTAATTTTACAACACGTTATCAACATGATTCTCCAATTTTTCAAATTAAGATTCAACTTGATTTTTTTCAGGTATGTAGTTACATTGAAATTTTTCATGATGACTTTGGTAAGTGTACTCTACATTTTTTTTTATATATACTGTTCCAAAAAGTTGAATTCGATTTTATTTATCCTCCAAAAAGGTAAAGGTAAGGTATGTAATTTCTCCAAGTTAGTTGCTTACTCGAAAAAGATAAGTTATTGAGTTATGTGTCATGTACATATTGAATGGATCATCATTATTTGTTACTTTTATACCTCTTTATTTTTCATTATCTAAACATTTACTTGTTGAGTTATTTAATATATTATTTAAACTAACAAAGCTTGTTTTGTGGTTATTATAAAATGGTTAGTAAATTATGTTAATCTTCGTAACAATATTGAAAAGGACTGTTAAAAGGTTTAATTTATTTTAACTTGGAACTTTTATATGGCCCCAACATGTTGTTCTTGTTGACACCGAATTTTGACCCTCCTTTCTTCCGATCTATTGTTTTTTAGCTTCTAATTTAATAACATATCAATTATCATTTTTCCCAACTATTTTCACTACTATGACTATTTACTACTAAAATTATATATTTTATTATCGAAATTACTATTACAAGTTTTTTACACCTCTTTTTCTTAAGTAATCGATTATCGTCATTTTATTTCAAGCTTTGTTAATTATAAATCGAAATTTTGAATCTATATTTTTTATTAACGTAAAATCATAATATTGATATTTTATTTTATAAATTATTAATTATCATGTTATAACATATATTGTGTTAGTTATATTAAGTCAAAAGCCTAAAAAAATTTAAAAGAAGAAAGGAAGACCAAAAACTTTTGGCCCAAAACCTCCCAAATCAAACCAAACGTTTCAACCATTTTTTTTATATCAAATAGTCCAAAATTTCGGCCTAAACCCAGCAAATCAACCCAAATTCGCTGTAAAGATTATGCCCAAACTTACAACAAATCATTCTAACCTATCCACACAACAATATTCTCCCCTAAATAGGTCGTCGCACCTTTTTCCTCTTCCAGATAGAAGGTTGCTCGATTCTCAGCCATGGACAGAGATTGTTCACCTATTTTGGTGCAATCTTTATCTCTTACTTCTGAAGGAAATCAACAACTCTTTCTCCTTCCTCATTACCATCTCTCTTCTTTAATTCGGTCAACAAAAAACCAAAATACTTTTGACATCTCTAATTGTAATACCCCGAAAACTAGTAGACTAAACTAGAGCCTCAAGTTAGGGTTCTAGAGTTTGATATGAGGGTTAGAGTCGTAGATAAGACTTCCCGTACTTAGAATGAGGGGTTTAGGGGTTAAACGTCAAGGCACGTGTTACACCCCGTAGTTTAAAAGACCATCTAGGGTTTTGTTGAAGGTTACAAGGGCAAGTGCCAAGGCAAAAGGGCAAAGCCTAAGCCAAAGGCCAAGACTACCCTAACTTTGGCAAGCTACTGCCCCAAGTTCACGACTATCACCACGACCAGTGGTCTTGACCACGGTTCGTGGGAGGTCTCGTGAAGGTCCCTTAGCATGGTGGGAAGCAAGGCCTTGGGACAAGGCTACTGCCCAAGGACCATGAGCCACTTCACGGCCAGTGGTCTTGACCACAGGTCATGCCTTAGCTTTGTGGAGGCCAAGACACCAAGCATTATTGTCCAAGGACCACGGGAAGGACCACGGCTCGTGAGGTCCTATCGTGGTGCCTGGGAGGGGGCTGCCTAATGATGGGTTGTTTAGTAAATTCCTTTTTAATTAGTTTTAAGTGGGGGTCATTTTGTATGGACTTTATACACATATATAAACTATTTTATGTCATTAACCACCCCAACTAAGTCATTAATTCCAAAATCCAAAAGATCCCAAAGTTCATCTTCTCAAAAATCCTCTCTCTAGAATACCCCAGAAGAAGAAAAAGAAAAAGAAAGAAGAAGAAAAGAGGGTCAAGCTAGGTCAACTTCCTCCATTGTTGCAAGCTTAGTAAGGGCTTTGAATCAATGTATGTTAGCTTATTCATCTATGGGTTCTTCCACGTATAGAGCCCCCTAGATTTCCCCCAATTGTGAAGATAAAACCCAATTCTAGCTAGGCTTTCTTCCTATGTTGCGGGTAGTGTTTGGGTATGATTCCAATTGAGTGAATACTACCTAATTATGATTGATCTAACATGGAATCGTGATATTATGATGAATTTCTATATTTTCATGTTTAACCCTAGTCTAATTGATGAAATTGAATTTCGTGGGTTTATGCCATGAAAGGTGAATTTGAGGATTCAAAAGTGATCTTCTAGAATTTATGTTATGAGTAGTAATTGATCAAGAATAGAAACATTTAGACATGAATTGAATTACAATAATGTGAATATGATGGGTCTTGACTAGTAAATCTTTAAGTTGAACCTTTACGATGAATTATGACTGGAATCACTTGATAATTAGAATGCTTTGAAATTTAGATATGAATGATAATTGTAAGAAGTAAAGCTTGAGTGTAAGGATTGTAGTCATGAATATCACTAGAGTAAATCCAATATGATGAACTATGTATGCTAAGGCTTTGAGAGTAAAGTCTATACGAGAATAGAAGACTAATGGATAAAATTACGGTGGAAGGCTTTTACCTACCTAATCTACCTAATGAATGTATGGATGCATTAAGTGATAGAATCATTTGATTCATGATGATATCCATGTCTACTGTAGAATTCTAAATATGGTATTACGCATGAATATGATATGACATGAAAGGTTCTCTCACATAGAATGATTCTAGGTTAAAAGGTTATCTCACCTAAAATGAATCTAAGTCCTAGGACTATGAAATATGATGAGGATTATGGTGATTCCCATAAATGACGTTTACCTAATAGGAATGTGAGGTGAGTTCCCTTACTCCTAATTAGTTAAACATGAGGTGATTACTCATGTAATGATATGGGGAGTGTGAGGTGATTACCCTTTATGTATGTATGACTCCCAAAGCAGGCGGTGATTACCCATTAGCCTTTATGTTGATCATGGAGGCGATTACCTGTGATCCTTATGTGATGATGTGGAGGCGAATACCTACATTACACATTAAAATGGATATGGAAGCGAATACCTACATTACATTAAAATGAACATGGAGGCGAATACCTATGATTTGTGTATATGTATGACTAGAGGTGACTCCCCTTGTATTTATAATTCATTGATATGTGTGACTAAAGGTGACTCACCTTGTCTTTATGATTCCATGATATGTATGGCTTGAGGTGAGTACCCTTGTCCTTCATGATGAACTAAACATGTATGCCTTGAGGTGATTTCCCTTGCATTTGTGAACATGAGCATGACTAGTTTGAATTGTAGCTTGGTAGGCCCCTCTAATACATGCATGACTAGTGGTGATTCCCCTTGTCTGTATGATGCTAAGAGATGATAAACATGAATGATGAACCTAAAGTGTCTAGCTTATCATGGGTAGGATTATGGAGGTCTTGTTCATGCATGGCATAAGCTTGCCTTGAGGTGACTCATGAGGTGTTTCTCTTATATGATGTATGCTTAGATAAGATTGTGCTATAGTTGCCTTTCTTGTTATGTTATGATTGACTAAAGGTGAGAGATTCCCTTGGTTACGAAGTAAGCTAAGAATGAGACCAAATGAATGGTAAGTATGAATATGGTGACTTCAAGGTTATACTTAGTTTGAGTGGTATTATGGGATACCATTCATACATTGCACAAGTATGCTTTGAGGTTACTTAGGAGTATAGTGATCTTATAATATGAAAGCCTAGGTCTTGACTATGCATATAGACTATGATTAAGATGACCAAAAAGGGATACTTAGCTTGGGTGGTATTATGGGATGTCATTCATGCATTGCACAAGTATGCTTTGAGGTTACTTGAGAGTGGTCTTATTATGATATGAATGACTAGGAGTTGAATAATGCTTATATGATGCTTATGTTGGAGATTTTACTTATGATTATAATATTGTCTCTTATGCTTATAGTTGATGTTTTATAAAGTATTGTATTATGTCTATGTTGACTAACTCTTATGATATTATGCTCTTATGATGTTATGCTAGCTAACATATTTAGTACATTTTGTACTAACACGTACTTTTTCTATATTCTAATCAAATGTAGGGTTCAGAGATTGAGTTCCCTTCTTGAGGATAGGTTTCTAAGGAGCATAGGAGTTGAAGACTTGGTGAGTCCTCATAGCTTCGAGGACAAAAACCACTATTTCCTTTATGTCTTTTATTTCTCATGTTGAGACTATTGTATGGGCTGTGTCCCAAGAGTTTTAATTCAAAGTTGTATTTGATGGTTTGAGACAAAGTCTAGTAAAGACTTCCGCTTGTTTTTTATAAAAGACTTCGATTGTATGGAAAAAGTTTTAAAATTCCCATACTTTTCTATTATCTTATGTTATGATATGCTAAGGGATTGTATGAGGCCTCTTCGGGGTCAAGTACGCCATGTTACCTCTAGGGTGTACCTGATTGAATGACGTTATCAAAGACACAACTTCCAATTCAAGTGTCAACGGTCGTTCAATAGTAATATAACCCAACCAAGGGTTGGGGTCGAGCCCCAAGGGAGCGGCTTATGAGAATTAAGAGTTAAGCACAAATATGCTAGAGTTAACCATAGCTAAAAACCTTGAATAGTGCTCATAATAGAACAAACATGAATGTGCGGCTACGATGAGGCCAAATGAAGTTGCATAGACAATATGTGAACTCTTAGCATCTCGTTGTGACTAGCCAATTATCGAATCGAGTCTCTCTACTTGAAAACTTAGAAAATAAAATGTTGTATCTAAAAATGCATACTAGGATAAAAATTCAAACTAGTATTTATAGTTGTCTAAAAATGTGCTGCGAAGGATCACTCGGCGCAGTTAGTCGGGATCGCTGATGCACTCGGCGATCCGCCCTTTGGTTTGCTTCATCGTCTTTCAGCTTTTGCCTTCAGCATCTTCGCGTTTTGGATAATTGGGTAATATAGTACTGCTTCGCGAAACTGTTCGGTGACGCGCTGATTGCTTCTTTTCATCGTTGACTTGATCTTTTCCTTTAGGGCTTAGCTTACTGGAATAATGGGCGAGGTTAAGGCCATTCGGTGAATCGCCCAATGGTTTAGGCGATCCTCAGGCCTTCTTTTCTTCTTCTTTTAAGCCGTTTTGTTCCTTTTTGCCAAGTAGTGTCCATGCTTTGCCTCAAACTCCAAACACCTGAAACTTAAGGATTTACATCAATTATTGAGACAAAATATGCATTTGAGGACACTAATTCTATTAAAATAAAGCCCTAAATGAGTCCAAATTGTGAACTCATCAGTACCCCTAGGTCATGACAAACTTGGTAATCAGAGCACAAGATTTAGAATGGTTCTAGGATTGTCTCAAACTACGTCTAGTAGAGTCTTGTTCATAAATGTGAAGCGCGCCACATTTATGAATATGAGGCTATTGGATATTTAGGAAACTTCACTTCTTCATTCTCTAAGTCGTGCCATAGAGTTTGGTTCTAGTAGGTCCTTCTCCTAATCCGTACCCTATGGTTTTTCAGGGTAAGGCTAATACAAGGGAAAATGCTAGGAGAAATAAGGAAGAAAATGTGGATCAAGAGGTTCCTTTCCAAGTTCCACCCCAAGATCCTCCTCAAGCTCCAATTGACCCTATAGGGGAGAAAGTGACTCATGCGAAGTTTAGGTCTACCATGCAATTATTGGCTCACGCTATGACGGCCCAAGCCAATAGGGATCTTTGGCCTCGTTGAACCCTAATGTGAATTCTGCGGCTTCTAGAGTGAGGGAGTTTATTAGGATGAACCCTCTGGAGTTTCATGGATCCAAAGTGGAGGAAGATCCTAAGGAGTTTATAGATGAGGTTTATAAGATTCTTGATATCATGGGGGTGACTTTGGTAGAGAAAGCGGAATTAGCCGCTTACCAATTGAAAGGGGTAGCTCAAATATGGTATGGTCAATGGAAAGAGAGTAGACCGGTAGAAGTGGGTCCCATAGAGTGGGAGGTGTTTGAGAAGACATTTCTTGATAGGTTCTTTCCCCTAGAGTTGAAAGAGGTTAAGATGCAAAGTTTATGAACCTTAAGCAAGGTAGTATGAGTGTTCAAGAGTACTATCTAAAGTTTACTCAACTCTCCAAGTATGCTCCAACTTTAGTGGAGGATTCATTGGCTAGGATGAATCATTTCATGGTGGGAGTGTCCGGCTTAGTAGAAAAAGAATATCGTATGGCAATGCTTATTGTTGATATGGATATCTCATGTCTTATGGTTTTCGCCCAATGAATTGATGAGTCAAAACTCAAGGAAGAATCTAGGGAGAAAAATAGGTTTAGATGGGATGATTATAAGTCTGATGGACATGGTCGCCCTAAATTAGACAAAAGTTCTCTGAGCAAAGTCCCTCAAGTACTTATAAGTTCAACCAAAAGAGGGTGCCTAACCTTAAGTCTCAAGATGATAGTCGTGACATGCTGGGATGTGGTAAGTTTGATAGAAGGCATGAGGGTGAATGCTTAGCGGGTTCAAATATTGTTTTGGTTATGGTGAGTTGGGCCACAAGATAAGGCATTTCCCTAAGGTGGCTAGAAATGAAGAGGATAGTCGTCGTAGGTCCCAACACTACCCTTCCTCCTGTCTAATTGGTTTGGGTGGGAAGGCTCCAAGGAAGAATAGGCCTTAAGATCTCCAAGCTAGAAATGGTTTGGTTTTACGTAGGTTATTAGTAGCTCCCACAGTACAACCAAATTCTATTGCATTGACCATGTGATCAGTTACATTCTGATTTTTTGTCTAAGCATGTTATAAACTTGGTCATTGCATTAAGTACTTCACGATTGAGTGTTTTCAGTTTAGTATCATGTTTATCTCTTATCATTGCTCAGATATTATGCTTTGGTTCAGTTATGTTAATGTTCAACTTTACTCTATTCTGCATGCTAGTACCTTTCAAGTACTGACGCATACTCTGCGCTACATCTTCTCGTGATGTAGGTTCAGGTTCTCACTTTTCATTTATTCAAATAGTATATGAGTATTCCCTATCATTTCAGTTTACATGATGATTTAGCTTTCACACAATATTTATTTACTTCAGTTTATTTAAGTATGCTTATGATATGCTAGCAGGGTTAGCTTGAGGTCACTTGTGATCCTAGGTCCCGTGTCCACGTCCTAGGGGTAGCTTCGAGGCATGACAAACTTGATATCAGAGCACTAGGTTTAAGAGTCCTAGGATGTCTGAAAATCCGCACTAAGTAGAGTCCTTTTCATGGGTGTGAAGTGCACCACATCTAATGAGAAGGAGACTTTGAAGTGTTTTAGGAAAACTTCACTTTCTTGATATTCTTATCATGCGTTGGTATGATCTCTCTTTCTAATCTATCGCTATGAGCTTAAGATCATGCCTCATCATAGAGCATACACAAGGAATGCGAATGACAGGAATGCAAACGTAGCTCCTCAAGTCCTAGATCAGGAAGTTTTGAATGCTGAATTTTGGAACGCTATCCAACTGTTAGCTCAGACAGTGACCAACCAAAACAATCAACAGGTCCAACTCTGACAAATACTAATGTTGGGTCAGTTGCAACTAGAGTTTGGGATTTTGTTAAGATGAATCCGTCTGGGTTCTTAGGATCGTAGATTGGTGAGGATCCCCAAAACTTCATTGATGAGGTCAAGAAAATCTTTGAAGTGATGTATGTAACTGGGAATGATCAGGTTGAGTTAGCATCTTACCAGCTTAAGGATGTGGCTCATATCTGGTACACTTAATGGAAAGACAGTAGGGGCTACTTTGTCTTTTGTAACTCCCTATATAGCAGCCAACTTCAATGTTAGTAAGAAACTATTTTAGAACCCTTCTCAGTCTCTATTCCAGTCGGTGACCCAGTTATAGCTAAATGGGTGTACATAAATTGCCCTGTCACAGTCTCCCAGAAAGTCACCTCAGTAGATCTTGTATAGTTAGAAATGGTAGACTTTGATATCATTGTAGGCATGGATTGGTTACATTCTTGTTTTGCCTTAATCGAGTGTAGGACTAGGATTACTCATTTTCATTTTCTAGACGAACCAATCTTAGAATGGAAGGGTAGTAGCTTAGCGCCTATGGGTTGATTCATTTCTTACCTTAAAGCCAAAAAGATAATCTCTAAGGGGTATCTCTATCATATAGTTCAGGTTAAGGATTCAAGCTTCGAAACCCCAACTCTTGAGTCAGTTCCAGTAGTCAATGAGTTCCCTGAAGTGTTTCCAGAATATCTTCTCGGAGTTCCTCCGAAAGGGAAATAAACTTTGGAATTGAACTCCTTCCAGATACCCAACCTATTTGTATTCCTTCTTACATAATGGCTCCAGCTGAACTCAAGGAATTGAAAGAGCAGTTGAAAAAACCTTCTAGATAAGGGCTTCACCAGACCCAATATGTCCCCATGGGGTGCACTGATAAGTCCACGATTTGGACTCATTTAGGGGTATATTTTGATGAAATTAGTGTCCTCAAATGCATGTTTTATCTCGATATTTGATGAAATCCTTTAAGTTTCAGGTATTTGAAGTTCGAGGAAAAACGTGGACACTATCAAGCAAAAAGAAGCAAAAAAAGCTAAAAGAACGAAGAAATGAAGATCTGTGAATCGCCAAACCCATTCGGCGAATTGCCAGTAGATCACATATTCGCCTTTTGTTCCAGTGTGCTGAGCCCTGAAGGAAAGAAGCAAATCGGCGGTGAAAAGGAGCAATCGGCGTATCGCCAAGCGACTTCACGAAACACTACTACATCGCCCAATTATCTAGGACACAAAGATGCTGAAGGTAACTGATGAAAGGCGACTAAGTAGACCAAAGGGAGGATCGCCGAATACATCGGTGATTCCCACTAACGTCGCCAAGAGATCCTTTGGAGCACATTTTCTGAAAACTATAAATACTAGTTCAATTTTTATTCTTAGTAGAAAATTTTACCTTATTTTATCTAGTTTTTAGATTATTAAGTTTGAGACGGAGTTTTTGGAGATATTCTCTCTAAGTTTTGGAGAGGGTTTTGAAGAACTTGGAGTTTTCAAAGGGTTTCAAATTCAAGGAATTGGAATTAGGTCTCTTGGATTCTTCATTCTTGGTTTGTTTTAAGACTTAATTTTGCATACCCATTGATGGAAATTGATACTGGTATACGTCTTTATCTCTTTTACATGCGTAGCTAAAACCTCAATTCTTGGGGTTTGATTTTGTGAATATGGGTTAGATTAGTGGTTGGGTCTTGCTTGCTGATAGTCTATTTGTAGTTTAAATGTGATTTAGTTTAGTGGTTGTGGATGAACTTAATGAGGTTGTAGTTGGAAAAATAGTCTCATATATGTGTTTTCGGCTTGCTCGAGAGAGAGGTCGTAAAACTAAGACCACTAAATTGATGGCCAGTGTGAGTGGGTCAACATGAGGTTCATCTCGAGAGAGTGAACCCTAGTCCCATGTCCACATACTCAACTCGAGAGAGTGAGTGGGTTAAGGCAGATGTTGTTCTTCATGCGGCAAGTCGTATTCGAGAGGAACACATTTGAAACGGGGTAAGTTACTCGAGAGAGAGCTTATCCCCCTTAAATTCTAGCCTAGTCACAATTATTCTATGAATTTACTATCAAAAGCATGTACCTAATGATTTAGTCTATCTCGTATTCCTATCATATCCCAAGTCGTCTCCATACTTGCATTTTTCTTTAATTTCACTATTTTAGTTGTTTCTTGCTTACAAACCCCTATTTGATACTTGACGCTTGCGTCACCCTTTTTAATTTGTTATGTTTTAATTCGCCAAAGTATTTAGCTACGATTAGCTCTAGCACTTTCGCACTGAACCACTAATTCACACGCCCACTCTCTTGGGAACGATCCCAACCCTTGGTTGGGTTACTAAACTAATGTACGATCGTAGACACTTGCATCGGAAGTTGTGTCTTGATTACGCAAACATTATGCACCAATGTTGTTCGTGAAGAAGAAAGATGGTTCTCTCAGGATGTGCATTGATTATAGACAGTTGAACAAGGTCACAATCAAGAATAAGTATCCTATCCCCAGGATTGATTACTTGTTTGACCAACTTCAGGGTGCTAGTCATTGCTCGAAAAAATGGATCTCAAATCTGGTTATCATTAGTTCAGAGTCAGAGATATTGGCAAACTAAAAATAGCTTTCAGAACTCGGTATGGTCATAATAAATTTGTAGTTATGTTATTTGGACTAACCAATGCTCCTGCAGCTTTCATGGATTTGATGAACAGAGTGTTCAAGCAGTATTTAGACTTGTTCATTATCGTCTTTATTGATGATATCCTCATTTACTCTAGGAATGAGAAAGAACATGAGAATCATTTGAGGGTTGTCCTTCAAACTCTCAAAGATCGCCAATTATTCGCTAAGTTTAGCAAATCTGAGTTTTGGTTGCAATTCGTCGCTTTCCTTGGGCATATTGTGTCTAGTGAAGGGATCAGAGTGGATTCTCAGAAGATATAATTAGTGAAACAATGGCCCAGACCTACTTCTCCTACAGATATTAGAAGTTTCTTGGGTCTAGCGGAATATTACAGAAGGTTCGTGGAAGAATTTTCATCCATAGCCTCTCCATTGACTAAGTTGACTCAGAAAAAGGTCAAGTTTAAGTGGTTAGATGATTATGAGAAAAGCTTCACAGAACTGAAAACTAGGTTGATTACAGCTCCTGTTTTGACTCTACCAGAGGGTTCAGACGGTTATGTTATCTATTGTGATGCATCCAGAGTTGGCCTAGGTTTTGTGTTGATGCAGCGAGGTACGGTTATAGCTTATGCTTCTAGACAGCTTAAGGTGCATGAGAAGAACTATCCAACTCATGATCTTGAGTGCAGTAGTGGTGTTTGCACTGAAGATTTGGAGACATTACTTGCATGGTGTTCACGTAGATGTGTTCACAGACCATAAGAGCCTTCAGTATGTGTTCACCCAAAAAAAGTTAAATCTTCGCCAGAGGAGATGGCTTGAGTTCCTCAAGGACTATGATATGAGTGTGCATTACCATCCTGGTAAGGCCAATGTAGTAGCAGATGCTTTTAGCAGACTATCTATGGGTAGTGTAGCACATGTTGAGGAAGAAAGAAAGGAGCTAGCAAAGGATGTTCACAGACTTGCTCTCTTAGGAGTTCATCTTATGAGCATATCACATGGTGGTGTAACAGTTCAGAATGGGTCAGAATCATCATTGGTAGCAGAGGTTAAGGAAAATCAAGACAGTGATCCGATATTACTTCAACTAAAGGGTGAAGTCCATCAACAAAGGGTTGAGGTTTTCTCCCAAGGGGAAGATGGTGTGCTTCACTATCAGGGTTGATTATGTGTTCCTAAGGTGGATGAGTTAAGACAACAGATTCTTGCAGAAGCCCATAACTCCAGATATTCTATTCATCTAGGCGCCACTAAGATGTACCATGATTTGCAGGAAGTCTTTTTGCGGCATGGTATGAGAAGGGATATAGCGGAGTTTGTGGCAAAGTGCCCTAATTGCCAGCAAGTGAAAGTAGAACATCATATACCAGGAGGTATAACCCAAGAGATCAACATTCCTACTTATAAGTGGGAAGTGATCAACATGTACTTCATCACAGGTTTACCTCGTACTCGTAGACAGCACAACTCCATTTGGGTGATAGTTGATAGAGTCACTAAGTCTGCGTGCTTTTTGGCTGTTAAGACTACACTTTCGGTGGAGGACTATGCCAATCTTTACATTAATGAGATAGTGAGATTGCATGGGGTTTCTTTGTCAATCATCTCAGATAGAGGTCCTCAGTTTATCTCTCATTTCTGGAAGTCATTTCAGAAAGGTCTTGGTACTTAGGTTAATCTTAGCACAACATTTCATCCACAGATGGATGGTCAAGCAGAGCGTACCATTCAGACCTTAGAGGACATGTTAAGAGCTTGTGTGATCGATTTCAAGGGTAGTTGAGATGATCACCTTCCTCTTATAGAGTTTGCCTACAATAATAGTTACCATTCCGACATTCAGATGGCCCCTTATGAGGCATTGTATAGGCGTAGATGTAGATCTTCAGTTGGTTGGTTTGAAGTAGGTGAAGCAGCCTTGATAGTGCCAGATTCAGTTCATGATGCTATGGAGAAAGTGCAACAAATTAGCGATAGACTAAAGACAACTCTGAGTCGCTAGAAGTCCTATGCAGATGCAAGGAGAAGGGAATTAAAGTTCCAAGTTGATGTTTGGGTTTTTCTGAAAGTGTCACCTATGAAGCGGGTGATGAGATTTGGCAAGAAAGGAAAACTCAGTCCTAGATACATAGGACCTTACAAGATCCTGAAAGGAGTTGGTAGAGTGGCTTATGAGTTAGAGTTGTCAGTAGAACTAGAGGTAGTGCATCCGGTTTTTCATATTTCGTTGTTGAAGAAGTGTGTGTGTGGGTGATCCAACATCTATAGTACCTTTAGAAAGTGTGGTTGTGAAGGATAGTATCATCTATGAGGATGTGCCAGTTGAGATTCTTGATCTTCATATTAGAAGGTTGAGAAACAAAGAAATCACTTCAGTTAAGGTTTTGCGGAGGAGTCAGTCCGTAGAGGGAGCTACTTGGGAAGCAGAAGCAGCCATAAAGGCCAAGTATCCTCACATCTTTCCTTCCGATTCCATTCCAGCTTGAGGTAATAGTTCCTCTTCAGTTTTTCAGTCATTCATGCATATATTCAGTCTTAGTATCATGTTCCTTCAGTTTGTACTTGCATTTTTCAGCGTATTTGCATGTCATTGGAACTTAGTTCAGTCATAAATCAGTTTCTAGTAATTAGTGGTAGGGTTTGCAGCTCTTTCCCTCCCTATCTAACTAGTTTAGACTTCATTCGAGGATGAATATTCCCAAGGGGGAGATAATGTAACACCCCGTATCCTAGACATACCATAATGCAGAATTCCAAAAGTTTCAGGTGCTACCAACGGTGCCACCTACGGACCGTAGGCTGACCCACGACCCGTTCTGGTGGTTCGTGGATGGCCACCTGCAACCCTTCCTAGAATCTCAGACAAAAACTATTCTAAGGCATGACCCACAGTCGGACAGGACGGATCGTCGATCCTTTCGTAGGTCAAGACCCTCAGGAATCCTCAGACCTGGTCTCTGAAGCCGATCGACGGTCGAACATGATGGATCGTGGATCGGTCCATGGATCTTCGATCCATCCGTAAGTCAAGACCCTCAGGACCCCTCAAAACCTAGTCTCTGAAGTCGATCGATGGACTGACAGGACGGATCGTGGATCAGTCCAAGGATCGTCGATCTGTTCGTAGGTGGGTTCAACAGATTTTAAGTCAGGGGTCATTTGGTTTTTTCCCCTATGCGTTGGACATTTAAACTACGTCGTTTAACCTCTAAAGTACGTGGTTTTGGTCAGTTTTAGCCTAGTAAACTAATTAGAACCTAACCTAATCAGTTATTCACCAAAAATTCATCAAACTTAGAGCAACATAGAGGAGAAAGTCGAGCAGCCCTAGTTGAAGAATGCATCGAGTTTTCATCAATCCAGACCCGAAATCAAAAGATTTCTCCGTGGAATTTGTCACCAGGTATGTGGGATTTCACTAGTGGGTTCCTTTTGCCCATTAGGTCCGTAAAATTCAGTCAGATTCTTGATTCCCTTAATATTATCTAGACCTAGGGTTTCTAGAATTTCAGTAGATCAGTATGAATTAGTTACTTTAATGTTCCTAATTAGATTTTCATGATTTTAGTATGGTTTGGTATAAATTCCTTCATAAATTCAGAACCCTAGTTATATAGTTCTTTTAGTTCATGAATTGCATATGCTAGGTCAGTTTATTTAGTTATACATGCTCCAATTATGAATGTTTCATTATCATTACATTATGTTGCATTTTGAGTAAGCATGTCAATATTTTGAGCTATCCAGTATTACATCATTTCAGTTATAAATTGCTAATTACATAATCAATTGGGAAAAGCTTAATACCGAGTGGACTAGGGTCAGTCACCAGCAAGTCCCAGAACTACGTGCCCCGTATGTTGTAAGTCCCTTCTGTGGGCATCATTTTTGTGATCACACCTGTCATGCCTCTATACCTCTGGCAGGGTATATTGGGTCCTCTCGATGGGGCGTATACATCGAACTCCACATTTAGCTCATGTGGTTTTATATAGGATATTAGTAGCTCCCACAGTACAGTCAGATTCTACTGCGTTGACCATGTGATCAGTTACAGTCAGATTTCAGTCTCAGCATGTTATAAACTTGGTCATTGCATTCAGTAGTTCATGATTCAGTGTTTTCAATTTAGTATCATGTTTATCTCTTATCATTGGTCAGACATTATGCTTTGGTTCAGTTATGTTATTGTTCAGCTTCACTCTATCCTACATGCTCAGTACCTTTTAAGTACTGACGCATACTTTTCACTACATCTTCTCGTGATGTAGGTTTAGGTTCTCAGCTTCTAGAGCATTCATAAATCAATTTATGATCTTCAGTTCAGCAACATTAGTGGTGAGTCCTCATTTTTCGAGGATGAGTGACATGATTATCTTCCTTTGCTTTTAGTCTTTAGTTTCAGTATTTGCTAGATCTAGCTGGTGCATGTCCCAACATTTCTAGTCAGTAGAGGCTTACTTCAGACATAGTTAGTTTCAACTTTAGTGTTAGAGTTTGACTTTTCAATTGTTGTTGAACTCGCACTTTTCATTAATTCAAATAGTATATGGGTTTTCCCCATCATTTCAGTTTACATGATGATTTAGCTTCCGCACAGTATTTCTTTACTTCAGTTTATTTAAGTATGCTTATGATATGCCAGCAGGGTTAGCTTGGAGTCACTTGTGATCCTAGGTCCCGTGTACGCGTCCTAGGGGTAGCTTTAGGGTATGACTGACCGCGGGTAGGACCACAACTCATGAGGTCCTGTCGTGGTGCCTGGAGTGGGTTGCCTAATGAGGGGTTGTTTAGTAAATTCCTTTTTAATTAGGTTTAAGTGAGGGTCATTTTGTATGGACTTTATACTCATATATAAACTATTTTAAGTAATTGACCACCCCAACTAAGTCATTAATTCCAAAACCCCAAAAGATCCCAAAGTTCATCTTCTAAAAAATCCTTTCTATAGAAGAAGAAGAAGAAGAAGAAGGAGAAGGAGAAGCAGAAGCAGAAGCAGAAGCAGAAGAAGGATAAGGAGAAGAAGAAGAAGAAGAAGCTAAGTCAACTTCCTCCATTGTTGCAAGCTTAGTAAGGGCTTTGAATCAAGGTATGTTATCTTATTCATCTATGGGTTCTTCCACACATAGAGCCCCCTTAGATTTCCCCCAATTGTAAAGATAAAACCCAATTCAAGTTAGAGTTTCTTCCTATGTTGTGGGTAGTGTTTGGGTATGACTCCAATTGAGTGGATAATACCTAATTATAATTGATCTAGCATTGAATCGTGATATTATGATGAATTTCTATGTTTCTGTGTTTAACCCTAGTCTAACTGATGAAATGGAGTTATGTGGGTTTATGCCATGAAAGGTGAAATTAAGGATTCAAAGGTGATCTTCTAGAATTTATGCTATGAGTAGTAATTAATGAAGAATAGAAACATATAGACATGAATTGAATCAGAATAATGTGAATATGATGGGTCTTGACTAGTAAAGCTTTAAGTTGAACCTTTATGATGAATTATGGCTGGAGTCACTTGATGATAATGTGATTATAATGCCTTGAAATTTAGGTATGAATGATGATTGTAAGAAGTAAAGCTTGACTGTAAGGATTGTAGTCATGAATGTTGATCACTATGGTTTTGAGAGTAAAGCCAATATGATGAACTATGTATGCTAAGGCTTTGAGAGTAAAGTCTATATGAGAATAGAAGACTTATGTATAGAATTATGGTGGAAGGCCTTTACCTACCTAATCTACCCAATGAATGTATGAATGTATAAAGTGATATAGTCACTTGAGTCATGATGATATCCATGTCTAATGTAGAATTCTAAAAATGGTATTATGCATGAATATGATATGACATGAAAGGTTCTCTCACATAGAATGATTCTAGGTTGAAAGGTTTTCTCACCTAAAATGAATCTAAGTCCTAGGACTATGAAATGTGATGAGGCTTGTGGTGAATCCCCTAAATGACCTTTACATGATAGGAATATGTGGTGAGTTCCCTTATTCCTAATTAGTTAAACATGAGGTGATTACCTATGTCATGATATGGGAAATGTGAGGTGATTCCCCTTGCATTTGTGAACTTGAGCATGACTAGTTTGGATTGTAGCTTGGTAGGCCCCTCAAATACATGCATGACTAGTGGTGATTCCCCTTGTCTTTATGATGCTAAGAGATGATAAACATGAATGATGAACCTAAAGTGTCTAGCTTAGCATGGGTAGGATTATGAGGTCTTGTTCATGCATGGCACAATCTTGCCTTGAGGTGATTCATGAGGTGTTTCTCTTATATGATGTATGCTTAGATAAGATTGTGCTATAGTTGCCTTCCTTGTTATGTTATGATTGACTAAAGGTGAGAGATTCCCTTGGTTATGAAGTAAGCTAAGAATAAGACCAAATGAATGGTAAGTATGAATATGGTGACTCAAGGTTATGCTTAGTGTGAGTGGTATTATGGGATGCCATTCATACATTGCACAAGTATGCTTTGAGGTTACTTAGTCTATATTCTAATCAAATGTAGGGTTCAGATATTGAGTTTCATTCTTGATGATGGGTTTCTAAGGAGCAAAAGAGTTGAAGACTTGGTGAGTCCTCATAGCTTCTAGGACAAAAATCATAATTTCCTTTATGTCTTTTATTTTTCATGTTGAGACTATTGTATGGGTTGTGTCCCAAGAGTTTTAATTCAAAGTTGTATTAGATGGTTTGAGACAAAGTGTAGTAAAGACTGCCGCTTGTTTTTATAAAAGGCTTCGATTGTATGGAAAATGTTTTAAAATTCCCGTACTTTTCTATTATCTTATGTTATGATGTGCTAAGGGTTGAGGCCCCTTCAGGGTCAAGTACACCATGTTACTTCTAGGGTGTACCCCTGGGTCGTGACACTGATGAAGAATCACATATACAGTTTTGAATTCAAAACGGCTCTGTTGTTTCTTGAATCCCACCCAAATTGCAATAAGAAGAACCCTAGTTCGTCACTATAAATAGCAACCTTTGCACTCATATTGGAGGAGATTTTTCAGCTTCCATTGCAGCCTTGTTATTCATTTTTTAAAAAAAGCTTTCTGCCTCCATAACTCTTTTAATCACTAGTTCTTTTCTCTAAAATATCGTCTTTACATTCTCTTTCGATCTCGGCCTAAACTCTATTTTCAATCTTGCTCGAGTTTGTAGTTCTTCGAACATAGACCTTCGACCAAAGCATCCCGTTCACTACCCCTTAATAGGTGACATTCACCTCTTTTATTTTCTCAACTCTATCATCTCTTTTATGAACTATCAAGTTTATTTTAAGAAAATCACGTCTTACATACAAATTTTCTACCTAGTTTAGTTATAATAATTGTTGTAGTTGGATTATTTTTGAGATCGACATAACTTTGAAGCTGTGTTTCCATGGCGTGTTAGACAACATGATTATATTACTTGAAGCCATTTTGTTTGCCATATCTAAATTATTATTTTTTGATGTGCATCAGCCTTTTCTTTTAAAATGGTTTGTTAACAATGTTTTGTTACAATGTTATTTCTGTTTTAGTAAAAAGTAGGTAGAATGGTATGCATACTAAATGCACCTTTATAAAAAAAAATGTAAAAGAAAGAAGACATTTTAGCTGTGGGAATTCTTATAAAACTTTATTCTTAGCGTAAGTACTACTTTTAAATTCTTTGCTTTCTTGTAAATAAAATTATATGTTAAGGTTCCTTTGTGCTTTTTTTTAGTTTTAAATTATAATTTAGCATTTAACATATATTAAAATTTGAAGGAATACGGCACAAATCATGGGTTTTGCCATTCTTAAGCTTTATTTTTTTATACTTAACAAATCTATACATATAAACTTGAGCCTAAGGTTCTTTCCCACTCTCTGTTTAGTGTATACGCTTTTCTTTTCTACTTCTAAGTGTTTAGTATTGGCTACATTAGAAATTAATGTCAAAACTTATGGCTTGGAAGGTAACTTCTTTTGAAGTTTAAACTTGTTAAAGTCGGGAATTAATTTTTTGCCTAAAACGTGTTGGTGGCTGTAAATTTTGAATTTGATTTTAAATTATCAATTGCAAGGCGAGTATCTTGATTAGGCATTTGCATGTTTTCACGTTTTACTTTGCTCTATCTTTGACTTATTAAATTTTGTTAAAAGTTGAATGGTCTTACTAATCTTTTTACCCTCTTTCTACTTGCATGAACTTTGGGAGAAAAATGGAGTCTTTGATTCAAGACTCTAGCAAAATTAGAGTCTCATGGACTCGACACCGGCATACCCATATATGGAGTCGACATCTTAGACTATCTGAATAGCAACAAAAGCAAGCAAAACTCATTTAGGGTCACTTGTGTGGCTGCTTATTTTATTATTATTGTTTAACATTTTTTTTGTTTTAGCTTACTGTGATTTGGATGTGTTTTAGTTTGTTTTTTTCGGGATAATCGACATAGGAAAATGATCGCACTTATATTTAATCACTTAGTTATCTGCAACCTTATTAACAAATAACTTAGCATACAATAGCTTTTCACCTTTAAAGAAGATCCATATTTTGAACTCATTTTTTTCTAAATCATTTTCAAAAGAAAGCATGTTATCAATACCTAAGCAAGGGTCTTTGTTTTATTACCTTTCTTTTTTCACGCATGGATTACAGATCAATAATAAAATGGTTTAGACAAATTGCCCTTTTTAAATCTTCACCATTTTAACTTAAATATCGAAAGAGTTTTCAAATGTTAAAATATTTTCCAACTTATGACCTTTTAAATTCTTTTTAGACTCACTTTATCTTTAAAATTAATTAACCTAAGTTTGACCGGTTAATTGTTTTAATATATTTTAAAGGATGCCTTACCCCTTCCCTTTAGAATAAATTAGAACCATTACCTAGAATTGTATAAGGTTAAGTAGACTTTAATCTAGAGTTAACTTAGCACTAACTTTAGCAAAATAGGTGTCCTAATTAACCTTTTACATAATTAGGTAGTGACTCTTTAAAATAACTTTAAGATTCACCAATATGTTGTACACCATTTGAACCTCGAGTTAAAATGGGGTATAACAGCTTGGCGACTTTAGGTTCTAAACCATAACAAATTTAGGTTAATAATTCAGTCTTTAACATCTACTTGTTTCATTTTTGTTGTTTGTTTTATTTTAAATGCCTAAATGCTTTACTTATCATGCTTACGTGATCTAAACTGGTTATTTGTTATTGCTTTATATCATCCGTTCATAATTCCTCCAATTCTGAAAAACTCACACTATCACATGTACACACGAGGTGTGTTTTGCTCACCCGCAAATTTCTTTCAAAATTCCAAAAGTTAGGAGAGTCAGCATATGCGCGGGATGTCCGGATCTATTTCCATGTGACCGCGTAACCTTCTCACTCCAGTTGTCCACTCGGGAACCTTGTGTCTAGCAAACCAACTCTTAGTCAGCAGAGGATAGTGCTAAACCAACACCTTTAAAGGAACATGCATCATGCAAACATAAGAGTCTTAATGTAACACCCTATAACTAGAAAGAACTAGTAAGAAGTTAAAAATTGGAGTCTTTTTTGGAAAGAATATAAAAATTTGGAAAATTTGTTAAGTATGTTAAGTTGGGTTTTTGGTCAACTTCAAATGACCATAACTCCTAGATCAAGATGATTTAGGTGTGTTTCCAGATATCGTAGGAAAGAACTTGGAATAATCTTTCCAACATCGTGAGTTTGCGCGATTCCGAGTTCGTATGAGTGAGATATGCCCATTTGAAGTGGGATTGTTCAAATAAGGAAAGTCTAACCCGGATTTTAGAAGGGCATTATGGTCTTTTTCATACCACATGACTTAATTTCGTTTTTGGTAATTAATTGGGGTCTAAACTGATAGGATTCAGTTTATGCTTTTATGATATTGAGTTAGGGTTTTATAAAAGAGAAAAGAAGAAAAGAAAGGAAGAGAAGGAGCAAGAATCGTCAAGTTCTTCAAGAATCGCTTGTGGATTTCGTCAAAGGGTGATCCCTATGAGGTATGTGAGTTCACACAACATTGGGTTCGTTCAGCCACGCGCCAAACATTTTTAATTTAGCATGAATTCGTCCTAAAAGTTGAAAGTTTGAATGTTCTTTATGTGTGTTGTTGAATTTACTTTTGTTCTTGAATTTGGGATGAGATTGAGGAGTTCTTGAGAGTTTAAGGTCGATTTTAGAGTTGTGTTTGATTAGATTCTTGTGTACATATGTTGGGTATATGAATTTAAAGGGAATTGGATAAAAAGAATCGAATTTAGGCGAATTGGGGCAAGAAAACGAATAAGGAACAAGTCGGGCCAATCTGGGTACCAGGTCCGCGTCGCGGACCTGTTCCTCAAATTGGAAAATTCTCCCTCGTGTCGCGTCGCGGTCACGGACCGTTCTACCTCAAAAATTATTTTCGTGACCAAAAATCTAAATACATCTCCACGCCGCGAACCAACTTTTAGACGATGATTTCTTGATCTTTTCTCGTGTTTAATTATCTAAAAACACTCATAAACATCATGAGATCTTTCTTATCACAAATCACAATCCTTGAATCCATAATTCAATTCAAGGATCAGTTAAGAGTCAAGTCAAGAGAAGTTAAGAGTCAAGTTAAGAGAAGTTAAGAGTCAAGTCAAGAGAAGTTCATAGAATCTTCTAAGAGTCTTTTACAAATGTTTTAACTTTGTTTTAAGACTTGATTTTTGAGTTGAGTAAAGAGTAAAGTAAGTTCATTTCTTCAAAAGAGTATATTGGGACAATGTATTCCCAAAGAGTAAAATGTTTTCACATTTAAATAAGAAAGAAAACCTTTATTTCCAAAAGAGCCCTTGAGCTAGTTTTTCAGTAAAGAGCCTTTGAGCTAGTTTTTCAGTAAAGAGACTTTGAGGTAGTTTTTTAGTTAAAGAGTAAATGCTTTTACAATTACGCAAGAGAGGAAACTTTGATTTCCAAGAAGAGCATTTGAGCAATATTCTCAAATCACAGAAAGAAGTATGTTTTTTTAAAACATAAGAGCTAGTATCATAATTTGGGAGCAGTATTGAGCATCGATATGGAGGAGAGTTAATTCAAACAACTCACAACGCCCATAAACCATGTAGCCACCATGGGTAGAAAAGGGTCATACTTTTTAGATGATTCCTTAGTGTTTTTTAGCATAGACTAGTGGATCCACTTAGTAGTTCAGGTTCTATACCCCCGATAAGGTATAGGACGGCCCTGGCAGCGCGAGGCAAAACGTTGTATCATCACGATAGCTCTTAAGTGATGGTTGTCGGTTAGAGAAACTCCCACAACAATATTTTGTATTTTTATATACATCAGAAATATTTGTATTTTCATATACAAACAGAGTTCATATTGTATCTTTGCATACATACAGAATTATTGTATTTCTAAATAAACAGAGTTGAAAACCATGTTTTAAAGCTTTTCTTTATACTACATTTATTTACACTGCTTTATATTGAAATCAGTTGAATTGAGTTGAGCCAAGTAAGTTCTTCAGTTCCTTTCAAGCTTATATCTTGTTTTAGAATTCCCCTCGCATACTCGTACATTAAATGTACTGATGTCTTTTGGCGTGCATCTTCTTATGATGCAGACACAGGTAACCAGGATCATCATCCAGCGTATCGTTGATTCTAGTGAGCTCCAGAGTTTGTTGGTGAGCCTCCTTGCTTCTGGAGGATCCCTTTTATTGCTTTCAGTTTTATTATTAGTTCATTAGGATGTCGTGGGTCCTGTCCCGATATTTCACCCCAGTATACATGCAAGTGTACGTGGTCGCACAAGTAATATAGATTCTTTAAGAAACGAGTTATCGTTCCTAAGGGACTTATATCAATTTATATTTAACACTTAATTATACAAATAAAAGTAAAAGTAACCTTTTCAAGAGTTGATAATTGATTGTTAACTACTACTAATTATGAACTAAGTAAACGTAACTTAATGTAAACGACTTTAAGATGATGTTTCAAGGAAGTAAAGGACAATTCCAAGGCTGCAGCATGCAATGTATCTCATGTATCATATTATTGGCTTAGAACTAATTTTTAGTCGTCAAGTTACTGGTTTACATGGTAAATTATATGAGTCGGGTTCACATCTCTAGTCGCCTACTCCAGTTAGCTATCTAACTACATCGTTGAGCGGGGATAAATAGACTAACTGGCGAGCATTTATATTTCATCCTGTTTCGTAACCAAGCGAATTGTTCGTCCGGGCATCACTCCGGAACACAAATCACCTCAACTTAATAGGTCGATCAAGCTCTCTATATTCTCTGGTTTATCTAACCTCTCCTCTCCCGATTCAAGTTTAGACAATATATTATTTTATGGTGCGCAAGCATAAAATACTAAAATAAGAATATAGAAGTAACTTATAATGACAACCAAGAATTAATTCAACAAGCCTTTAATAATCAACAATCCATTCGTAGCTACAGCCCCCGCATAAGGGAGTTTAGTCACTCATGTTATTAGAAAACCACAAAATACAATTGTTCATGCGATTTTTGGAAAATAGAAGAGTTAAAAGATCAAAACCTATTACAAGCGTGAATACTTGCTCTTGCACACCCAATAAAAGTCGAACGCTAATTATGGAGCCCTAAAGGTCTATTTATAATGGTAGGAAAATTAGAGCCAAAGTCTATTACAATTAGGAATCCTCTTTTAGCACTTTTAAGCTGGAAAAGTCATGATCCCACTGGCGTGTTGCGCCGAAACTTCACCTCTGAGGTTTCCCTCCTAGCGCGTTGCGCCTTTCAGAGCGCCTGAGAAAGGCCCCAGAATGTTGGGCCTTGGCACGTCGCGCCTCTCAGAGCGCCTGAGAGGCTTCTCTGAATATTGGCCCTTGGCACCTCGCGCCTAGCAGTACGCCTGGCCCTGGGGCCTTGAACCTTAGCTTCTTTTCAGCATATCCTTGCATCTTTTCTTTCAATTTGACTCCAATCTCCTTAAGAGTTCCTGAAACCTCTAATCATATATTTTAGTGCATAATATCGCAAGTATAATGAAATCAAGCTAATAGACTCAAGATCATTCGTTACTTCAATCAATTCATAGGCAAATATTGACAACTTAGGCATATAAATACGCCTAAGATCACCACCCCACACTTAGACTTTTCTTTGTCCTCAAACAATCTTTAGACTATCAACTCTTTTTCACAACCCTTGGACTTATCAACCAACCTTAAAATCAACCAAACATTTTTAATCATGATCTTGTAGTTCATAATGGATGGAACATTTCACAACATTTACACCAAGTTACAACACATGCTCAAAGAATGACTCTTTTATTATTATTCCGGGCTAATGCAAACTCATACAAACACATCAATTAGATAATCTTACACATGCCATGAATGCCCTCACTTGTTCTTGTTTACTAAAGCCTTTCACTCAAGAAATTTGCAATATCAACAAGGCTTATTTTTCAAACAATCAACTCACCCTCACAAAAGAAGTTCTTACTTTTCTCAACATACCATAAACTTGCCAATAGTGTATTATTACTTTCACATTATATTTCTCAAGGAATCAAGAGAACTTTCATTTGGTTGTAATGTTGGCTTAAGGTAAGAGGGGGAATATTTAGGAATCATTTTAGTGACTGCACCTCCCTAATGCACATGTCATTATTTTGCCAACAATCTCCTTTATAGCTTTTCTTTCTCCTAGTACACACTTTATGACTATTTACCCTTTTTTGTTGCTCCATCTTTGCCCCTAATTTACTTATATTTTTTTTAAAAAAAAAATTCATGCCTTTGCACTAGCCACCCTCACTCTAGATTTTAAGGTCCGAGTAAAGTACACATTATCCTTGGTAGGATCAAGGCCAATGTTTAAAGCATATTTCTGAAATAGCCACCCTCAATTGAGTTGAGGTGCACATTGTCACTAAGGACCAGAGCCAAAACAAAGTTCTTACTTACCCTTTTCTTTTCCACACAATTTAGCATTTCACCCTTTCTTTAATCAACCAACAATTTTCAACCCTTCTTCTTAACATAGTGCATTAAGGATTTTATTAAGATCAAAAGAACTTGGTATCGAACAAATGGATTTTGACTTATCAAGTGGCTTATCAACAAACAAGGCTAAAGCCTAAATGGGGCTTCATTAGGTATAATTTCAATGGTCGGCATACAAGTAGAGTCAAGAATTGGTTAATTCAAAGAAACGCCTCCATCACATTCCCTAAGTCATACAAGATACTAATTTAACACACACAAGGCAAGTTCTAGATATCAAGTTAAGCAAGAACCAATCAACACTCACCACACATGACATCATGACACATATAAGGATATATCAACTAACATGCTCCTACAACTTGCATTACGGTATCATTACACAATTAAGCCCATTTATTTTTTTATTTTGAGTTAAAACTAAGAACACATGCTTGTTACAATGTTAACACTCTATTGCACTTTTCCACTTGTGACTACCCATGATGTTTGGCTAACTTTTTCGGACATAGTTTCAAATGACCAAGGTTGGTTTCTCAATCCAACTCTTCTATGTGACTAATTTTCCCTTAAGACGGTCGTCATCCATCCATCATTGGGAACTGTCACTCCTATGACGACTCTAAGACTCAATAAAGTAATAAACTAGTCTTAGTCGGTTCAAAGGGACAATCCTCAGTAAAAGTACCGAAAACAAACGGTGAGGAACCCAAAATTAAAAAATTAAAAATTTAACTAAAAACTAACACTAGACTCGATAAAGCAGTAAACATCTATATACAACAGAGACATATTACCCCATCCCACACTTTAATAATAAGCACTGTCTTCAGTGCACAATTAAAGCAAAGTATAGAGTTAGGAATACTCCCTCGGGCCTCTAGGACTTGGCGTCACCGCGATCAAACATCATCAAGGCATTCGCCTTATCATCCACAACATCCTCTTCCTCATCATCCATAGCCTCGTCAGGACTAGCCTCATCATCATCCAGAGGCTCTAAGAATGCGGGACCAGTCCTGAATAAGAACGCTACACTCTCGATCAAGGGGTAGCGCTCCCCCATGGTCTCCATCTCATCATCTATAACCAGATAGCCACCTATCCGCAGCTGCAATTCTACCATACTGAACATTCTTGCCATGACATTGTCATCACAGGCTTGCCTCTCTTGGGCAGACAAGATAGGTCCATGGTACGTGTCTAGTGCCTTTGTTCGAGTCATATCAATTAACTTACCCACCATATCCGGGTGAAAAGCAATAGTCAGGTCCACAACCTCTTCCTCAATACCTAGGGCCCTCAGAAAATGGGTTATCAAACCCCCATAGCAAAACCTCCGCCTCATATTATTCCTAAATTTCATCATATTTTGTCTAAGAATTGCCCCTACATTAATGGGCATCCTCTTCATCAGCATATAAACCAACACCACCATATCCCTTGTTACCTCTGTCAGATGTTTCGCGGGTAGTAGCACACTACACACTATCTTTACCCACACCCTAGAAACTTGATTGAAATTAGCAAAATGGAGGGTATTATGCCTCCTAGTATCCTTGCTACGCTCCCACCTAGCCGTGGACTCTACCCCACATAAAGTATGTTGGATATCCCTATAAGGAGGTTTATCCTTCAATGTATTAAAGTCATCAGAATCACAATTCGGGGTCGCCAAAAATTCATTTAGTATCATAGCATTGAACTTCACATCCTTACCTCTAATAGGAAATTTTTTATACTTAGTTTCAGTGAGCCAATTGAGCATAAAATTCAAGAACTAAAGATAAATTACAATCTCCCGGATGATTAAAAATAAATCTCAGCCCGAACACAAGCACAGTCTAATAAATAATAGGAAATTGAGACTGCAACCTTACCTCATGGACGTACTTGTCGCTCATATACTTAGGTTCGCCCTGACACTCAAACCATTCCCAACCATACCGCTCCACCACCTTTTTTCCAAATTTTCGAACAGGTTCCTGATTGCCAAACCCGAATGCTTCACTCTTCCTACTCTGCTTAGAACCAGCCACATTCTTTGCTTTTGGAGCCATTGTAACCTGTTAAGAAGAGAAAAACTTAGAAAAGAAAAAAAAACTTAGAAAAATTATGAAGGGGGGTCATTCGGGCAGTGGGTGAAGAGAATATGGAGAAAAAGTTGGGAGGAATGGAGAAGTGGAGAGAGATGGCTATTTATGGGGGATTATGGAAGAGTGGGAGATTTAGGGATTTAAGGGGAGTGGGTCGGACCGCGCCTGGCTTCAGTGATTTTTCTGGGTTGAGGCGCGATGGAGGGGTGACACGCCAGCGTAGCGCCCTAAAGTCCTCGCTGAATCTTTATGCCAGGCGCGGTGCGCCTGCCAGTGCGCCTGGCTTCAATTTTTTTTTTTTACAATTACAAGCTAAGTTACAAATAATGAAAAATCCTATCTAGGTAAAACTAATAGTTAAAAGTAATTCCTAGATTCTAAGAATTGAAACTACTTTAAAACAAAAAATTAAAATTCAAAAACGACTACCTATCTATTACATTTTGTTCATGGGTTGCCTCCCATGTATCGCTTGATTTAACGTCACGGCACGACACATCTTGGATCATTCATCATTTAGCTCAAGATCCTCCCGATCATGATCCGAATCTACACCAAATTAGTGTTTCACACTTTGCCCATTTACCAAGAACGTAGGGCCAATCTCATCTTTAAGTTCAACAACCCCATGTTGTGTCATTCTCACCACTTCGAAAGGACCAGTCCATTTAGATTTAAGTTTTTCGGAGAATAACCTCAATCTAGAGTTAAATAGTAGTACTTTTTCTCCCGAAGTGAAAGTTCGAGCAAATATGTGCTTGTCATGCCACCTCTTCGTCTTTTCTTTGTAAAGCTTGGCATCCTCATACGCGTAGAGTCTAAACTACTCAAGTTCATGCAACTGATTCACTCTCTTTTTATCGGCTAGCTCGGGGTCCAAATTCAACCTCTTGATTGCCCAATAAGCTTGATGTTCTAATTCTGCCGGAAGATGACATGCTTTACCAAATACTATGTGATAGGGAGAAGTCCTTATTGGTGTCTTATACGCAGTCCTATATGCCCACAACGCATCATCTAATTTTTCAAACAATCTTTCCTCTGTGCATTCACCGTTTTCTGCAAAATTTGCTTCACCTCCCTATTCGAAACCTCCACTTGGCCACTCGTTTGAGGATGGTAAGCTGTAGCAACCTTGTGACGAATACCATACTTAGAAAGAAGATTTTTAACAAGATGGTTAATGAAATGCTTACCCCCATCACTTATGATTGCCTTTGGAGTGCCAAAGCGAGTAAAGATGTGCTTCTTAATGAACTTTATCACCACCCTTGAATCATTCGAAGGAAGAGAGACAGCATTAACCCATTTACTCACATAATCCACAACCACAAGAATGTATTGGTTTCCACTAGATGGCGGGAAGGGACCCATGAAGTCAATACCCCACACATCAATGATTTCCACCTCCAAAATGTTACTTCATGGCATCTCATGTATTCTTAAAATAGTACCCAACCTTTGGCATATATCACAACCCTTCATAAAAGCAGTAAAATATTTAAATAACGAGGGCAAAAAGAAACCAGATTGTAGTACCTTATGAGCAGTGCGCTCCCCACCGTGGTGACCTCCATATGGGCTAGCATGACAACTTTCGAGCACTTTTTGAACCTCATACTCTGGAATGCATCTTCTCACTAGCCGGTCCACACCTTGTTTGAACAAGAATGGTTCATTCCAGATATAGAACTTAGCATCATGATTGAGCTTTTTCTTTTTTTGGGTGGTTGCACTTAGAGGATATTCTCCACTTACTATCAAATTCACAATGTCTGCATACTATGGCACTCGAGAGACATCTAATGCCATCAATTGCTCATTTGAAAACTCTTCCCAGATTTGATCACCTTCATTCACATGGGAAAAATCCTCCAACCTAGACAAGTGATCCGCTAGCTGATTTTCAGTACCTTTCCTATCTTTGATCTCAAGGTAAAATTCTTGGAGAAGCAGTATCCATCGAATCAGCCTTGGTTTCGCACCCTTCTTGTTGAAGAGGTACCTAATAGTTGCATGGTCAGTAAAAACAATCACTTTAGTACCTATCAAATATGATCTAAACTTGTCGAAGGCGAACACTAGAGCCAGCATCTCCTTCTCGATCACTGTGTAATTAGCTTGTGTAAAGTCAAGGGTCTTGCTGGCATAATAGATCGAGTGGAACACTTTATTCTTCCTTTGTCCCAGCACTGCAACCACTGCTACTTCGCTTGCATCACACATGAGTTCAAATGGTAATTCCCAATTAGGAGCAATTAAGATGAGAGCTTCAATTAAGTTCCTCTTCAACATCTCAAAAGCTTTCAAGCACATCTCATCAAAGTCAAATTTCACCTCCTTCTCCAAGAGACTGCACATAGGTCTTGCAATCTTGGAAAAATCTTTGATGATCGCCTGTAGAATCCTGCATGACCAAGAAAACTATGCACCTCTTTTACAGAAATGGGAGAGGGCAATTTTTTAATAATTTCAACCTTGGCATTATCAACCTCTAAACCAGACTTAGACATCTTGTGTCCTAGCACTATCCCCTCTCTAACCAAAAAATGACACTTTGTCCAGATTAGAAATAAGTTAGTATCCTCACATCTAGCAAGTACTTTATCAAGATTCCGGAGACATACCTCAAAAGACTTCCCAAAGACGGAGAAATCATCCATGAACACCTCTACAAAGTCTTCCACCATATCATGAAAAATGGCCATCATACACCTTTGAAAAGTCACTGGTGCATTGCAAAGTCCAAATGGCATGTGTTTGAAAGCGTAGGTACCATAAGGATAAGTGAACGTGGTCTTTTCCTGATCCTCTGGGGAAATTAAGATCTGGTTGTAACTAGAATACCCATCTAAGAAGCAATAGTACTCTTGCCCTGCTAGTCAGTCAAGCATCTGATCAAAGAAGGGAACGGGGTAGTGATCTTTCCGGGTAGCATAATTTAGTTTCCGGTAATCCATACAAATTCTCCACCCGATCACCGTTCTAGTAGGAATCAACTCATTCTTTTCGTTCCTTACCACAGTCATTCCTCCCTTCTTAGGAATACATTGCACCGGACTTACCCATTTACTATCAGAGATCAGGTAAACAATTCCAGCATCTAGCCACTTTATTACTTCCTTTCTCACCACTTCTTTCATCAAAAGATTTAGTCGAGGTTGATATTGTGCACTTGATTTATGATCCTCTTCCATGTAGATTCTGTGCATACATAATGCTAGACTAATCCCATGAATATCAGCCATCTGCCATCCAATCGCCTTCTTTCTCCGCTTTAGGATCCTCAATGTCGCATCAACCTGTATTTTAGACAACTCTGCAGAAAGTATAACAGGCAAAGTTTCATTAGTACCCAAAAATGCATACCTTAGGTGAGTAGGCAGAGTTTTTAACTCCAGGTTGGGAGTTTCTTCAATTGAAGGCTTTGGTGGAGGTCCTAACTCACGATCTAATGACTCGACTCTCCGGTTGTGAGTCTCCACAAGTGCCAGATTCAGACATGTTTCTATCTCTTGGGCCTCAGTTTCCCCATCCATCTCATGACCCACTAACACTCTTTCTAAGGGATCTTCAGGCACAACTACTTGTGATTCTACTATTTGATCAACCACAGTAATAGTAGACAACTCTTCATAAATAGAGGGCAATTTCAAAGCGCGGTAAACATCGAATACCTCAACCTTGTCATGAGCCCTCATAGTTAGTTGACCAGTTGCTACATCAATCAATGCCCTACCCGTGGACAAGAAAGGTCGTCCCAAAATGAATGGAACTTCAACATTAGGTTCAAAATCTAAGACCACAAAGTCTACAGGAAAAATCAATGAACCTACTTGAACTAACACATATTCTACTACCCCCTCAGGCTTAGCAATTGATCTATCAGTGAGTTGGAGAATAAAGTGGTTCTTTTTGGACTACCCAACCCAAGCTTTAGATACAAAGATAAGGGCATCAAATTTATATTTGCCCCCAAATCACACAATCCCCAGGCATGAACACTTTGCCCTTTGTAATCTGCACAGTAAAACTACCCGGATCTTTTAACTTTTTGGGCAGTCTGTTTTGGATCCTTCAGCTGCACTCCTCAGTAACTACTATAGTTTCATATTCCGTGAGCCTCCTCTTGCTAGCCACAATGTCCTTCACGTATTTAGCATACTTCGGGATACCCTGCAAAATGTCAACCAAAGGTAGATTAATGTGAACCTATTTAAGGAGAGAGATAAACTTACCGAAGTATTCATCTTCATTCTGCTTTTTCAGCCTTTGTGAAAATGGAGGTGGTAATTTCTTTTGAGGAATGGGTACCTCAACATTGGAGCTTTTTACTACCTCTTCCACCTTCTTTTCTTTGTTACTTACCTCAATATCTCTCTTATTTAGAGCTATTTCCTCTAATTGTAACCCACTTCTAGTATTTACCGCATGCAATTGCTTTGGGTTGGGCTCAGTATCACCGGGAAGCCCACCTTGGGGACGCAAGTTCAAAGAATTAGCCACTTGCGCAACTTGTTTCTCTAAACTCATTTGGGACATCTAGATGTTTCTGATGTTTTCATCCTGCTTATCTACCCTAGCATTTAATTTGGTCCTTATTTCAGTCATGAACTTTTGGAGTAGCTCTTCATTAGTTATCCCCCCCTTTTGGTGCACTAGGATTTACGCCTTGGTTAGGATTTTGGTATTGTTGCCCAACCCCTTGAGAACGGTATTGGTTAGCCCATTGCGCCTGATTTAGGTTTTGGTTCCCACCCCATGAGAAGTTAGGTGGTTCCTCCAACTAGGGTTTTAAGTATTGCCATAATTTTGTTGAACTCCACCCCTTTGCGCATTTCCCCATATAATTTACGGAATTCGGGTTTACCCCACATTGCTCAGTTTCATGAGTTCCACTACCACATACCTCACACCAATTGGCTGTCTGTTGTACAATGTTTATCGGTGCCTGATTTAGAGCCATCTGTTTAAAATGTAGGGCGATGTTATGTTGCATTGCATCTAATTTGGCATTTATGGCAGTAGCTTGGTCTACATCTAAAATCCCTACAGCCTATTGGGTTGTGGTTGTAGATATTTCCCCCTCATACCCTTGGTTCCCTTCAGAAAGTTTATCGAGTAAGTCGAAGAACTCTTCACTTGTTCTAGATAAGGCTTGTCCACCTATTGCACTAATAAGAAGTGCACGAGCATTATAATCTAAACCCTCAAAGAAAGTGTGAGCAAGTACCTCATTAGTTTGCATGTGGTGTGGGCAAGCATTCAACATTTGTTTGAAACGTGCACATGCTTGGTACATGTCCTTCCCTTGCTTTTGTATAAAGTTTATTATATCATCCCTCAACTTAGCAGTTTTCTTGGATGGGAAGAATCGACTCAGGAACTTCTTTGCTAGACAATCCCAAGTAGTGATGGAGTTTGGTGGTTCAAAATCTAACCAACGCCTTGCGGCTCCTAATAATGAGTGTGGGAACAACGTCAGCCTCACATAGTCCAATGAGACTCCAATTGGGATGTACGTATCAGTAATATCTACGAAGTTCCTAAGATGGATTTGAGGATCCTCATGGGGGAGACCAATGAATTACCCATTAGAGTGGAAGATATGTACCATGCTCTGCTTTAGTTCAAATCTACCCCCCAAAGGAGGTTTCCTAATACTAGATGCCAAATTGGATGTGAGTGGTACTGCCACATCATGGACTGGTCTTGCGGGTATGATAGGGGTAATATGTCTTGGTTATTCCCTCCGTTATTCGAGTTTCCTTGATTGTTCACATTTTTTGGGTTATTCACGTTGCCTTGATTATTATCATCAACGTTTCCCAGTGGACCTAACCCCAATTCTCCAGGTCGTCCTTGATTCGCCATTTTCCTGCGCTGGTGTAAAACTCTTTCAGGTTGGTTGTAAGGTTCGACAAGATCTCCTTTCCGAGCCAGACCTGAAAATCAAGTTCCTACAATAAACAAGCGAAGATCAAGTAATTAATATCTAAATAATCTAATTGTAGACTTAAGAAGATTGAATATAAATCAATTTCTAAGTCCCTGGCAACGGCGTCAAAAACTTGTTGCTCCCCAGTATACACGCAAGTGTACGTGGTCGCGCAAGTAATATAGATTCTTTAAGAAACGAGTTATCATTCCCAAGGGACATATGATCAATTTATATTTAACACTTAATTCTACAAATAAAAGTAAAAGTAACCTTTACAAGATTGATAATTGATTGTTAACTACTACTAATTATGAACTAAGTAAACGTAACTTAATGTGAACGACTTTAAGATGATGGTTCAAGCAAGTAAAGGACAATTCCAGGGCTGCAACATGCAATGAATCTCATGTATCATATTATTGGCTTAGAACTAATTTTTAGTCGTCAAGTTACTGGTTTACAGGGTTAATTGTATGAGTCGGGTTCACACCTCTAGTCGCCTTCTCCAGTTAACTATCTAACTACATCGTTGAGCGGGTTTAAATAGACTAACTAGCGAGCATTTATATTTCATCATGTTTCGTAACCAAGCAAATTGTTCATCCGAGCATCACTCCTGAACACAAATCACCTCAACTTAATGGGTCGATCAAGCTCTCTATATTCTCTGGTTTATCTAACCTCTCCTCTCTCGATTCAAGTTTAGACAATATATTTATCTTATGGTGTGCAAGCATAAAATACTAAAACAAGAATAAAGAAGTGACTTATAATGACAACCAAGAATTAATTCAACAAGCCTTTAATAATCAACAATCCATTCATAGCTACAGCCCCAGAACAAGGGAGTTTAGCCACTCATGCTATTAGAAAACCATAAAATACAATTGTTCATGCGATTTTCAAAAAATAGAAGAGTTAAAAGATCAAAACCTATTACAAGTGTGAATACTTGCTCTTGCACACCCAATAAAAGTTGAACGCTAATTATGGAGCACTAAAGGTCTATTTATAATGGTAGGACAATTAGAGCCAAAGTATTTTACAATTAGGAATCCTTTTTTAACACTTTTAAGCTGGAAAAGTTGAGATCCCACTGGCATGTTACGCCTAGCATCGCGCCGAAACTTCACCTCTGTGGTTTCCCTCCTGGCGCGTCGCGCCTCTTAGAGTGCTTGAGAAAGGCCCCAAAATGTTGGGGCTTGGTGCATCGTACCTCTCAGAGCGCCTGAGAGGCCTCTCAGAATGTTGACCCTTGGCGCCTCACGCCTAGCAGTGCGCCTGGCCTTAGGGCCTTCAGCCTTAGCTTCTTTTCAGCATATGCTTACATCTTTTCTTTCAATTTGACTCCAATCTCCTTGAGAGTTCCTGAAACCTCTAATCACATATTTTAGTGCATAATATCGCAAGTATAACAAAATCAAGCTAATAGACTCAAGATCATTCGTTACTTCAATCAATTCATAAGCAAATATTGACAACTTAGGCATATAAATACGCCTAAGATCACCTGACATCTATCTCAGTTGTTTAGAGGCCTCATAGACAGTCAGATGTTAGTTCTTTAGTCTTTTCATTGTTATTATCTTATGTTGAGACTTGAGTTTACCTTAATGACCAGTTGAATGTTCCTTTATAACATTCCAGTTCATTTCATAGATGTATCTTTGTTAAGTTAAGTCTTCCACTGAGTAAGTAAGTCAGGTCAAGGGTTTGCTTGGGGCCAACAATGGTTCTCAAGTGTCGGCCATGTCTAGGGTGTAGGCTCGAGGATTGACACTTAATACCCATGGCGTATTAAGACCATTAGTTTACCTTACCAAATGTCCAAATGGGTTCATGACCCTAGTGACACCTTATAATTATAAATGTGCATATTTGAAGGATAATTGTGCCTAAATACCAACTATTTGCTCTTAAATAATTAAATCGTAGTAGGAAGGTACAAGCTAACCATTTGTTTTGTAATGCAGATGGTTGTCAAATCCAAACTTTGGTGGATGAAATATTATCCTAGTGATACCAACAAAGGCAATAATAGTTCGGGCACAACAACATTTTAAACTTAGTTTATTTGGTTTATTTTTATTGTACAAAAAATAATGAAGTTATAAAAACTATACATGTACTTTTTAGAGTATATATTTGTTTAATTATTTAAGAGCTATAGAATGACGTATATTGGCACAATTTTTGTCCTTCAAATTTTCGTTAGGCCTACCTCAGGCATAAAAGAGGTCCCTTTCATATTAAGACGCCTTATGGATTCGTTGTTTGTTACTATTACTTGTTTAATATGTTCATTATGCACTACTTGCTTGATATGTGATTTATTTGCACATATTAAAATTACTTGATGTTTTGTCACCTCATCTAACATCAATTTTTTTTTCTTCTTATTTTTATTTTCTAATCATATTCCCTAAAAAGGCTTATTGACACTAACAATTGAGATGTCTGATGACGCAAATGCTTTACCTCAATGGGCAGTTCGAATGCCAAGAACTAACGTGATTTATCCACCTATGAGACCTTTTGGGCATTGAAAGTGTCACCCCTATTGAAGATAATCCTGAAACTTCGGGAACTAAGGACGTCACTAGTAATGATGAACGTATTGCTCGTTTAGAGCAACAAATCAGTGATTTGCAAGGAGAAGTTGAGCATGTTAGGAACTTTGGCAAGTTACCGATCTCCAACACCCCTCCTCAGGAGCCAATGACCACTGCTCCAATGCCTCCTTATTTTCCATCTCTCGAATCTCCTGTTCCTAACCATTTTCCTCTACAAAATACTCAGCTCATAAGCTCACCCGTCATGAACTAGCATCCCATAAGCCCACCTCCTACAAATCAAGCTCATGTTAACCCCCAATATGCCAATCAATCTCTCATCTTCCAAAACCCATCTAGCCAAATTCCTCCCAATACTCAACATGTTACCCCGCCACCCGTTCAAGTCCCTATCAATCTGCAATCTCTCACCCCAATTCCCGGCTAGCAAATCCTTCCAAATCAAATTCCCTTCTATCCACAGTATACCACCCAGTTTCCCACATATCAAAGTCCTCAAAACCAAATTCCTACAAACCTATCACATGCCACACCAACTACCGTTCCTCACAATACTCCACCAATTCAAAATCGCTTAACACCTCAACATATATCAGCGACACATATTCATCCTAGCATGCAATGTGTTCCACCGATATATGTTGCACAAGCTCGTCCATCCGCTACCCTGACACCAATTGTTGATCCATATGAGTTGTTGGAGAAATAATGGAAAACAAAAGAGGAGGAACGTGATAAAGAAATGGGTGAGTTGAGGGAAAAAGTTAGTAAAATGCAAATTTCCAAAAGAGGAGAGAAACTCAAGTATGAATACCTATGTGTACATCCTGACATTGACTTACCTGATGGATACAAACCGCCAAAATTTGAGATGTTTGATGGCACTGGAAACCTCCGCAATCATTTAAGATCTTATTGTGATAAGCTAGTCGGGGTGGGAAGAAATGAGGCCGTAAGAATGAAGTTGTTCATCAGAAGTCTAACTGGAGATGCACTAACTTGGTATATCGAGCAAGATCCTAAGATTTGGCATAATTGGAGCAATATGGCAGAGGATTTCATGGAAAGGTTCAGGTTCAACATTGAGATCATCCCTGATCGGTCTTACCTTGAAAAGTTGAAGAAGAAGACCACTGAAACCTTTCGTGAGTATGCTATCCGTTGGAGATCTGAAGTGGCTAAGGTACGACCACCGGTGGATGAAAATAAAATGAATGACATATTTATCAAAGCTCAAGATAATATGTATTATGAAAGGATGTTGCTCATGACAGGTGCCAAATTCACTGACCTCGTCAAAACTGGGGAAGCTTTGGAAGAAGGAATCAAGTTTGGGAGAGTCACAAACTTTGTAGCCTTACAGGAAACAAATAAGGCAATCCAATCTGGAATAATAGGAGGAGTTAAGAAGAAAAAAGAGGAAGTTGCAACTATAATGAACATTCAGGAGCGAATGCCAAGCCAAATGCACGCATACCATAGACAGTCACTTCAAAGCCCACACAACCAAATATTTTCACATGTTTCTTATCTTGTTTATAACACCCAACTAACGTACTACCAACAACCGCCCACATATCAAAACTCACAACATTACCAACAACCTTCCTGTTACCATCCTCCAAATAATTCAGCAATTCCACCAAGGCCTGGTCAAAATTTTGACAAAAGGAAGACTTACACACCTCTAGCTGAGCCCTATGCCCAACTCTTTGAAAGGCTGAAAGCAGCATGAGTGATACAAACAATTTTGTGGAGAGATATCAAGCCTCATCCTAAGTGGTTTGATGAGTCTAAGCATTGCACATATCATTCAGGGGCTGTAGGACATGATACATAAAGTTGTTTGGCTCTCAAAGATAAGATTGAGTTTTTGATCAAAGAGAATATGATTCAGCTTAAAGAAGCTTCTCCAAATGTGAACAACAATCCTTTGTCTAATCATGGAAATGTGGGCGTAAACATGGTTACCACAGATAATGAGTTGAGTCTTAAGGGAACCATTATGTCAGCAGGAAAGACCATTCTAAAAAAAATCGTCATGCATGAGTTCAAGAAGAGGGGTGACATTTTTGTGCCTAATCCTATTCTGCTCCCAAATCTGCATGTAGTCCAAATGTTTGAGGACATTTTTGAAGATGATCCAGTTGAAGGGGTCAAAAATTCATTCTTTACTGAAGATTTCACTGAGACACCGATCATCTGGAATGCCGAACCAGGATATGACTTGAAGAATTGGACCTCTGCTCCGTCCTTGGTTCGTCGATAGTTTTAGTAGATTAAATTTTAGTAGTATTTTGAAATGACATGATTTTAAAATTGAGGCTTTAATCATGTAGAAGAACTTTTTGTTGTTTTTGCCTCTCCTTTTGAAAGCTCAAATGCGAAATCTATATATTTTTATCTTATTACTTTTATTTCTACTCTTTCAGCTTAAAAATTATAAATTTGTCGGTCCTATGATTATGACATGTGATGAGGCGAAAGATCAGATTATGAATGACCAACACAAACTCAAAGGATACAAAAATGACGTGCAACTCGATAAGCTAGCTAATAAGGAATTTGAACAACTTTTGGACGAAGTTGAAATTTTGAACTTAGGCAACTCAAAGCTAGTGAGGAAAGTCAGAATCAATGCTCGTCTAGAGCCATTTGAGAAAGAAGCATTGATTGAATTATTAAGAAAACATGTGGATATGTTTTCATGGTCATATGTTGCATAAGTGTTCAAACATAGTGAAGCGAGGATACTCAAAACGGTTTGTAGTTTAGCAGCAAGAAGAAGCTAAGGAATTTTGCACCTATTTAGCAAGGTTTTTTTTTGTCTTGAAAACATTGATGCTGCCAGACGGGGATGGTGACATATAGCTCATCCATCTAGATCCAATCGGAAGATGTTTATTTCTAAAAGTTTGATTTAGTTTATTTCCATTTGGCACCTTTTTGTTGTAATTCAAACTACATTATGACATGATGCCCTCGGTGGGATATGTAGGCGGCTTCTATCATCTTCGGTCATATTAGCAAATTTTTGAATTCCCTTTTTGATATAATATGAACTACGTTTTGACCGAATTTCCTTGGCAGGATACGTAGGCAGCCTCATCAGCTTCGGTCACTTTTAAAAAATATATTTAATTTTTCTTTGTGTTGTATCTTGAACTACGTATGACCTGATTCCTATTCTTTATGGGATACGTAGGCGCCTTGTGGCTCGGTCATATATTTTAGAAATTTCTATTTATCTATAAGGTAGAAAATGAGGAAAATTTTGAGAATGGCTCAAAATTTCACAACAAATAAATGGAAGAGTTTGATTAAAGCAAGAAGCTGGGGCAAGGATTTTTCGAAAGATGTTGAATGGCAGGAGGACATAGTCTGATTGAAATATCTAGACAAAGGGGGCGCATTGTCATAATCTAGAATTCGACAAGAGATTTTAAAATGATTTATATTCATATATACGTACCATTTTTAAAATGTTTTTCTTATATATATATTCTTTCAAATAATTTTTATTTTTTATTTTATTCATCTGCCAAGTCGTGTTTCTCGGATGGGGTCAGAGAGTCCAAACAAGAAGATTGACAAGAAAGCAACAGAGTTGGAAATCTCAAGTCAGCGTGAATTAGCCTCCCCTCCCCCAACTTACAAATTTTCTTTGTATGCAGAGAAGTTCAAGCATGTACAATAATGAAGTTGTTTGATTATTATCCATTCAACAATAATTAGAACTTGGATAAGGTCACAACGTTTAAACAAGCAGGCGAACAAAAAAACAAAGATAATTCAAGAAGGCAAAGTTATAAAATCGCGATATTCGCGAGACGGTTTGAAATTTATTTACTTTCACATATACTACTCAACTACACTATTTTTAATAGCTGATTTTTGCACTAATCTCGCATTAATTTTGCACCAGCACTAATCTCGCACTAGCACTAGTTTTGCACCAGCACTAACTATGAGCTGGCACTAACTAGCACTAAACTCTTTAGCACTAATTTACACCGGCACTAATTTTGCACTGGCACTAACCTTGATTCTAGCACTAACCTTGCACTAATAATAATTCTATCAAGTCGATTTTTTTGCACTAATCTCGCACTAACTTTAATTTTACAGATTCAATTTAGCGCTAATTTTGCACTAACTTTATTAGCCTTATAGTTATCTCAAATGATTCTTCAATAAAGTTTGCACCAATTTATTTAGAGTTATTTTTTGCACTACCTTTAAAGTAGCACTACCTTGATCTTAAGAAGTTTCATGCTCATACAATTATATTCATCTCATTGCCTTCACGACATGTATGCTATTAACAAATGCTTTCTAGATTTGGCAGAATATTTTGCACGAAACATCGCACAACAAGAGAATATGTTGCATATCATAACGAGGAACTTCCTCTAGCAGTGAAATGGGTAAATTTGTTGAGAAAGTTTAGCTTTCCAACAAAGGTCAAAGGTCTACCTCGAACTCTACTCAATTCCACTCTCAAATCCTCTTCTCGATCACAATACCTAGTAACTTCATAATTCAACACTGGGGCTACTTTTCTAAACTCGAGATTACCTTGTTTAATCCTCTACCTCATAATCTATCCAATGTTCATACCTTTTCAAACTCTTCCAAATCGTATTTGTTGGTTAGGACAAAATTGGCTATTGCGTCAATTTCTTTTCCCAAAACCTCTTACATCTTCTCTGGTCAAAGAGGGGCAAGCAGTTGACACCAAATTTTGACCCTCCTTTCTTCCGATCTATTATTTTTGAGCTTCTAATTTCATAACGTATCAAATTATCATTTTTCGCAACTATCTTCACTACTACGACTATTTACTACTAAAATTATATGTTTTATTATCGAAATTACTATTACAAGCTTTTTACACCTCTTTTTCTTAAGCAATCGATTATCGTCATTTTATTTCAAGCTTTGTTAATTATAAATCGAAATTTTGTATCTATATTTTTTATTAACGTAAAATCATAATATTGATATTTTTATTTTATAAATTATTAATTGTCATCTTATAACATATATTGTGTTAGTTATATTAAGTCAAAAGCCTAAAATAATTTAAAGGAAGACCAAAAACTTTTGGCCCAAAACCTCCCAAATCAAACCAAACGTTTCAACCATTTTTTTTATATCAAATAGTCCAAAATTTCGGCCCAAACCCAATAAATCAACCCAAATTCACTGTAACATTCGGCCCAAACTTACAGCAAATCATTCTAACCTATCCACGCAACAATATTCTCCCCAAAATAAGTCGTCGCACCTTTTTCCTCTTCCAGATAGAAGGTTGCTCGATTCTCAGCCATAGACACAGATTGTTCACCTATTTTGGTGCAATCTTGATCTCTTACTTCTGAAGGAAATCAGTAGCTCTTTCTCCTTCCTGATTACCATCTCTCTTCTTTAATTCGGTCAAAAAAAGCCAAAATACTTTTGACATCTCTGATGAAGAATCACATGTACAGTTTTGAATTCAAAATGACTCTTTTGATTCTTGAATCCCTCCCAAATTGAAATAAGAAGAACCCTAGTTCGTCACTATAAATAACAACCTTTGGACTCATATTGGAAGAGATTTTTCGTCTTTCATAGCAGCCTTGACATTCATTTTTTAAAAAAAGCTTTCTGCCTCCATAACACTTTTAATCACTAGTTCTTTGCTCTAAAAGATCGTCTTTACATTCTCTTTCGATCTCGACCGAAACTCTATTTTCAAGTTTGGTCCAGTTTGCAGTTCTTCGAACATAGACCTTCGACCAAAGCATCCCGTTCACTGCCCCGCAACAGGTGACATTCACCTCTTTTATTTTCTCAACTTTATCATCTCTGTTATACACTATTGAGTTTATTTTAAGAAAATCATGTCTTACATACAACTTTTCTACCTAGTTTAGTAATAATAATTATTGTTGTTGGATTATTTTTTAGATCGACATAACTTTGAAGCTGTGTTTCCATGGCGTGTTAGACAACATAATTATATTACTTAAAGCCGTTTTGTTTGCCGTATCTATATTATTATTATTTTTTATGTGCATCACCCTTTTATTTTAAAATGGTTTGTTAACAATATTTTGTTACAATGTTGTTTCTGTTTTAGTTAAAAAGTAGGCAGAATGGTATGCATAATAAATGCACCTTTATAAAAAAATGTAAAAGAAAGAAGACATTTTAGTTGTGGGAATTCTTATAAAACTTTATTCTTAGCGTAAGTACTAGTTTTAAATCCTTTGATTTCTTGTTAATAAAATTATATGTTAAGGTTCCTTTGTGTTTTTTTTCTTTAGTTTTAAATTATAAGTTAGCATTTAACATATATTAAAATTTGAATGAATACGGCACAAATCATGTGTTTTGCCATTCTTAAGCTTTATTTTTTTATATTTAAAAAATCTATACATATAAACTTGAGCCTAAGGTTCTTTCCCACTCTTTGTTTAGTGTATAAGTTTTTTCTTTTCATCTTCTAAATGTTTAGTATTGGCTACATTAGAAATTAATGTCAAAACATATGGCTTGAAAGGTAAGTTCTTTTGAAGTTTAAACTTGTTAAAGTCGGGAATTAATTTTTTGCCTAAAACGTGTTGGTGGCTGTAAATTTTGAGTTTGATTTTAAAATTATCAATTGCAAGGCGAGTATCTTGATTAGGCATTTGCATGCTTTCGTGTTTTACTTGGCTCTATCTTTGACTTATTTAATTTTGTTTAAAGTTGAAAGGTCTTACTGATCTTTTTACCCTCTTTCTACTTGCATGAATTTTGGGAGCAAAATGGAGTCTTTGATTCAAGACTCTAGCAAAATTAGAGTCTTATGGACTCGACACCGGCATACCCATATGTGAAGTCGACATCTTAGACTATCTTAATAGCAACAAAAGCAAGCAAACCTCATTTAGGGTCGCTTGTGTGGCTGCTTATTTTATTATTACTATTTAACATTGTTTTTTGTTTTAACTTACTGTGAATTGGATGTGTTTTAGTTTGTTTTTTTCGGGATAATCGACATAGGAAAATGATCGCACTTAGATTTAATCACTTAGTTATCTGCAATCTTATTAACAAATTACTTAGCATACAATAGCTTTTCACCTTTAAAGAAGATCCATATTTTGAACTCATTTTTTTCTAAATCATTTTCAAAAGAAAGCATTTTATCAATACATAAGCAGGGGTCTTTATTTTATTATTTTTCTTTTTTCACGCATGGATTACAGATCAACAATAAAATGGTTTAGACAAATTATCCTTTATAAATCTTCACCATTTTAACTTAAATATCAAAAGAGTTTTCAAATGTTAAAATATTTTCCAACTTACGACCTTTTAAATTCTTTTAGACTCACTTTAGCTTTAAAATTAATTAACCTAAGTTTGGCCGGTTAACTATTTTTAATAGATTTTAAAGGATGCCTTATTAGAACCCTTTCCTATAATTGTATAAGGTTAAGTAGACTTTAATCTAGAGTTAACTTAGCATTAACTTTAGCAAAATAAGTGTCGTAATTCACCTTTACATAATTAGGTGGAAACTCTTTAAAATAACTTTAAGATTCACCAATATGTTGTACACCGTTTGAACCTCGAGTTAAAATGTGGTATAACATTTCTAATTAATTAATTTTGTTCATTTTTCTTATGTTTTAATTCAAATTCAGATTATATTTATGGTTTTCGATATTTATTTTATTGGTAACACATTTGGTTTATTAAGACATTTACTAGGGGTAAGACGGTGAATTCAAATTCCATCGCACCAAGTGGGTAAGACATCGAGTTAAAGTCTCGGTACGTCATGATAATAATATGTTGGGTTCAAGTCACATTGATTTATGGGCTAAGACTTCTTTATATGGATAAGATGTTCAACTTAAGTCCTAATGCGCCATAGTGATGATATGATGATGATAAAGGAAAAATAATATATTTTTGACGTAAAGTCATGAAATCTGTCCAATTGATTTGCTCTATTCTCTTATGAGAAGGTGGTAGCAGAGCATAATATGTCTGAAAAATGACAAATAGTTGAATGTATGAATATTAATGTGGTAAAATATTAATGGTCATTATTGTGGTAATTAAAAGGAAGAACATTATGAGTTCTTAAGATTGTTCTTCAAATGTGAAGGTAATATTTGGTCATCAAAGTGGTATGAAAGGTTATTAGGTATATTGTTGTTAGTGCAATCCAATTTGAAAAGTTTTATAAATCATCCATCAAAATAAAGGAATACAAAGTGATAGTACATTTAGTACATTTGACCTTTTAAAGTGATGTAGAGGTAGATCACATAAATTTGATAATGTCAAAACATGATAATGACTTTCTTATAAAAAACTTATCGAGCATGTGCAAATGGTTATGGTCCATTTCTTGAAGAAAATGTGACTTGTGTTCGTATAGACAAGGACATGTTCATGTATGGTTAGATAAATGTCACATCTCACCTCTACGGTAGGTTTGAGAGATTGATTTTTTTTTTTTTGACATAAATGGTCATTTGGTCATATACTCTTAGTACTATACAAATATTGTGGTGTTTTATTATGAACTATTGAAGGACAAAAGAAAGAAATAATTTTTTTCTGTAAAGGTTGTGGTCATGATCAAATTAAATATTGTTGTGTGGCAACACAAATTTGTCATTGATTGTCAAGTAAGTCTTGCATGTAATAATTTTAATCATAACAGTAATAATTTTAACCATGACAATAATAATAATTTTCTCCTTGAAGGAGATGGTCACCATAAGAATGATGTTGCGATATTTGCAGTAGTACACAAAATTAATTAAAAGTTTCAGAAAGGCTAATTTATTAGTATCCGGAGGAATGAAATTGTTCATAATATTGGGGTTTTAGTAAGTCTCAAAAGAAACTTTTAAGTTTCCGAGGAATTGAAAAGAAGAAAATTATTATACTGAGACTATAAATTATGAGATAATTTAATATCTTCAGATTACTATAATCGAAGTGGGTTATAAATATTTACGTATAAAATTGCCCATTTTTTCTCTTGTCTGTTGTAAACAAATATGGCATGATGGTGGATTCACATGCAAAAGCAAACTAGAAGTTTACTAGAATAAAAATCAGTTGACATAATCGGTTGGTTATTCCTGCAATATTGTACTTATACAAGAGAAATTGAGAATTCACGTGGCTATATGTTGAAGAAATAAAGGATTCTTCAAGAATTCTCTTATGTTGCTTGTTCTTATGATAAAATGATAAATGTGCCAGCTAAGGTTGGGATTGTATCACCTGAAATAATTTGGAATCTAAAAAAAGGTAAATATATGCCCGTTCACATTCCATGTGGACTGCTTACTATTATGATTTAATAGATGCATCTATGGTATTGTTACATGTGCATTTGTCATCAACTTACAAATTGGTTTTTGTAAGGTTGTTTGCTTGAATTGTTAAATTAAGAGTACAATTCTAAATTATAAAATTATGTCGATAGTGTTGGTTAGTTTTGCAGAAATTGTATGCCTCCAATTATAGCTAGATAGTTAATTATGAGAACAAACCTCTAAAATAAAATTTGGTATGTGATGAATTTATTTAACATGTACGCATCAAGCCAACAATGTTCTCCTATCACAATTGGTTCACGGTCAGGAACCAAATAATTTTCATCTAAAAATTTGATGTGTGCACATATTGTAACATCTCTCTATTCGAAAGAACTAGGAAGAGTTAAAAATTTGGAAATAGTCGTTTTTAGAAAGAATTTTGAAATCTGGAAAATTTGTGAAGTATGTTAAGTTGAGTTTTTGGTCAACTTCAAATGACCATAACTCCTAGCTCAGGATGAGTTAGGTGTGTTTCCAGATATCATAGGAAAGATCTTGAAATAATATTTCCAACGCCACCGAGTTTGTACGATTCCGAGTTTTTATGAGTGAGATATGTCTATTGGAAGTTGGGTTGTTCAAATAAGGAAAGTCCAATCCGGATTTTGGAAGGGTAGTTTGGTCTTTTCCATACCCAACCTAATTAATTCATTTTTGGTAATATTTTTAAGGTCTAAACTGATAGGATTCAGTTTACGCTTTTGAAAAATAGAGTAAGGGTTTTTGGAGAAACAACGCAAGAGGAGAAGAAAGGAGAAAAGAACCAAGATCATCCTTCGTAAGGATTTAGCTTGTGGATTTCGTCAAGGGGTGATCCCTACAAGGTATGTGAGATCACATAGCATTGGGTTAGTTCACCCATGCTCCAATCATGATTCAATTTAGCAAAGTTATATTGATTTGAAATTAAATCCTATCAGTTCTTGATGAAATTCGTTTGCAATCTTGTGGGTTCTTGTTGTTGAAGTTCTTGAGATTGATTCATGTATTTAGGTGTGAATTTGAGTTGAATCTTTCATATATTGGGGGTTTAATTGATTCTAAGTGTTTGGGGAAAGAACCATTGGAGTTTAGAGGGTTTAGAGTTGAAAGACGAGCAAGAAAAATCATTAAAAACCTGGGGAAAGGGGTGGGGCGCCGCGCCAGCCAGCGCGCCCCAAAGAGTTCTCTGAAGTTTCACCCCTGGGGCGCCGCGCCTACCAGAGCGCCCCAACTTCAGTTCTAAAGTTTTGGGCCGAGCGCTCCCCGCCGCTCAAAGCACCAGGGACTCCAGGTCTTGTACTTTCCCCCCTTCTTTTTGTACTAGTTCATTAACAATGTACCTATGTTTTCTAGTTGATTCCAACACTCTAAGGTACATTTAAACATCATGAAATCATCCATAAACATGAGATAATGAACCTTGAATCCATAACTCAATTCAAGGAAAGTTGAGAGTCAAGTCTAGAAGTTTAGAAGCAAGTCAAGAGAAGTTTATAAAGTTTTCAAAAGTCTTTCACAAACGTTTAACTTTGTTTTAAGACTTAAGTTTTTAGTTAAGCAAAGAGTAAAGAGTTGAGTTCATTTGTCAAAAAGCTAAAAGGGAGCTAAGTATTTCCAATAGTTTAAAATATTTTCACATTTGAACAAGAAAGGGAAACACCGATTTCCAAGAGAGCTTTTAAGCTAAAGTTTTGAGTAATTATCTCAAACCAAAGAAAAAAGTTTTGTTTTAAAAACATATAAGCTAAGTATATTTTGGGAGTAGTATTGAGCACTGATATGGGGATGCGAGTTCATATTAACTCAAGTCTCCATAAACCATATAGACATCATGGGAAGTAAATGATCATACATTTTAGATGACTCCTTAAGTTGATGTTTAGCATTGACTAGTGGATCCACTTAGTTAAGGCATTCTATATGACGCCAAAGTATAGAACAATTCTGGCAGTGAGGGCAAGACGTTGTATCACCACTTAGGCTCATAGTGGCGGTTGTTGGTTATAAAAACTCCCTCAAAAACTATATTACTTTATTACATGAGAAAAGTTATGTTTGTTATTGCATTTCTTTAACGAACTAAGTTGTTTTCTACTGTTTTGAAAGATTTCTATATATTTCATGTGTTTTATTGCTTTACATTGAGTTAGGTTGTTAATGAGTTGCGTAAAGCCAAGGTGAGTGTTCCTTTCTAATTCTTTTCAAGCCTATGTTATGTTTAGCTTTCCAACTCACATACTCATACATTCAATGTATTGATGCCAGTTGGCCTGCATCGTCTTATGATGCAGACACAGGTAACCAGAATCAGTATCCAACACCTTGTTGATCAGGTTGATCACTCAGAGTCAGTTGGTGAGCCTTATTGCTTTCTAGAAGGCTCCTTTTTACATTGTTCTCTAGTTTTCAGTTGTTAGGATGATCGTTGGTCCTGTCCCGACATCCCACTTTGTTTTAGAGGCTTCATAGACAGATAGTTATAGTTCTTTAGTCTTATTCATTTCAATTGTATACGTTTAAGACTTGAGTTGCCATTTTTGGCTAAGTTATTATCTCTTAAGTTATTGCATGAGCTATATTTCTTATGTTTAAGTTTTCCACTGGGTAAGTAAGTCAGGCCAAGGGTTCGCTTAGGGCCAACAATGGTTCCTGAGTGCTAGCCACGTTTAGGGTGTAGGCTCGGGGCATGACAAACTTGATATCAGAGCACAGAGTTCAAGAGTCCTAGGGAGCCTATGACGTCATGTCTGTAGAGTCCTAGTTATCGGTGTGAAGCGCGCCACATCTATAATTAGAAGGCTACAACACTTACGAAAATCTCTCACTTCTTTCATACTCATTTCGTGCATTAGAGTTTGATCTCTAAAAACTTTCTTCTAATTTGTGCTTGCACGTGTTTTCAGAGAATCATGCCTCCATGAAGAGCTGTCAAAGGTCGTCCTGCTAAGCGTAATGTTGAGGAGCAAAGGGTACCCAATGCAGCTGAAGTGCAACCCCAAGGAGAAGTTACTAATGCTGAGTTCAGGGAAGCGATAAGGATGCTAAGTCAAGCTGTGACTAACCAGGTTGGGCAACAAAGAGGGGATCGACAAGAAGAGGCTGACGCTTCAAGGATTCACGAATTCTTGAGGATGAACCCTCAAAGTTTCACTGGTTCAAGCACTACTGAGGATCCAGAGAACTTTATTAAGGAGCTGCAAAAGGTATTTGATGTCATGCACGTTGTTGATACTGAGAGGGTAGAACTAGTTGAATACCAAATGAAAGGTGTCGCTAGGATTTGGTTCGATCAATGGAAGAAGAACCGAGCAAGGATGCACCACCTGCGAGTTGGGCTTGATTTGATGAGGCCTTTTTGGGGTGTTTCTTTCCTCGAGAACTAAAAGAGGCTAAGGTATGAGAGTTCCTTACCCTTAAGCAAGAGTCACTAAGTGTTCATGAGTATGGGTTGAAGTTCACCCAACTATCTCGTTATGCTCCGGAGATGGTTGCGGATATGAGGAGTAGAATGAGTCTATTTTTTGCTGGGTTGTCCCGTCTATCAAGCAAAGAGGGCAGGGCAGCGATCCTAATTGGGGACATGGATATATCGAGGTTAATGGTATATGTGCAGCAGGTTGAGGAAGAGAAGCTGAGGGATAGGGAGGAGTTTAGAAACAAGAAGGCTAAGACATGGAATGAGTCCGGGTAGCAGAAAAGTAATGTGAATCGTTCGTCCTTTCAGCAAAATCAAAAGGGGCCTGCTCTATCATATGTTAGTGCACCTGCACCCAGAAACAAAGGTGAGTATAATAGCTAAAATTCCCATCATTTCAGAGCTAGGCCTGCACAGTCTCAAGGAAGTATGGCACAAGGAGGTAGTTGGACTCATGCATGTGCTAAGTGTGGTAGAACCCACCCAGGTAAGTGTCGCGATGGCTCCACATGTTGCTTCAAGTGTGGACAAGAGGGTCACTTCATGAAAGAGTGCCCTAAGAACCGACAAGGTAGTGGGAATCAGGGCAATAGAGCCCAATCCTCATCAATTGCTCCACCAGGCATGGCAGCACCTAGAGGAGCTACTTCTGGTACCGGCAGAGGAACAAACCGTCTATATGCAATCACTAGTCATCACGAGCAAGAGAACTCTCCAGATGTTGTCACTGGTATGATCAAAGTCTTTACTCTTGATGTATATGCTTTCCTAGACCCAGGAGCAAGTTTATCTTTTGGAACCCCTTATGTTGCAAATAGTTTTGATGTTCTTCTTGAGAAACTCTGTGAACTATTTTGTGTTTCTACACCTGTTGGGGAGTCTATTATAGCTAAGCGAGTATATCGTGATTGTGTCATTTCCATCAATCACAAGGACACCATGGTTGATTTAATTGACTTAGACATGGTAGACTTCGACGTCATTCTAGGTATGGACTGGCTTCATTCCTGTTATGCCTCCATTGATTGTAGAACTCGAGTTGTTAAGTTCCAAATTCCAAATGAGCTAGTCTTTGAGTGGAAAAGTAATTCAGCAGTGCCTAAGGGTCATTTCATTTCGTACCTTAAGGCAAGAAAGTTAGTTTTTAAGGGTTGTGTCTATCACTTAGTCCGAGTTAATGACTCTAGTGTTGAGATACCTCCTATTCAAACAGTTCCTATAGTAAGAGAGTTTCCAGAAATCTTTCCAAATGATCTACCCGGAGTCCCTCCTGAGAGAGAGATAGACTTCAGTATATGTGTTCTTCCAGATACTCATCCTATCTCTATACCTCCATATAGAATGGAGCCAGCAGAATTGAAAGAGCTTAAAGAACAGTTGAAAGATCTCCTTGATAAGGGCTTTATTCGACCAAGTGTCTCACCTTAGGGCTCTCCGGTCTTATTTGTTAGAAAGAAAGATGGTTCCCTTAGGATGTGTATAGATTACCGTCAGTTGAACACGATTACCATCAAGAACAAATATCCTCTTTCGAGAATTAATGATCTGTTCGATCAGCTTCAGGGTGCTTCTTGTTTTTCTAAGATTGACCTCAGATCTAGCTACCATCAATTGAAAGTAAGGGAATGTGATATACCCAAGACAACATTCAGGACCCGTTATGGTCATTATGAGTTTCTGGTCTTGTCGTTCGGCCTAACTAATGCACCTGGAGCGTTCATGGACCTTATGAATAGAGTATTCAAACCTTATCTAAATATGTTTATTATCGTTTTAATTGATGATATTCTAAATCTATTCGAGGAATGAGGAAGATTATGCTAGCCATCTCATAATAGTTCTTCAGAATTTGAAAGATAAGGAGTTATATGCTAAGTTCTCTAAATGTGAGTTTTGGCTTGAGTCTGTTGCGTTCTTGGGCCATATAGTTTCCGGTGATAGAATTAAAGTTGATACCCAAAAGATAGAGGCAGTGCAGAATTGGCCTAGACCCACATCTCCAACTAATATTAGGAGTTTCTTAGGTTTGGCTGGCTATTATAAAAGGTTTGTAGATGGGTTCTCATCCATTTCATCCCCTTTGACCAATTTAACTAAAAAAATAGTGAAGTTTCAATGGTCTGAAGCTTGTGAGAGAAGCTTTCAGGAATTGAAAAGGAGGTTCACTACTGCCCCAATTTTGACTTTACCAGAAGGTACACAAGGTTTTTTTGTGTATTGTGATGCGTCTAGAGTTGGTTTGGGTTGTGTGTTGATGCAGAATGGCAAAGTTATAGCTTATGCCTCCAGACAATTGAAAGTTCATGAGAAGAATTACCTAACCCATAACTTAGAGTTGGATGCTGTGGTATTTTCTTTGAAGATATGGCGAAAGAATTTGTATGGTGTTCATGTTGATGTATTCACTGATCACAAGAGTCTTCAGTATGTGTTACTCAAAAAGAGCTTAATCTCAGACAAAGGAGGTGAGTTAGAATTACTCAAGGATTATGACATGAGTATTCTTTATCACCCAAGTAAGGCTAATGTTGTTGTTGATGCTTTAAGTAGGTTGTCTATGGGTAGTACCGCCCATGTTGAGGAAGAAAAGAGAGAGTTAGCGAAAGATGTGCATAGACTTGCACACCTAGGAATCCGAATAATGGATTCCAAAGAGGGAGGAGTAGTGGTTATGAATTGGGTTGAATCATCATTAGTGTCAAAAGTAAAAAAGAAGCAAGACCAAGACCCTGTTTTACTTGAATTGAAGGCAAATGTTCATAAGCAGAAAGTTATGGCTTTTGAACAAGGGGGAGATGGTGTATTGAGGTATCAAGGTAGATTGTGTGTACCAAGAGTGGATGAACTCCAAGAGAGGATTATGGAAGAAACTCATAGCTCCAGATATTCCATTCATCCGGGTTCCACAAAGATGTATCGTGATTTGAGAGAGGTTTATTGGTGGAGTAGTATGAAAAAGGGCATTGCAGAATTTGTTGTTAAGTGTCTGAATTGCCAACAAGTTAAAGTAGAGCATCAAAGGACCGGTGGTTTGGCTCAGAATATAGAACTTCCGAAATGGAAGTGGGAGATGATAAACATGGACATCATCACAGGTTTGCCAAGGTCTCGCAGGCAGCATGATTCTATTTGGGTAATTGTTGATAGAATGACAAAAGCAGCCCACTTTTTGTCAGTAAAGACTACCCATTCATCGGAGGATTATGTCAGGTTATATATTCAAGAGGTAGTAAGACTTCATGGAGTCCCTGTTTCGATTATATCAGATAGAGGTGCACAATTTACTACACAGTTTTGCAAGCCATTCCAGAAAGGCTTGGGTTCAAAGGTGAACTTGAGTACTGCTTTCATCCTCAGATTGATGGTCAAGCAGAGCGCACCATTCAGACATTAGAAGATATGTTGAGAGCTTGGGTGATTGATTTCAAGGGTAATTGGGATGATCACCTGCCTCTCATCGAGTTCGCTTACAACAATAGTTATCACTCTAGCAACCAAATGGCTCCTATGAAGCTCTTTATGGGAGAAGATGCAGATCTCCTATTGGATGGTTTGAAGTTGGTGAAGCTGGGTCGATAGGACCTGATTTAGTTCATCAAGCTATGGAGAAGGTGAAAGTGATTCAAGAGAGGTTGAAAACAACACAAAGTCGTCAAAAATCATATATTAATGTTAGGAGAAGGGAGTTAGAGTTTGAAGTAGATGATTGGGTATATCTTAAAGTTTCACCCTGAAGGGTGTTATGAGATTTGGTAAGAAGGGGAATCTTAGTCCCCAGTATATTATCCCTTAAAGAATATCAAAAAGGGCTGGTAATGTAGCTTACGAGTTGGAGCTACCACAAGAGTTAGCAACGGTTCATCTGGTATTTCACATCTTCATGTTGAAGAAGTGCATGAGTGATCCCTCATTTATCATACCAACTGAAGATATTGGGATCAAGGATAGTTTATCTTATGAAGATATTCCGGTCTAGATTCTAGATTGCCAAGTTCGCAAGTTGAGGACTAAGGAAGTAGCATCTGTCAAAGTCCTTTGGAGGAACCAATTTGTTGGGGAAGCTACTTGGGAAGCTGAAGAAGATATGAAGAAGAGATATCCACATCTCTTTGAAACCGAAGAAGTTCTAGATCAAGGTACTAATTCTCTTCTTAGTACTCTTTAATTTATGAGATTGCATGTTGAAATTACATTGCTTGTTGGATGTTTGAGCTGAATGTTAGATGTTACACACTTAGCCTAGTAAGAGTAGTCTCATTCGAGAACGAATGTTCCAAAGGGGGAGATATTGTAACATCTCGCTATTCGAAAGAAGTAGGAAGAGTTCAAAATTTGGAAATAGTCATATTCAGAAAAAATATTGAAATCTGGAAAATTTGTGAAGTATGTTAAGTTGAGTTTTTTATAAACTTCAAACGACCATAACTCCTATCTCATGATGAGTTAGGTGTATTTCCAGATATCGTGGGAAATATCTTGGAATAATCTTTCCAACACCGCCGAGTTTGTGCAATTCCGAGTTTGTAAGAGTGAGATATGTCTATTGGAAGTTGGGTTGTTCAAATAAGGAAAGTCCAATCCGGATTTTGGAAGGGTAGTTTGGTCTTTTCCATACACACCTTAATTAATTCATTTTTGGTAATATTATTAAGGTCTAAACTGATAGGATTCAGCTTACGCTTTTGAAAAATAGAGTTAGGGTTTTTGGAGAAAGAACGCAAGAGGAGAAGAAAGGAGAAAAGAGCCAAGATCATCGTTCGTAAGGATTTAGCTTGTGGATTTCGTCAAGGGTGATCCCTACGAGGTATGTGAGATCACATAGCATTGGGTTAGGTCACCCACACGCCAGTCATGATTCAATTCAGCAAAGTTATATTGATTTGAAAGTAAATCCTATGAGTTCTTGATGAAATTCATTTGAAATCTTGAGGGTTCTTGTTGTTGAAGTTCTTGAGATTGATTCATGTATTTAGGTGTGAATTTGAGTTGAATATTTCATATATTGGGGGTTTAATTGATTCTAAGTTTTTGGGGAAAGAACCATTGGAGTTTAGAGGGTTTAGAATTGAAAGACAAGCAAGAAAAATCGTCAAAAACCTCGGGAAAAGGGTGGGGCGCCGCGCCAGCCAGCGCGCCCCAAAGAGTTCTCTGAAGTTTCACCCTTGGGGCGCCGCACCTACCAGCGCACCCCAACATCAGTTATGAAGTTTTGGGTCTGGCGCCCCGCGCTGCTCAGAGCACCAGGGACGCCAGGTCTTCTACTTTTTCCCCCTTCTTTCCGTACTAGTTCCTTAACAATGTACCTATGTTTTCTAGTTGATTCCAACACTCTTAGGTACATCTAAACATCATGAAATCATCCATAAAAATGATATCATGAACCTTGAATCCATAACTCAATTCAAGGAAAGTTAAGAGTCAAGTCTAGGAGTTTAGAAGCAAGTAAAGAGAAGTTTATAAAGTTATCAAAAGTCTTTCACAAACGTTTAACTTTGTTTTAAGAATTAAGTTTCGAGTTAAGCAAAGATTAAAAAGTTGAGTTCATTTCTCAAAAAGATATAAGGGAACTAAGTATTCCTAAGAGTTTAAAATGTTTTCACATTTGAACAAGAAAGGGAAACACCGATTTCCAAGAGAGCTTTTAAGCTAAAGTTTTGAGTAATTATCTCAAACCAAAGAAAGAAGTTTTGTTTAAAAACATATGAGCTAAGTATATTTTGGGAGTAGTATTGAACACTGATATGGGGATGCGAGTTCATATTAACTCAAGTCTCCATAAACCATGTAGACATCATGGGAAGTAAATGATCATACTTTTTAGATGACTCCTTAAGTTGATTTTAGCATAGACTAGAGGATCCACTTAGTTAAGGCGTTCTATATGACGGCAAAGTATAGGACAGTTCTGGCAGTGTGGGCAAGACGATGTATCACCACTTAGGCTCATAGTGGTAGTTGTCGATTACAGAAACTCCCACATAAACTATATTACTTTATTACATGAGAAAAGTTGAGTTTGTTATTGCATTTCTATAACGAACTGAGTTGCTTTCTACTGTTTCAAAAGCTTTCTATATATTGCATGTGTTTTAATGTTTTATATTGAGTTAAGCCAAGGTAAGTGTTCCTTTCAAATTCTTTTCAAGCCTATGTTATGTTTAGCTTTCCAACTCGCATTCTCGTACATTCAATGTACTGATGCCAGTTGGCATGCATCGTCTTATGATGCAGACACAGGTAACCAAGATCAACATCCAGCGCCTCTTTGATCAGGTTGAGCGCTCAGACTCGTGAGCCTTATTCCTTTCTGGAGGACTCCTTTTTATATTGTTCTCTAGTTTACAGTTGTTAGATGATCGGGGGTCCTGTCCCGACATCCCTGTTTATTTTAGAGACTTCATAGACAAATAGTCATAGTTCTTAAGTCTTATTCATTTTAGTTGTATACGTTTAAGACTTGAGTTGCCATTTATGGCTAAGTTATTATATTTTAAGTTATTGCATGAGCTATATTTTTTATGTTTAAGTCTTCCGCTGAGTAAGTAAGCCAGGCCAAGGGTTCTCTTGGTGCCAGCAATGGTTCTCGAGTGCCAGCCACGTCCGGTGTAGGCTCGAGGTGTGACACATATGATTTTATTGCTCCACCACGAACAAAGATGGATCCCCAAATGAGGTTGAGGATAAATGTTACATTTTCTAACATTAAGGGGAAATATGATTAGCAATTGAAAATTATATGTCGGGTGAATTATCTGGATCCTCGTTAAAAAAAATGTGAACTTGAAGTTCAAGATAATTTATTTGCAACATGTTCCAAATAATTGCCAGATGTATTTGCTGATCCAATATTTTAATTAAGTTGTAAATGCTCTAATAAATGGTTCTTGAAGGACAAAGGCTATGGTACGTCAAAAGCGTGATAGACCAATCGATTCCAAATGTAAAATTTCTTGAGGAGGGAGGGGAACAAATTATCAAAATGATCATGATAATGAGACAAGTGTTCTAAAAAAGTACCATGACATTACACTTCATAAAGCCTTGAAAAAGGTTCAGGTACCTGGAAATGATTAAAAATGAAGAGATCTCGATAAGTTATGTCATATTGGAATCGAGCTCAAATGATCGTCGATAGTATATTTGATATGAAGTAGCACTCAATGATCTAAATGGTTAGGAGGATCTTGAATTCAAATTCGTCATATAGTGTGGACAGATAAATGATTAGCCAAATAAAATGCATTATTCAAGTATATTTTGTTTCACTTAGAAGAGTGATAATTTTTAACTTATTGTTCATAGATCCAGATATAATATCAGTGTGGTACAAATGAATCATTGTGCGAAAGTATAACCGTAAGACATAAAGTGTGGTTTGTGTCTCAGGGGCATAAAGAGTTTTCACAAAAGTCTTGACATTATTAAATAGAGATATATTCTCTGTTGGTCGATATAATGAAACTTGTTTCAGTCTGGAAATAGATGAGATACTTGAATATGTATAATGAATAATTATTATGTCAAACTAAACGATGAAGGTTATATGAAAACCTTGAAGGATCTAAAAGGTCTTAAAGCAATTCCATTGAATAGCCAGTGGTTCTAAGATTTCTTAACACAGAGAAAAAATCTGATTTGAAATTATCATGTATTAGTGCAATTAGTATACTTACAGATTGGTGATTTTGCAAATGCTAGAAGATTATTTGATTTACTTTACGAAAGTTATGTAAAGGAATTGTCATATTATCATTCAGGTTATACCAAGAAACTAACAAAACAAGTGACTCAACACATAGAAGATGTGTGATTATCTTTGAGAAGGAAAGACGAGCTTCAATAAAATTGAGATGATCAATCTCTAAGTCAAAAATTATTTGATTGTGTAGATGTAAAATATTTATTTGATCCACATAAAGCTCGATCACAAATGAGATACTTGTTTACATGTGGAGGCACAACAATATCTTGGCATTCAAAGAATCAAACACTAGTAGCCACCTCTTCAAATCATACAAAAATAATATTGATCTATGAAGTAAGTCGAGAATGTGTTTGGTTGGAATCATGACCTATCATATTCAGAAAATTATATCAAAGTCAAGAGAAAGTCGTATCACACTTATGTTATACCAAGTTATTATACAAGACAATCAATGGCAAATGAAAGTGCCCACAACATAATTGTTGCTATGAACAAGTTGAATGAGCAATTTACATATAATAGCAAGGTCACGAATAAAGTAATTTTTTAGAATGTATTTGACTAAGCTCAAAGCCTCATAATATCGATGAAATCATAAAATGATAAATCAAAATGAGTTCAAGAATACAACATATTCGTGAATGTGATTTGGTCACAAAGACACTGTCATATCAACTTTTGAGAAGCTGGTATATAAAATTTGATGAAACCATCACAAGAAATTAAGTGGTGTTTTAATCAGGTGGAGTATAATACGTGTTGTACTCTCTTTTTTTTTAACGAGGTTTTGTTCCACTGGGTTTTCCTGACAAGGTTTTTAATGAGGCAACAAATAATGTGTATTAAAAGATATATGCACTCGTTTTCCTTCACTAGGATTTTTTTCCCACGGGATTTTTCCTAGTATGGTTTTAACGAGGCACATTATCTATGAACATCTAAGGGGGAGTGTTATAAAATATTATGGTGTGGATGTCCACTACACCAAGAAGTTACTCTCACTAATTATCTCTATTACTTCCCTCCATAATGTGGATAACCTCCACCTTTATGACCATCATTCTTGTAACCTTACACATCTATAACCTCCTCCTTTATATTAATGGTCAATGTCATGTTTATGATAAATCTTTTGTATTCCTCTATGTAACACTATAAATAGAGGCATAAGAGTTCATATTAGATACACTTGAATACTTGGAAGAATAAGAAAAGCTCTCATCTCTTGTCTCCCTATTTCTATTGCTTTCATCTTTTATATCTCTCGTCTTATTTTGCTTTAGCTCTACAACATTCTTTTCCTTTTAAACACATCTTCTTCCTAATTAAAATACTATTAAAGAACCTTATTCTTGTTTTCTTTCTTTTAAAATCACTTTAACAAATAAATATATATGTAGGAAATAATTTATCTTCTTAATCTCATTTTATCAATTAAAATAGAATAACTCCATGTACCCTTTCGACTGATAATATATGTCATATATATAAAATCATAGTATATCCATAATTAATTTTTATTTATATAACGATAAAAAATAATTATAATAAAATAAGAAATTTTTTATCTTTTATTTTTTTTTATGAATTGAAGTAGGATAACCATTTGCTAGTTTTAAAAAATATTATTAGAAAAAGAATGTGCTAAAAAGAAAATAAATAATATATTTATTTGAAAATAAGTATTTTTGACCCATTAAATAACAGTAAGGGCATTTTTGGACCAATGTATTGACAACAAGAGCATTTTTGGACCAAATCATAAACCGAGGACATTTTTGTTTGTTTCACATAGTTTAAGGGATTTTTTTTACCTTTTTTCCCTTTTTAATTAAAATAACGGGAAAATGGTACTATTAACGTTATATCAAATTGAATAATAATATTCTCACTAATAGTTTGATCTAAAAATATTTTTATTATTTTGTTAATAGATAAGTTTAAAAAAAACAAAGGCAAAATTGTTTGGGAAGCCCTTGTATTTGGCTTTGTTTGTCACCTGGACCCTTCTACTCACGATTTTTCCAACTGAACCCTCGAACCCACTAAAACACAATATTTTAAACCCTTTTTTGACCAGTCATTCTATGTGACAAAAGCAGCTCAAGTGAGTGAATTACACTAACTTTAGGAGCGTGAGAGACTTTTAAAAAGCTAATAACTATCATGTTTTGGTCATTACACCAGTCATCTTCTTCTTCAAATTTCCCAAATTTCTTCTCTCTCTCACTCATTTATCTCTCTCAAAATTTCTTCTCTCCGAATTTCTTCTTGATCTCCACAATCATTTAGGCACAGTCAATATTTCACTTCATTTTTTTACTTGTTAAATTTTCTTGTTCTTCATAATGACTTTTTGTTTTTACTATTGTGGGCTTCATGCTAAATTTAAGATGTCAAAATCATCAACTAATTCAGCAAGAATATTTTGGGGATGTCAAAAATATACAAATGGTAATAGATGTACATTTTTTTATGGGCTGATATGGCTAATCCTACACCAAGAACAATACTACATGAAGAACCCATCAACAAGTGTTGATCATGGAAGGCAAGGAAGGTACAAAAGACATGAAAGGTAGGGCAGACATGGGAGATCGAGCGTTAGTATTGACATCAATGTTGTTGTGATTGTTGTCATTTGGTTTCTATTATTTAAGATGTCTTGATGATTTGTTCATTTGAGTACTATAGTAATGAAATGTAATGTAATGAAAATATTCAGTTTAAGGCATACAATTATTATTATCTACCCGCAAATTCATAAACAAAAATAACTTGTTTGTCATAGAAAGTTAACACTATAGATGGAAATTAAGCTAAAATTAAGATAGTTGAAAATTAAGTTAACACTTGGAAAATAATATAGTCAATGCCGGATGGGTCGAGAATTTTGACTCATTTAGATATTGTTATTGAATGAATTAGTCTCCTTAATGCCTATTTTGTGTTCATAACTGATGTTAATTACATGCAACAATGAAGGCTTAAGAACAAGGCAAGGGCATTACAATGTGAAAAGAAGGAAAAAAGTTGAAAAAACTGAAGAAAAGAGAAGTTGGAGCTCGCAAAAGCCACTAGGCGAATCGCTGAGTGGGCCTCCAACTCGCCAAACTTTCCAGCGAAGTAGGCCATGAACTAAGACAACTCGGCGACACCAAAGGCATTTCGGCGATTCACCGAATGGAATGGTGAGCGCGACTTAGCTCGCCTAAATGAACAGAACAATTGGACACAGGAGCCAAGCTAAAAGTGAGAGGATGTGCGTGTTGGTGGATCACTGAGTCTTTCGGCGATCCCGACTAATTTCACCGAAGTCACCCGCGTATTGGCATTTTGAGAAGTTTTTGGGAGCGTATAAATTGATTTTTGAAAAGAGAAAAAAGGGGTCTTACATACTTTTTAGAGTTTTTAGACATACTTTGACATTATTGAATACTCTTGGTGAGGTTTTTGAGCCTAGATTATTGAGGATTTGAGATTCAAATCATAATTTTGGCGTTAAGCTTTGGAGATTTTATCAATTCTATAGAACATCATTTTGGTAACAATTTTTTTTTTTCTATGTTGGGCTAAATCCCATTTCCTTAGGGGTGTGATTATGTAATTGAATACATAAATTAGCTTATGGGTATTGTAAATTGCTATATTTAATGTTATTTATTGAAATAGGTTAAATCATTTATTCATGTTTTAATATATGAAGTGAAGTTGCAAATTTAGTTCTAGTCTTAGCTCTTGATGTTTGCTTGCGAAAGATGCATAGAGTAGAACAAATGATTGATAATTGTATTGACTTATGTCGTTACAACCCAGCTTGAGAAAGTGGGTTAAGTTAAGGAATTGAGTCATTTTGTAATGCGAAGCTAGTTGAGGTTCGAAAGAACTCACTCTAAGCATGATAGCTAATTGAAAGATAGTTGTTATATTCAAAACCCAGCCTACCCATTGATATTCAACAACTTAAAGCAATGGACAATTACCCATTAAGCGAAATTAGTGTTCAATTACTCACACACTCCAAAGGCCCTGTTTATACTTGTTCAAATCCCGTACTAATTGCCTCTATTAACAATTGGTTACTAAATTTCCCCCTTGATATTGATATTTAAAACCTCTCGATTTATATTATGTCGGTGTTAGTTATTTACATTCTACAAGAACTAAGAACAATCCAATACTTCTTACTTGAATTCTTGACTGTATCACTCTTTGTGGGATCGATCCCAACTCATCATTGGATTCTGTCACGACCCGAGCCTACACCCTAAACGTGAGCGGCACTCGAGAATCGTTGTTGTCCCCAAGCGAACCTTCATCTTGGCTGACTATAAGCGGAAGACTAACTCAAACATACTTAAGCATCAAATTGAAAGAATGCTAGATCAAGAGTGCATTAAATCTCAAATCTCTCTGAATATACTGAGTATTAAACATAAGTTTTAAAGAAAACCTCTCAAAACTGAAGGACTCTCCAAAAATTTCTATCTATGAAGTCTCTACTATATAAAGATTAGTGTCGGGACAAAACTCACGACTTCTCAAAAGAGGTACTACTAACAACTCATAAAATTGGAGTACTCCAAAAGAAAGGAAGTCTGACTAAAAAACTGACGAGCGGATGAAGTGATCTCAACAGACTCTTGTTGAGGATCCTAAGAACCTGTATCTGCATCATTAAAAGATGTAGGTCGAATGACATCAGTACATTGAATGTACGAGTATGTAATATAGTTGAATAACAAATAACTGAAAGAAATGATTGCAATAGATAACAATGTACTTAAGCTGAATGTAAAGAAATAAAGGAGTTAAATCATTTAAAGCTTTACAAAATACTATCTCATCTTTGAACTCGACATAATAAGTGATATATAAAAATATACTTTAACTCTATTGGGAGATTCTCTAACCGACAATCATCACTATGAGCTATGTGATGATACAACGTCTCACCCACGCTGTCAGAACTATCATATACCTTGTCGGTGTATAGAACACCTCAACTAAGTGGATTCACTAAGCTATGCTTAAAAGCAATAAGGAATTATCTAAAAAGTATGATCATTTACCCATGTTGGCATACATGGTTTATGAGGATTTTGAGTTGTCTGAATTCATCCTCATATCAGTGTTCAATACTAAAATTCATCGTTGAAGAAATTATTGTCATTTTCCGAGGCCTCCCTTGTATATAAGATGAATTTTATTTTTAAGTTATTATTTCTATCATTTATTTCGGTTAATATTTGTCCATTACTAATACTTTTATTAAGTGTCTTTATAGGTACTCAGAGTTGCTTACCGAAGAAGTTATTTGAATGAAGTTCGAATAATATTTTTTATTTGTTATTATGTATATTATTGGCGTTAGACAAATATTAGGCAATTTTTCATATTATTGTTTTATTTTATTGTTTGTGTATATTTCAAATCTATTATACTTGTGCAATATTTTTCTTTCCTCTTTAATTAAAAAAAACGTTCAGTCGGGATCCACATTTGTGGATTCTAAAAGGTACTAATATCTTTCCTTCGGAATTACTTGAACCCTTACCTAGAATATATTGATTTCATAGATCATTTTAATTAATTAATTGATTTCCTAATTATCCTAAAATTAGATGGCGACTCCTAAATATTTTTTTTAATTCTTCTTAAACTAATTAAATTGAATTCTATGATTATGGGTCACCACAATGTTGCGTCTTACTTGAAAAAAATAGGAATGTCAACATAATGACCTATTTTTATAAATAAGGTGCAACGTCGTGGGACTAAACAAATCAATGATTCAATTTAATTTAGTTTAAAAAGAATTTTTTAAGGATTTTTTAAAAGTAGCCACCTAATTTTAAGATAACTAGAAAATCAATTAATCAATTAACAAAAATGATGTACAAAATCAATAGATTTTAGGTAAGGGTTCAATGATTCTGAAGGGAAGGTATTAACACCCTTCAAAATCCACAACTATGGGCCTAGGCATAATCTATTTTTTTTCAAATTGAGGAGTATATAAGAATAATATACAAGTATAATAACTATGAAATAAATATAACTAATAAAGTAAAACATTAATATGAGAAATGGCCTAGTGTTTGCCTATCGTCAAATATATACATAAGAATAATAAAAAATATTACTCGAACTTCATTCGAATAGCTTTCCTGTGAAGCAACTTTAGGTACCTATAAAGACACTTAGTAAAAGTAATAGTAAATAGATAAATACTAACCAAAATAAATAAAAGAAATAATAACTCAAAAATAAAACCCGTTTTATGAAAATAGGAGACCTTGAAAAACGACCAAATTTTCTTCATCAGCTAATTTTGACTTGTAATTTATAATGTTTATGAATTTAAACTAAATTTTCCGTCTTTTAAAAATGGAAGGCCTCAAAAACTGATGGGGAAATTATTTTTCATTGACCAAAAATATGATAATTGCTTATAATTAATTTGATATGAATATAAAGGCAAACATGCTAGTGGGGGAGATAATAAAGGTGGCCAGAGTTTACATCCTTTCGGCCAGATCTGAAACAAGATAAAAGACTACCTAAAATGCAAATGAAACAAAGGAACAAATTAAAGAGCAAAAATAATATTCTTTTCGTTTCATAAAGAATGATCTAATTTGACTTGACACGGAGTTTAAGAAAATAAAGAAGACTTTTGAATTTTGTGGTCCTAGATTAAAGTTATGTCAAATGTATAAAATTGTCCTTTATGGTCTTTCCAGAGCCTTTAGTTTAGTTGCAGAGTTAGAAGCTACTATATATAGATAGTGCCCGATTTCTATATCCTGCCTGCGAATCGAAGCTCTTATAGCTCATGAATAAATCACCCGCCGGAAAGGAATAGCCGGAATAGAATGAAGGAATGATTCAATCTTCCATCATTTCAGAGCCGACGCCTCCTTTTCTGCCTTTCTATCTATACTTCCCAACCGGAGGAGCAAGTTATGGAACAATTGAGCTTATTATTGGGCTGGTTATTCAGAGCCAGCAATTGGCTGTCAAATTTCGTCCCGCAACTAGAAGAAGATCGCTTCGGGGTCACGGTGGTGTGGCTGAATGTAGAGCAGTCCGCCCTTACAGCCTTTGATCAGTAAATTATTTAGAACTTGGGAAGATGGTCAAGGTAGCTTGCTTCCAAGCCACTGCACTAGATGGGCATGTAGTCGTAGTAGTTGGCCCAGAATGCCTCTCTTCTTTACAAAAATACTATTTCGGATGAATGGGGAATTACGTCGCTCTTTGATCTGCAAAATAAGGCTTAGGAGCTCTCTCTTTTATGGTAGAGACCTCTCCAAACCAAGAAAGCGAATCACAATGGATCGAAGCCCTCCCTTTCCTTCTAATTAGTGAGATTCTATCTCTTACTTGGGAAATTGTGGTTAAGCCCTCTCCTTTATTCCTCGAAATCGAGCGGGAAGCAAGAATTAGAATCAACCTATATAACATCTGTTCCCATGTAGACGGCATTCTAGAAGCAAATCTTCTCGGTCGCCTGCCTCCTTGTGTGTAAATGTTTTTCATGATCTCCAGCTCTTTCCCACCAGCTCGTTCTTTACTAGGCATCTAGGCGAACCCGCCGGGTTAATTAACTCAACGTAAAGAAAGCTCATTAGGTCAAAACTAGGGGAGTGCTTGCTAATAGCGAAAGGTTAACATCTCTCCGCCCTTATTAGTAGTAGCGAACATCAGGTAACTTCATGCTATAAACGATAGATTGGTAATGAAAGGCAATGTACTAAGAAAGCGCAACTCTATTAGACCTTTATCTGGAAAAAGCTGGAAGAAAGGCGAAAAAGAAAGGTTGCCTACTACTAATAAGGGCGGGTAAGAAAGAGAGGTGAGGTGACTAGCTTAGTAACTTTATTCAATCTAAAAGGTTGGTTCAATGGGTTGGTTTGGCCGCCTTTAAGTGAAGGGGGCGCATGCACCGAAGATGGTAGCGGGAAAGACGGGAGCACGAACGAGGTAGCTTATGCTTTTTTTCATCCTCACTACCTGGTTTATAGTAGAATCTGGAGAATATGAACTTCTCGCATTCTTCTTTTTGGTACGTTGTTATGAACAGCTCTGGTGCTCGATCTTAGGTCTGAGGTATGGGTCGAATCAAGATAAAGAAGGTTCGGTGGTTGTATAATTCCCAAGCAAAAAGTCGTATACTTTAAAAGTAGATGGAGTGATCAAGCGGCCCTTCTTGCGCCAACATACATCCAATGGCATAGAGTGATGCGTCAGTATGAACATGGAACTCCTTATTCCAATTCGGAAACCGAAGGATTGGGGCTGACAGCAAACACTCATCTGCATGCTTAAAGGCTTAATCCTGTTCCGGTTCCCAAGCCTTATACCTTTCTTTGACAATGATTCCATTCTTGGATTCTGCGCTTCGAAAAATCTTTTTGATGCGTCTGTAATAGCCTATGTGTCACAAAAAAGAACGTGCTACGCCCGGCCCCCTTTTTAGTAGATGAGATTAGGATGAAAGGGCTTTCTTTCATTAACATTCTGTGAAGGTGCATAGCTTCTTTGAATGTCCCATGGATTGACTACTACATTTAGGGACGGGACTGATCCCGAAAGAGAGGTCTTTCTTTATGGTTATGATATCGCTTTGATTGAAAAGCAAGTCGATAATGCCATAAGTCAAACGGGCGGGTGAGGTGAGAGTCCTTCACTGCACTCACTGGAGAGAGGGTAACATATCCTATATAGTAGTAAGGTCTTATCCCATTATTAGTAGCCGAAGTGTGGGCCGGCTAATTCAGGAAAAAACTTTCACATGTGCATAGGAAGACTAGAACATGTTTAATAAGCCTTAGTTGACCTCCGGAGGACAACAATTTTTTTTTCCAATCTGATATTCTCTTTTTCATTTTCTCCGGTAGAGGAAGGTTCTCTCTTTATTCTCTTGAGGGACATACTTGATAGGAATTTTTTATTCCTCTTCAATGATCTGGAATTTCTGCGAGGAGCTCTGTTCGAGAGGAAGCACTGGCTCTTATCGAAATTTACCTTTTGGCCATTACAATCAGCTTCTTAATTCTTTCCAGAAAGATTTTTTGCTTCTTAAGATTCCGTTTATGGCTATTATATAATATTAGAACATCGTTATCAAAGAGAAAGTAGGAGAGTGCTGGGCACGATCTCGAAGCATGGTAAGATGTTATCATTTTCAATGATACCATTAGCACTTCTTCAGCAAAAATCAACAGGCTAGGTTTGGAACCCTTGTCGCAGCCCTCGAGAAGCTGGAAAGTACCCATGTGGCATACCATCCACAAGCACTCCAAAGTCTTCATTACATAAACATCCATGTATCAAATTCTGCCATTTCTCACAAAAGCCCATTCGATCCAAAAAGATACTTTTTCCATATCCTAGCTTTCTTTTGATCCCCCTCCCTCCTATGTTGTCTTTAGGTTAAAATCCCCTATCACTTAAAGCCACCTCATGTGCCAAGGAGATCTTCTCTACTTAGTCCTTTAACAAAAGCGCCCCTTTTCCTTAACAATTTTTATAGGGAGAATCAAACAAATTCTTCGAGCTAGAGAGAATTTTTTAGATTTACAAAGCTCTCCTTCAAATATCCCATAAATAAAGGTAGGTCGAAATTGGCGAAAGAAGGACTTTATACTTTCGGAATAAGGGCAATGAAATTGGAATTCAAACTTAGGGCTTAACAGCGCCTTCAGCAAAGAAATTGTGAACCGCCCTGACCAAGTCGTCAACAAAAATATTCCAACAGTGATAATAAAAAAGACCTGGGAATCAAAAAATTGAAAGGATAGGGGAGTCACAGTCCCCAACCAAGGGAGTGGTTACGTTCACTATGTCCCCCTTATTCCCGACATGCTATGGTGCCCCGAGGCTGTCTAGCGAAGATCTTTGATCCGAACATTCGCATCTACTCTCTCTTAGAGGATGAGCCACGCCTTCGCTATCGCAAGAATATAGCGATCGAAGAACTATGGCTCAGTTGCTTCGCGTATTACATCGTATTGCCCGAAGGGGGCATGCTGCAAGAGCGTAGGTGAGTGATAAGAATAGGAGGCGTGCCCGAAGGGCAGCGGCAGCAGTGTGGTTCTCGTCGCTAGATTGAGATCTGCAGGGTGGCGGGTACTTCAACCACCTTGTATCAGGTGAAGAGAGGGGGGTGGTAGGCTTAGTAGGGCTCGAACCTACAATATCACCGTTATGAGAGGTACGTTTCAAATAATTAAACTATAAGCCCCTACGGATCTCTACATGCAATTTGCTCACTTCGGGAAGAGCGGACAGAAAGAGAAAGCCTTTGTCCTATCTGTTTCTTCCTCTTCCCAGGAATGAAGAATTTTAGAAAAAAAAAGATTTTCATTTTTTATTTTTGTTTATAGATTTCTTATTATTATTATATAAATAATATTAATCAAGCGGCCCTTTCGCAACTCAAACAACCGGTACGCTTTTCGGCTCAAACGGGTGGGGGCTTTCTATTTGCTTGCAATGTCGGCTGTTCACCTTTATTTAGAAGTAGAAGTAAAGGGTGCCGTTTGCCCCACACTTCAGAAAAATTAAAAAAGTATGGATGAAGTAAAAAAAAAAGTACATAAGGGGTGAGAAAGAAAAACTTGGTTACGGGAACCGAAGGTTAGGCCGACTACTTTAGTAGAGCAAGACCTAAAAAAGTTTACTCCTACCCCTTACCCTTTCTTTCAATGTTGCCAATTCCCAGAATACTAATGTACCCTCGTGTATAAATTGTCCAACTACCTTCTTCTTCTGACTTCTTTAGCCACTTCCGTCGTATTCAGGAAAGCTTGCTTCGTGGTGGAGCATTTAGCAATGCCAGCAGCCTAGTGAGGGCTAGCTGTCTGAGGACAGGTTAAGGCAGGGCCTGTTGGGCTTGCGTCTCATGAGATTGGGTGAGGGAATCAAAAAGGGTCTCAAAAACCGAGGGGGCGGGCTTTTGGGCACACGGAAAAATGGAAGTGGGTGGAGGGTGCTTCTCAGCTAGAGTTGGGGATGGGGTTGCTATAGTGGCTAGGGTGAGTCTTCATACACGGCTGGAAGTCCGGTTCTAGACAAAGGGGGGGGTTACCACCACATCCTTTCTCGATAGAATTGAGGTTCTTCATAGGCAGGCGGGGTAGAAAATCTTCTCTCAAAAAGAGAGAGACCTGAGATTACAGAGGAAGGTATTCGGTTTAAAAAAGATACGGCAGTTAGAACAGCTTCAGTCCAAAATTGACTAAGGACAGAAGCAAGCTACAAGCCTTAGAAACCGCTTTCCTGCAGACCTTATGTAAAAAAAAAAAAGCAGCAAAGAAAACAAGACACTAAGTTGTTGCGCTAACTCGCTAGAGCTAGCGCACTACAGCTTTTCAACCTCCTGCAGGTCCCTTCATTCCCTCCGCCTTACACGGACTTAAAAGAGTACCTAAGGCGAATCGGTGGTTTATTTTTTAAAAAAAAGGGATTTTATTTACCGTAGCTTTTAGACAGCTAACAGCTAAGCCACTAATCATACAGCTAATAAAATAAAGTCAGTCACTACTGAGACAGCTCATAAAAGTCGTTTCAGGTTCAAGGGCTAAAGCTTCTCTTAGTAGAATCCCTTCTCTACACTCGACTTAAGGGCACCTACGAACTCACTCATAAGGAAACTCATCAAGTAGGTCTTTCGAGTCTTTCAAGTACTGGCGAAGATTTAATTGAAGACCTTTCAGTGCCCTTTCATTTGGTCCCTTGGGTACCTTCTCCGCACTTACAGGTAAGCATTTCAAGTAGATAAGATCATAAAAGAAGAAATGGGAAGGAGTATTGCCATTATGCGCTATTATTTGAATCTGAAAGTCAATCATTCCTAGCTTTGATATGAAGGTATGGGGGAGATCAAAAGAGAGTATGTTAGTCAAATAGAGGACTCTCAAAGGGGTGTAGTCCACGACCTTAGCCTTAAGCTAGTTTGGGTTGTAGTTCTTTTATTGGGCGAACCTAAGCATTAAATAGCGTTGTTTAGTGGCGTGTAGGGAGTAGTCGTCTTATTGCTGGTAGGTGCGACTATATGAGTTGACAACAATACACCGCGGTATGTGTGAGTCAAGATTTTACTTAGTGATCCGAATGAGCAATTTGAATTACTGCAGACTAGTTTCCTCCCATATACCCCCGCTGATGCCTATTTCCTACCATTAAAGAAAATAGAGAAAACTGCTAATTCCACCCACATCGTAAATGGATGCCCTACCTAATCAATTTCAAATCCAACCGGAGGTTTTTGAGTCTTGTTACAGACTAAAGTCCTAAAGAAAAGCGACCCCAATCCCTCCCCAGCCCAGGTCAAAGGTCTTCCCGCCCTTTTTGGGGCAGAGTCAAGTTTGTTACGGTCAGCAAATCAGCCCCGCATCGTATCGATAGCGATTCAAATCACCTCCCCGAGCCTACCTAACCTAATTGTGTGTGAGCAATCAATCATGACAAGTCGACCGATCCATAATGAAAGCACTTGTAGATAGAAGTCGTTTGTCGATCGGTGGACTCATCCTCAATGTCGTTTAGGCTCTCCAGTTAAGTCGGTTGTCCGCCGCCTTTCTTTCCCATGCCCGAGATGGCCTTAGGGTAGAACCTTATGATCTGAAATGAGTGCGGAAATGTCCCTTTAAGAAAAGGATCTTTACAGAAAAATAGCTCAGAGGTTTAGTCAGCTATTGTCCTATTTTCTTTTTTCTTCACGATGAGAGGCTTCCCCAACAGCACTGGCAACCTCCATGGTCTTTCCCAATCCAATCTTTTTCTATTACTGACACCCGGAGCCAGCAACAATTTCTAAAGCAACTCCCGAACCTAATTCCTAAGGTCACATACCTATCGCATAAAAAGAAAATGCATAAATGCATATATAGTTGGAATATCCAATAGGGCAGGCATTAATATGAAAAGGTTGACTTTCCAGCTGGGACATCATCCACAGCGTCATCTTCCTTTAGTTTAGGAAGTAGATCGAAGGGGCCCACTCGATCATCATGGAGAAAACTACCACTCTTTCAATTGGCATCTAACCATCTTCTTCTCACTAGGGTCGGGGTTGGTCTTTCTAATCAATCAGAAAATGAACCGGTGTGAAGATCTTGAATGCAAGAGTGAGTTTGCCTTCGTGGAAAAGACCCTCTTCATTGCAAGCGAATATTATCCAACTTGCGGCCAACTATGATATACTCAAATCTTTTCACCTCCCTCTTCGATCGATCCGGAAACGTTCCCTTAGTAGTTGACATCTCAACAGAGTCCTCCGGTCGAGTTGGAAAACAACCTTTGAGACCTACGAGCTCCTAAAGCAAAGAAAGAAATAGACAGACTTAGATGAGGGCATCTTGAACCCATCTCCCTACGGTCGAGTTAGCCCATGATCTAAAGATCAAGAAGAGCCAGCCATATATAGAAGACAAGGGAAGACCTTGCTCGACCAAATGAACGTAGCAGTAGGGATATTTAGAGATGGGAGCATGAGCGAATGAAAGGAATCCAAGAGGTGATTCATGTCTTCGAATGTCCCGGGTTCTATATCATCATAATAGGTGTGGATGGGCTGATCGGAGTAGTTATTTCTCGCCTGATGTCCCGAAGAGCCTATAGAAGGTGAGCCCCGGTAGTGTTTAGAATACTGAAATAGATCTCGGTGGGCTTGGGAACTCAATAGAAATAGCTCTTTATGAAATATGTAGGTCATTAGGTCTAGGTATGGTTCTACCTGCATGCCATAGCTTATGAGTCAAGGTTGTTCTAGGTACATTTTTCTAGGTATCCTATAAGGAGAATGTTGTGGGTTTGGGGGAACGGGAGAAAAAAAACTCATTTTTCTAATCGGACAAAAGAATGGAAATCCTTGCTGCAGCAGGAGGAAGCAATTGATCGCATTCTCAGTCCCTCTTCCCGAAAAACTTCCTTTTTTGAAACTAAACCCCTCCGGCCCATGAAAATTAGAGAACTCTAGATTCATTAGTACCGGTTTTAAGGGACTGCTAAGAGGTATGCCAACTCGTTGGATGAGTAGTTCTTCCCATTCCAATCGAGTATGTCCACCACCATAAATTCCAGAATTGGGTCGATGACCTGATTCTGGCAGATGTAAAGATAGCTAGAAAGGAGACGGGAAAGGTAGCAAGGACTGAAGCAGCCACACCAGCATCTATCTGAGAAAGCAGTAATAGAGCACGCAACGAAAAAGGCAAGAGGAGCGTCCAGTCGAATCAGTTTCTCATTTTTCTGAAATTGACTTGGCCGGTTGTTGCTCCAACACTTGGGTATTAGCAGTCGTTTTCAGCTGTTTTTCCCCTGCCAAGAGCGGGTTCAATTTACCAAGTTGTCCGAGCTCGAGTCAGGATACTATACTGCCTTTGAAAAGCAACATGCCACGTGGAAAGCTGAAAGTAAATGTTACCAAAAAAAAAAATCAAAAGGTCATTCTTTTTAAAACAGACTAAAAAGGAAAGAAGGTCATTCTTTTTTAAACGGAGGAAGTAATAAAAAAAGGTAACAGAGCATTTATTTTAATCAGTTTTGAAAGTGAGGGCTCGTTACCATTTCAGGTGATGTCGCCGATGGTGTTGGTTTACTTCGTTGTTGGGTGTTGATTCGCTTTGGTTTGTGGTCAGATTTGATTCGCTACTTTGAGCTCATCGGTTCACCGGAGTTCGTGGCTTCTTGTTGTTGGTATGTTGGAGAAGAAGAGGGAAAGAAATGAGTTGTTTGGTTGTTGTTTGTTGTGGTTTCACCGGAGCGAAGTGGGGATGAAGGATTGTTTGATGGTTGTTTCAGTGTGGTTCTCTAGCGGTGGATGGTGGTGGCAGTTTGAGATAGATAGGAGAGAAGGATTAGGGTTTTACCCAATTTAGAAATTAGTCCTTTCAAACATAAAAATAATCCACCACCCCCTTATTTTGAGACCAAGTAAAGGATTATATAGATAATTTAAAACTACCTTTTCTATAAAAATCATTTGCCTAAAATTATGGACTAATTAATAAAATATCTATTATGGAATCCTTTATTTGTATTTCAATGCATTTCTAGAATGTGCTGAAAATATTAAAACTGAAGCAAGTGAATATGACGTTGTTAAAGCATGAGCATTAGACAAAATAAAAAAAATAATCTTTGGCTAGGAAGCACGCATGTCAACCAACACATGTGTGCTTCTAGCCTCTTTATACATAGTATACTAAATATGTGATTTGTACTTAGCACAGACCCAATAATATTATTTATCTTATCTTAATTTATGTGATACAAATAAGAAGTGTCAATCAAATTTTGATGTGTTTTTAAATATCTTAAATTATTAATAATGTGATTTATTATACTTTTATGGGATTTTCACATAATGTGCAACTCTCCATGTCTCAACTTATGTGTCATTGACAAAATTTTGGACTCAACCATTTATTTATCTTTTAAAGAAATTCAGCTATAAATTATTGTAATTAGAATATTTTTTTATGTAATTTTCATATAATATATGGTGCACCCTTTGTACTTTTATGTTCTTTATGTTATTCTTAAATAATAGTACATGTTTCTTCGTCTGTCCCATCCATGTGGAATCAATAAAAATTTTAGATTCAACCAAATTTTTTACATGTTTTTAAAACATTTAAATTATTAATTGTTGCTATTTAAAATATTTTATGCAATTTTTAAATACGTAAAAGACAATATACCACAAACAATTTAAAACAAATAAATTCCACAAAAATTACTTAACTACTCTTAAAGTACCAAAGCAGGAATGTTAATTTGCTGTCTGCTATGGTACTTGAAACTGTCTTTGTGATGACAAGCAATCATGACGATGAAAGAGAGAGGTGAAGTACCTCACATGTCTCTTATTTTCAAATGATACATGTTACTTTCTCTATCCCATTTTATATGATATCGATAGAATTTTCTGAGTCGATCAATGTTAACCTTCTTATGTAAACAACAGTCATCAGAATATATATACAATCATACATATACAGTATAGGTTTGCCTTGACCATTATCATGATTACACCAAGAAACGTTTTGCTTACAAAATGCAAGTCTTTATGCAAATTACACAAAATTCAATCCTCAAGAATCTAATCTACTAAGTAGAAAAAAATCAACAGATAATTATCACACAAGCTGAATGAACAACTTGAAAATTACAAACAAGGGGCGAGGGATCGTATGTATAAATACAAATACTTATGCTGGATTCTGGAGATTTCAAGCTTCTATGAATCTAGGAGTTGCATCTCATTCTTACAAATACCCCTCTATTAACTATAGTGTTTTAACTTCTGCACACTTACCCCTTAAATCGGACAACGATGCATGAGATATCATCTTTACTTTCTCTAGTTAACGCTTCGATGGCTAATTGCTTGGATGCCTTCTGTGGGTCCTTAACCTTCTTCGCGATGTCAACTGCCTCTTGATTAGACATTACCTGAAGAATCACCAATTATCAATTAAAGAAAGAAGAGAGCAAGTGCACACTGTGCAATAATGGAAAGACAGCAACTGAATGTTGGAGCAAAGGGCACCTTCCATAGGCCATCACTTGCAAGGATGAGAAGATCTGTATCTCCATCAACATCGATGGTTCTTACATCAGGATCAGAGCGCAGGTGTGATTTCAGGTTCTTGTCTCCAAAAGCGCGAGATACAGCTAGTTGACCATTCACTCTAGCAACATCTCCTGAGATAATATGCATTTTAATAGGCATGTATAAACAAACTCCAAATACAGTAATATTACGAGGCACTTCACGCCTAGATCACATCTGCATAGTCTGGCACCCTGAGGACAGCAGCGTAAATTCTAAATCTACATAAGAATAGGTTTATTTGGTGCAAGAAGACCCTCAAATTCTTGCATGGAAAAAGATTCTTCTATATAACTTTTTCCCCATCAAATTTAATTTTTTGTCTAAATAAATGAAGGTTGGTTCCATGGTGAGGTACGAATAGCCAACAACAGATCTAACAGAGACACCTTATACATAAAATGTTGGACCGCCAATCAACAAAAATCTAAAGAGTGTCTATATAATTGTTAACTCAGAGATTAATAAAAATATCATGAACTAGCACATCTTAACAGCATGTTGTTAATAAGGCTGTCAACTCCTACTAAATTAAGAATGACATGAAAACATGTGCTTGTGAGGATTTGATGCATAAAATTCATTTTATCCTGGTTAAACTCATAAAACAATCACATCAATAATCAACACAACAGTGTTCCAAGTTCCCCAATACTACTAGTTCCTACTGCTTCTAGACACTGCAAGTGGAGTCCATCCAACAAGATAACTTGACCTAACTAGGGGTTTCATTAATGGGCTCGTAACCGTAGTATCAGTTGTAAGCGAACCAAGCTTGTTATAAACAACAATCCAAATTTGTTAAGCCCGAAATCAATCACATTGTGGATCAAACAGATGGTAACAACACATAAATCCTAGCTTTTCAAAAATAGAGAGAACTGAGAAGGAACCGAAGAGGTGTGCCTTTTCTCTAGGCTAGCTGCAAAGGGGGGAGTGGGTCTTGATGACTGAGAACGTGAGGAAGAGGAAGATTGCATATGTCAGTTGATTTTTCATGTTTACACCATGAGATAGCGTCTGGCTTGTGGGAGGAAATTATGAGATGGTTTGGACTTCAGTTGTGATGTCAAACACTGTAAAAGAAACAATGGTTATTTGGATATATAGAAGAAGAAAGAGAAGATGCACGACACGGGATGTTGCTCCGCTAGCACTTATGTGGACCATATGGAAAGAGAGGAATAGGAGAGTTTTTGATGGGGTAGAGAAGGACTACACAATTAAGGCATGTCCTCTTATCCTTTATTGCTTTTGGTGCACTCGTGAGGTTCCTGTATGTATAGAAGATTGGGCATTGTTTGTAGGAAACCACATCTCTTTGTAAGGCTTTTTATTTTTGGTATACTACTTGTCTATGGATGTTTTTTGTCCATGATGTATAAGTTTTTTAGTTTTTTGAAATCAAACAAAAAATGCTTGCTTGTCCACAATTTGAGATCAGAAAAAGCACTACTTACAACAAAAATTTCGAGTTGGTTATATGAATCCTCATTGGTCATGTTGCTTTATTTAAACTCATATCAGACCAACATTAAACAGAATAAGTTCTAAAAGTTCTCTACATTTTCTAACTATATATAAATCTCTGGCAGCTAAAGGACTCCTAAAATTATAGGACCAAACAAGTAAATGATTAAAGCATAACCCCAACTAAAAATCCTTACAAGTTCTACAAAGTTAAACACTTCTCTTTTCCATAAGATACAATTACACCAAGTAAATACAACAATAAAGATGTATTAGACTCTTTGTCCACTGCCCCCAGAGATGTGGAACAAATCATCACATCATATAGTCAGGTGAGAGAAGTTGAACTAAATCTCACAAGATCTATTAGAATCAGAACATATAATATACTGAATAACGGGTCACTTACCAACAGACAATAAAATAGTGCCTTTTCCATTGTTGATGATAATGGAAGAAGGGAATATGATGTAAGATGAGAAAATGATGGAATGAACAAAATGTAGTACTTAAATTATTATGTCACTTATTTAAATGGTCATCCAATTAATGGGGGAAAAAAGCAATATTATTAGGTGAAAGAAAATACTTATCAAGTAAATATTATTCACTTGGCACACAGATATTTAAGAAACAAAGGAAGACTTTGCAAGAGTTCGTAAGTTGGATGACCATTAGAGAAATACGAAAGTTTAATGGGTGACATGGATGCCACATCATCTTTCCGGCACCGGAAGATGATTTTTCTGGATGAAATGAATTCCTAAGAAGGTCGGTTAAGTTGAAGGAATTCGAAAGTGACTTGGATGACCATTTAAGTAATTAACTCGCAATTGTTCATGTCTTCCGTTCTCAATTTGGTTAGAAGATAAACTAAACAGAGGAGAAACTAATAACAGAACTACTACATAAATAGTAATAAGCCATCGCATGTGGATAACCACCTGGCATTTTTGTGACAAAGCCACCTTTGTTCTCAATGCTTCCCCGCTCTGTGTGTGGTTCATGATCAATGCTCATTTGTATCGCCTTCCCCCTCTTTGAAAGCACTGCTCTGGAATCTCCAACATTTGCTATCCATAACTTTCGCCCATTTATAAGTATTGCAGTCACTGCAGTCGACCCTCCTTGTCCTAGATCAGGAGTATGTGAGAGAATAGCCTGATCTGTTCTCTCATAAGCTTGTAAGATTGAGTTCTGAGGGTCGGTCCAAAAATCCTCCTGGGAAATTCAAATCTACATGGTAAGAGTAACTAAAAGCAACACCACCCCCATCCCAAAATAACTACATGCAGATGAAAAAGAAACAAAATTGTCCAAGATTAGGTACATCATGCATTTGATATTAAATGGACTTCCCGAGATTGGTTAATGTATGTGCATTAGGATTTGGCACTCCAAGACAATTGTTATATCCTTTCAAAAGATCAGAAGCTTGCTATGGACATTATTTGGACTTGGTAATTGGGTCTTATACCCGTTTAGCTGATTCAATCAACACCTCTTCTATCACAGTCGGTGATCTCTAAAAAGTATTAGAGCTTCTCTTTTTAGAGACTAACGGAACACCCATTTGGAATGACAAGTCTGACCCAATGCTCAGCTAAAGCACCAGTAGCATTGCATGACCAAACCAACATCTGCCAGGTTACAAAGAGGAGGATGGAGGAGCATGACAATCTTTCCCAAAGATATGATTCAATAAAATGGAGACCGGGTAAATATTTTTTTCCATCAAATAAAGGCTCGATAGAAGAAACAGAAAACCCAAGAATCTGTCATAAGCAGTTAAATGTGCTGTGATTGGTCCAAAGGGTGGCGGGTCACAGACAGATTTCTTGGTTATCTAAAAAAAAAAACAGTTAAATGTGCTGAGAAATTTTCCAAATCCACAAATCACCTCCTTTAAGATATTGGAGAACAAATGCTTCTGTAAATAGGTAGCCACATCGTCTCCTGAATGCCCATCATAAATAGCAAAAAGTCCTAGTTCCCCTTTGCGCAACTGCATGAATTTAGCAACATGATAATCCTCCATTGGATGATTTGCTTTCCCCTTAACCAGGGTGAACCCATACTTGGCAGGCCCTTGATGGCTTCTGCCTTTGCCACCTGATGACCGTCCTCCTGCAAGCTAATGGATAAAAGAAACTTTAACTGAGGTTGATATATATCTATACAAAGTACTGGTCAGCGCCAGAAACAAAGAACTGAGACCAAAATAACAAAAAAGATAAAGTTTTATAGAAAAACAGATATCCTATTGATATTAAGTCAACAATTTCAAAAACCAGGCATTCAAATTCCAAAAACCATGCATTCAAATTCCAAGAAAGAACCAACAGAATCTAATATAAGATACGCTATGTATGAAACATCAGCAGCATCTCTGCAAGGAAGGGAATGTAAAGGATAATAAACATAACAATCTTGAATAAAAATGATATCCTCCCTCTGCCATTTTGTATGATTATCGTTTTGAGACTAATTTCAATTTACCCAATAGTTTTGAGAACTTATTTAGACTAAAGACTACATTATTAACTTTAATTATAATAAAGGTTATTTTACAAGTTGTTCATTAGAAAATTTAAACCAGACTAAAATCATATGATTTTCCTCAAAAAGACGGGTTCTGTCCTATAAATTTAGAAACAGTGAGCAGGATGCCACTCTTATCTTCATTAGAAATGTCAGGGATTCATTGTAGATCAATATATACTGACACACAATTTCATGGAGTGAGTGTTGTTAACAAAATATATATGCAAGCAGGAGCCAATCAGGGTTAAAGCTAGAAATTTTAGAGGTTAGGTCAGGAGGCAATGAAGAAGGGAAAACCACCTGCTTAAGATTTAAAGTTTTAAAGGAAATATATGTTAAAGTTGGGCGAAGCAACATCTGCTTGATCCTAACATGGCTTGGTTCCCACAGCAAACATCTTAAGGTAGAAAACAATTTGAAAGAGAACAACCTTAAACCAAATTACTCCATCCTATAATTCTCGGGATCCGGAATCATTACAACAAAGTAATCCATAATAGCAACAATGTATAGCAGGAGATCACCCTAGACTATAGAAACCAAATGAAAGCAGTAGCTTTCGCCGAGTACAAATATTAGTTGCATCAAATAATCATCATTTCTACAGTCCCCATTCTAAGGTAAAAACAAATATAATCCTTGATAAATCTTGTTTTTTCTTATTTTTGATAACCTTGGTGCCCGGACCAGCTCATGTGCACCTCAACCACCTCCCACCAACAATAGGTATCAGTTAACTCTGTCCAACAACGCTAGAACAAATTGGGGAAAAATCATCTAGTGTTTTAGTCTCTGGTAGGATTTGAGCTTGAAACCTCGTGATGTTCAACCCACTTAATTGACCACTAGCACCGCACCCTTGGGTGCAAGCTTCGATAAATGATCTTTGATAAATCTTGTTATTCCTCAAAGACAAAACAATCAACCCACATAATTAAGCTAAGCCATAAAAAAAAAATCAAAATTTACTAGTCAAATTATAAAAAAACATCATGAAAAGATGTCAACAACAGGATCATTGAAAAGTAGGCATGAAAGTGAACAGGAGAAGAAATAGTGATTAAGGGCTGACCTGAGAATTGGCAGAACTGAAGCAGCATAAGTTATCCATAAAAAGTAAGTACTCCTCTAGTAATTAACATCAATTTTAGATAATCCTTAAATCCCTAAAACTGACAACCTGCCTGTACCAAAAGCATCAAACAGAGAATCTTGATCATCATCAAAACAATCAATTTTACAATTCATCAAAAAAAAAAAAAAAGGTATTTGAGAAGAATCGACTTACAGTATTACCAAAGTGTTCAATGATATGAGGATAAATATGGGTATGCCTACCAGTTGACTTTTCTGTTGATTAAATAGACAAAGTGTTTATAAAAGTTTCTATGGAGGTTGTGTTTTCGTCGTTGAAGAACAAGGTCTTCGATTCCCTTGGGTTTGGGTATGGCTTTCCCAAATTTGACTTTGTCTTCTATCTTTATTGTTTTTTTCCCGGTTTCCATCCGAATCTACATTAGAGCTTTGATTAAATTCAAATTGTGCACTATACAGTTCATTTGGAAATGATGTTCCCAATAAATTTTTCTCCCTAATCAAGCTTGAATTAGACCTCAACAGAATGAAATAGTCTCACCACTACACCATAGTAAATTTTGGAATTAGTAATGGATAGGTTTATAAATTATATTAATTAATTAAATTATAATGAATAGTTGAACGTCTCGTATTTAAAAAATATATTTAAATAGTTTATATTTAAAACTGTTAAATAAGTGGTCAATATTGGACCCAAAGGTGAATAACAAGGGTATTTTGAAGCCAATAGATAGATAAAGGGTAATTCTATACCATTTCTAATATTTCGAGAATATTTTAGACCCTTTTCCGTTGTTGTTTTAATGTAATGTAATGTAATATTACATCCGCTAGCAACACACTACTTGTCATATACGCTGTTCATTTGGTCCTACGTACTTCAACCATCATGATTATTTTTTAAAATTTTTATTTAAAAACACCTAAAACTTTTTTTTTGTTTTACTTTTTTTTTAGTTTCACTATATTTTTCTCTTTCAAACTTTATTCTATATTTTTAAACATAAAAATGATTCCATTTAAATTATAGGGGAAAAGTACATCAAACAACCATATATTATTTACAAAAATTATAATCAAACACAAATCTAACTTTAAAAAAATAAAAAATATATTTATAATAGTATGTAATAGCTCGTATATGAGGTTTAATTTACGACAGTATGTGACTATCGTTTTGAGACATTACCCTTTTAGTGTAAATTTGATTGTATATTTCAAGCAAATTAGAGTTAAGTCTAAATTAGATTTAGAAAAAATACATTCAAATACTAGAATATTATTTGTAAAAAATTTGATCAAACACAAGTTCTAACTTCATTTTCAAAATTTCAAAGAAAATTAAAAATAGTTGTTTTTCATGACCAAATTCCCATTTCATTCTTTTAATTCATACGTATAATTAATTCTTTATAATCATCTAATTTTCGTAATCCACTATATCAACTAATTCAGCATGCGCTATCGTCATGTGATTGGGGGTTTAAATTTAAGTTTTTATTTGAAATCAACATTAAGACATTTGAATTAAATTTCAAATCTCTTAAAATTAGGATTTCAATTTTAAATTTGTGATTTTATTATTTAAAAATAAATAAAATTCGACCCATAAGTTTATATTTTGTAAAAAAATATATAATTTTTAATTTTACAAAAAAAAAAGACTCATGCTCGATGTGAAAAAATTATTTATTTCATATGAGAAAATTATATTAAAAAATAACTAATTATTATGATTTTTGATTTATTGAATTAGTGAATCTTGTAAAATTCTATATATTTAAAATTTTATAATAGCATGTACTTGCAAGCAGGGGTGGACCCACGTGGTATCCAGGGGTTCACCCGAACCCCCTAGGCAAAAAATTACACGATATATATAAGGTAAATTTTCTATATTTCTGTACATATATATATATTTTGAACCCCCTCAATAACAAAGAGAAACTGATGGCGTAGTGGCAAGTACCCTTGAAATTAAGTTGTACGTCACCAGTTTGAATCCCTGTGAAAGCGTTTAATTTTTTTTTTTCAGTTTCAATTTATTTTAGTTTTTTTTTAATAATTTTCAGTTCTTTTTTTCAAGTTTTTTTTAGTTTTTTTTTTTTACTTTAAAAAATGTGCTAGAAGTTTGGTTTTAAACTCAAAAGAATTCAAGATTTCCATTTCTAACGGCTTATTTACACATTTATACTTTTATTTTTAGAACCCCTGAACAAAAATCTTGGATCCGCCACTACTTGCAAGCATTTATTTATAAAATGAATATGGAGATATGTAATTTATTAATGTCATGTCTTAAGATATTTTAATAACTTATTTAAGAATTATAAGTTTCTCATTTGGAAAGATGGCACAAGAGTTAGATAAGTTTTGATAATTTTCACTTATGAAATTTTCATGTTTATGATAAAAAGTATAACTTTTGAATTCTAAATTGAATATCCAAATAAATTTCAACCAAACGGGCCCTTAATTTCGTTTTAATTCCAAGGGACAAATTCAAAATCTTCTAGTTAACCATAGACTACTCCAATACTATAACAAAACAAGTGATTATGAGATTGTTTGATAACAATTACAATTAAAATAAATGGAGAGGTCATTTTGTAGCATTTTAACTAACCATGATATTGAGTTGAGCTAAAATTGATTTTGATGATTAACAATTAACATTGAAGAACAAGGTTCCTTTAATTATATGTTGTCGATAGTTGCAATAAATTCTTAATTTTTCAGCAATTTTTTTATGGAAGGATAGACTTCATGGGCTAGAACCTAGAAGCATTGTATTAGACAGAAGAATTTGAGTTCACAAAAATTCAATTTGTGAAAAACACTTTCAAGAAGGAAAGACGTGTGAAGTAGAACTTATTTAAGGAAATCAAGTCTTATTAGGATTGATTTTCTTAATTGAATTCTTCTAGATTTTGAAGCAAAATTTATAGGTGTATTTTGACCCATCTTTCCATACATAAAAAATATTATTATGTTATTATTGGAACTCATGTTGTTTTTTACGCAGTTGCTGAGAATTTTTCACTACAAATAGTAATCACAGTAAAAAAAAAAGGTAATTCAAAAATTCAAACTACACAACTAAATAGTTTGGTCAGATGATAATGGTTTTAGTTCTTTAGTTGTTAAATCTTTGAATTTTCTTTTCTTATTTATTTATTACTTACCAGCCAATAAAATGAGTACTAATACTGCACTAAATTGTTGTAAGCATACATGTTGATACCATTAGCTAACTGACTCTTCTATAATATTATTACTTTGTTTAAATATATAAAAAATTGCATAATAAAAAAATATTAAAAAATTAATATTTTTTAAAGATATTTGACTAACGGTAAGTGAAAAAAAAAACGATTTACTTTTTAGTAATGTATTATTTTAATAGATAATCCAAATTTTAAAAAAATCTATGTGATTTTTTGAATATGGATGTATCTATCACTTTTGCTTTATTGATTAGATTCTTTCAAAAGATACTGAAATTCATATAAAAATAATAATATCATAATTGATCTATGAATTAAGTCGGGAGTGTGTTTGGTTGGAATCATGATCTATCATATTCAGAAAATATGTGATTTTTCTTTTGAAAAGGATATTCCAGCCACCATATACGACAATAATATATAACTCAATTGAAGGGAGGATACAATCAAAGGAGATCGGACAAAGTATATTTCATCAAAAGTCTTTTTCACACATGATCATCAACAAAATGGTGAGATAGACGTTCAAAGACTCATTCAAGTGATAATCTTGTAAACTTATTCACTAAGGATTGTCAACATCAATATTTGAGAAGTTGTGATATAAGACTGGAATGCATAGTCTCCGAGATATCAAGTAAAGTTTTTATCGGGGGGAGAAAAATACGCGTTGTACTCTTTTCCTTAACCATGGTTTTATCCCATTTGAGTTTTCTTGGTAGGGTTTTTAACGAGGCAACATTTAAAGTGTATTAAAAGATTTGTGTACTCTTTTTCCTTCACTAGGATTTTTTCCTAGTAAGGTTTTAACGAGACACATTACTAATGGACATCCAAGGGGGAGTGTTATAAAATATTATGATATGGATGTTCACTACATCAAGAAGTTACTATGGCTAATTATCTCCATTACTTCCCTCCATTATGAAGATAACCTCCACCTTGATGATCATTATTCTTGTAACCTTTCACCTCCATAACCTCCTCCATTATATTCATGTTAATGTCATGTTTATAACTAACCTTTTGTATGCATCTATGTTACACTATAAATAGAGGCATAAAGGTTCATATTGTACACACTTGAATACTTTGAAGAATAAGAAATACTCTCATATCTTGTCTCTATATTTTTATTGTTTCATCTTCTATATTTCTCGTCTTATTTTGCTTTAGTTTTACTACAAATTCAAACTGCACGATATAGAAGTAATTCAGATTAATCATAACATATAGATACATCAAATAAATAAAGTTGGATGGAATGTCAATCCCATAAATGGAATTGATATTTACATAAAAAATAACATTGAACATTCATCTATAGATTCATATCAAATGTCGTATCTATCTTTATTTTATTTCGAAAGCAACTCTATAATTATAATCTATCTAATAAATAGTATGATAAAAAAAATAGATGAACTTATGTATGACACTTCTATCTATCACTTATTTTGAAACAGACATAATAATTAATTAAAGTTCATGAATTAGAAGCAATGATTTTACTATAAAAATAATTGAAAATTTTATTTTACTATAAATACACTCTTTGATATAATTTTCTCTTTTTTGTAGGGCATATATACCTCTTCTATTTCAACTAGATGATGGCAAGCCCGTGCAAGCACGGGCCGGTACGGAAAATGAATTAATAATAAAGATAATTATAATATAATTAATTCAAATACTATTTGTTAATATAATCAAATTGATTCAGATAGTATTTGTAAAGTAATGTGTACTGTACTATGAACATGGTCGATTTGATAATTCAAAAAAATTCCTCTAAATTGGTCCTTTATAGGGGTGTACAAAATCGAACCAAATCGTAAACCGAATTAAATTGAGAAAAAAAACCCGACTAGTAGTTGATTTGACTTGGTTTGGTATTGAAAAAAAAATCGACTATATTTGGGTTGGTTTGGTTTTAATTAAACAAAATCAACCGAGACCAAACCAACCCGACATTATATATATAATTTTAAAATTTTATTTTATACATAAAAATATTTACTTTGATACAATTTTTAAATATTTCTTATACTTTTTCATAGTTTTTATCTTTTAATATATTATTTCAAGTTTGAAACTTAGAATTCTGAATGGTTCAATAAATATTATAGTTCACAGATGTTGGTAATTATAATAAAGCTTAAATCAAAATCGAATTACTACTAATGCAAAAAGAAAATCAATTCAACACTAAGAATGACAATAATATTGAATATTTGTTCTTTGGCTTTACATTGGTTTAGACAATTCAAATACATAATCTGATTTTAATTTCCTTTAATATTTAGTCATGTAACTAATACTTATTTAACTTATTTTAGCATGATTTAGTACTTTTAAATTATGATCATTTTCATTATGACTTGTTAATTTGCAATATTTGTTTTACGAGATTTCATTATTATTATTTTTTGTTGGATATTTTAGTGTCATTACTCATATCATATTTTGTGTTATTTTCTTAAGAAACACCTTAGATAGTTGTATTTTGGTAGGACTAAAGAAATATTTGAAGTACAAGTAAATTATATGTTTGTATGAATACTTTACCGGAAAAGTCCGAAAAACCAAAAAAAATTCGAAAAAACCTGAGATTGAAAAATCCAAGTTTTATTGGTTTGGTTTATAGATTTAAAAATTCGACACAAATAATTTGGTTTGATATTTGAAAAACCTGAACCAACCCGATCATGTACACCCCTAGTCATATCGAAACAATTTCAAGTTGGCCAAGAGGCAAGAACGTCAATTTCCATTTGAATGAGAAAATAAAGTAACTTGATAGAATAGAAGATGGTTGTAACAAACTACATTTTAAGTTTTTTGGGTCATGGGTTGGCTATGTGGACCGATCCGATATAATAGATTTACAGATAAAAGATCAAATTGAGATTCTCTTATCTCTATTTTAAAGTGAAGAGAAAACAATTATCACTGCACAACCTCTCTTTGCAAAATAATTTTCTCTTAGATGAAAAAATAAAGGGAAAAAGGATAAATATATCTCGAACTATTGTAAATGGTATTTAAATACCCTTCGTTATACTTTTAGGACACTGATATTCTTACCGTCCAAATCTTGGATTGTATATATCCTTTGAACTAACAGAGAGACACGTGTCATAATCTTAACAACCTATCCAAAATTTATTAATTTTTTATCCATAATTTAAAAGCCCACCCAAAAATCCACCCAAATAAGTATAACCCAAAAAAAAACCCCAAAAGACCCACACCTAAATAAACCCATTTTCCCTTTCTTCATTGTTCCACCATCCAAACACTCCCACGAAATAGATCAACACAGAAACTCCACCACACCATTGCGACTTCATCTTCTTCGACGGAAGCTCCACAAACAAAACAACCCACACCCATATTATAACCGAAAAAACCTCTAAGTATATATGCTCTTCTCTTATGTAATTGATAAACCTGATGCAGGTAGCACAAAAGTGAGACAATAATCATATGTTTGATTTCGAGAAGGATAGAAGGAAGATGAGAGAAAGGACAGAGAGACTTATCGATTTATTTTGAACTTGTGAGATATTAGTGAGAGGTTTTGATTACTAAATAATCACCGGCTACTAAAAATCGACAACACCCAACTATTTATAAATTCGAAATTCACTAAGGCAAAAAAAAAAGATATAACTTTTGTGATTATAAATCCATTTGAAGTTTGTTGGTTCTATTCATCAGTTCTACTGGGACAGCGATGAAAGAGAGACGGATTCAAGATGGTCAAGTTTTATGGTGGCCGAAGGGTCGCTGCATCGCTGATTTCGCCGGAGCGAGGGAGGCTGAGTTAATTAGCAATTAGAAGTGATTTGGTTTGTGGAGTTTCGTCAAAAAAGATGAGTCGCGGTGGTGTCTTGAAGTTCTGGTGTGGGGGTGGTAATTGGTTGCAGTTGGTTGATGGAATTATGAAGAAAAGAAAAATGGAGTTTACTTAGGATTTGGTCTTTTGAGGTTTTTTTTCTCGGGTTATAATTATCTGGTGGGTTTTTGGGTGAGCTTTTCAATTATGGATAAAAAAATAAAATAAATTTTGTATAGATCGTTAAGATTATGACACGTGTCTCTCCGTTAAATCAAAGGGTATATATAACCCAAAATTTGGACGTAAGGTCATCAGTGTCCTAAAAGTATAATGAAGGGTATTTAAATATCATTTACGTTAGTTCGGGGGGTATATTTATTCTTTTTCCCCAAAATAAATGAACTAAACAAATAGATGAGGAAACCGTAAGAAAAAACTCTATCTTTCTATAATAACATCAACACAAAAAGATATTTAGTAGGCGTTTGGACATGCGATATTGAAATCACCGTTTTGACATGTGATTTCACACTGATTTCATCTCATGATTTCATATCATGAGATAAAATCTCATATTCACCAAGAATCATGATTTGAGAATTTCAAATAATGATTTGGGATTTTTCAAATAAAAAAATTGACCGAGAAATTTATATTTTGTAAAAACAACCCCATATATCTACTAATCATTTATTTCATATGTAAATTAAATTTATAATTCATATCATTACTTTTTAAACCATTTACATCTCATATAATGAGTATTCTCACAAACACTAGATATAGGACCCCATGCCAGCACGGGGCCCAATATATATTATTTTTTTATTTTAATTTATGTCATATAATGGAATTTGAGAAGTTATTGAAATTTTTATATGATTTTAAAAATATTTTAAATATTTAGCTATTGTGATTTTTAGTACTTTTTTTTTAACATAATTTTGAAAATAATAGTTATTACTCTGTTTGTTCTAATTTATGTGGCATACGCAGAATTTCAAATATTAACCATTTTTTATATGTCTCTTTAATATATTAAGTTGTTAATTATTGTACTTTATAGTACATTTTGAACCTAATTTTTTAATAATATATATTTATTTGCCATGTCCCAATTTATGTGGCATTAATTGATAGATTTGTTGGAGTCGAGAGATTTATTTTGTTAATTATTGTAATTTATATATTTTTTTCCGTCAATTTCAAACAATATATGTTGTTAATTGATAGAATACTTTTAATGTAATTTATTTTAAAAAATATGTGTGACTGTCCATGTCCCAATTTATGTGGCACATGTAAAGTTTTGACAATTAACCAAAATTTTAATACATTTAAAAAAATATTTTTAAGTCGTTAAATTTTAAGTAATTTAAATTGTTGTATTATTTATTACAATTTATAATACTTTTAAAGTAGTTGAAATACTGTACTATTTATTATGATTTATAACAATTTTTTTAAAATTTATGTCATATTATGGAATTTGAGAAGTTATTGAAATTTTTATATGATTTTAAAAATATTTTAAATTGTTAGCTATTGTGATTTGTAGTAATTTTTTTAACATAATTTTGAAAATAATATTTATTGCTCTAGTTGTTCTAATTTATGTGGCAGATGCAGAATTTCAAATATTAACCATTTTTTATATGTCTCTTTAATATATTAAGTTGTTAATTATTGTATTTTATAGTACATTTTGAACCCTATTTTTTTAATAATATATGTTATTTGCCATGTCCCAATTTATGTGGCATTAATTGATAGATTTGTTGGAGTCGAGAGATTTATTTTGTTAATTATTGTAATTTATAATTTGTTTTTCATCAATTTCGTCGACTATTTTTTTTTATTAATTATTGCAATTTATTGTTTCTTTTTCGTCAATTTCAAACAATATATGTTTATCCTATAATCCATTTTATGTGGTACCAATAGAATTTAGAGAGCCAGTTAAATTTTTTATATAAGTTTTAAATAATTAAGCTGTTAATTATTGTAATGTATAGTATTACTTGTATTATTTTTAAATATATATTTAAATATTATATGTTAGGTTTTTTTATCCTAATTTATATGGCATTGATAGAATTTAAAGTGTCAAATAATTGTTAATTATTGTAATAGATAATATGAAGTATTTAAGTCATTTATAGTATAGTAATTAATATATAATATGTAGTATTTAAGTGTTATATTATGGAATTTGAGAAGTTATTGAAATTTTTATATGATTGTAAAAATATTTTAAATTGTTAGCTATTGTGATTTGTAGTACTTTTTTTTTTACATAATTTTGGAAATAATATTTATTACTCTGTTTGTTCTAATTTATGTGGCACAGGCAGAATTTCAAATATTAACCATTTTTTATATGTCTCTTTAATATATTAAGTTGTTAATTATTGTATTTTATAGTACATTTTGAACCTAATTTTTTAATAATATATGTTATTTGCTATGTCCCAATTTATGTGGCATTAATTGATAGATTTGTTGGAGTCGAGAGATTTATTTTGTTAATTATTGTAATTTATAGTTTCTTTTTCGTCAATTTCAAACAATATATGTTGTTAATTGATAGATTTTTTGGAGTGGACTATTTTTTTATTAATTATTGTAATTTATTGTTTCTTTTTCGTCAATTTCAAACAATATATGTTTATTATATAATCCATTTTATGTGGTACCAATAGAATTTAGAGAGTCAATTAAATTTTTTATATAAGTTTTAAATAATTAAGCTGTTAATTATTGTAATGTATAGTATTACTTATATTATTTTTAAATATATTTAAATATTATATGTTAGGTTTTTTATCCTAATTTATATGGCATTGATAGAATTTAAAGTGTCAAATAATTGTTAATTATTGTAATAGATAATATGGAGTATTTAAGTCATTTATAGTATAGTAATTAATATATAATATGTAGTATTTAATTGGAAGGTGATGGGGCCCACTTATATAGTTTGATAAATATATTGGATATTAGTAGTGATTTATAGTATAGTAATTAATAATATATAATATGTAGTATTTAAGTGGAAGGTGGTGGGGCCCACTTATATATTTTATAAATATATTGGACATTAGTAGTGATCTTATTGGCTCATTGGTAGTCATTCCTAGAGTCTTCTATAGAATTTTTGACCAAACTAATCCATTATTTAAAGCAATTCACCAAAATAATACGTTTTTAAATTTTTTTACAAAAGTAGTATAAACGTATTTCTCAATAACGTTTTAGGACCAACTATGTGGAATACTGTAGTTGACGGCGTTAAGTATATAAACGTTACTCATAGTCACGTTTTTAGCCTAATACGTTACTCTGAGTAACGTTTTATACTTTAAAGGCCCACATCTCAAATACACTGCGTTTTTATCCCGATTTTTTTGTTTTTAATTCTAGTTTAGTGGCCTGTTGGGCCTTTTATTGAATTTTCTGTAACCAAAGTTTGGCCCAAAATAAAAACACCAAAACAAATGATATGTGCACATATTCTAATATACCCGACCCGACTAATATCTGATTTATCTGGATTAGAGCAATTTCCTCTTTTGGAAGGTGAATCGATCTTCCTTCTCCGCCATTGCCTTGTCGGAAACTTGGTTCCTCGTGCTTCCTCTTGCTGCGTGTGTACCTATTGATGATACCAGTGCTGGTAATCTTTCCTCTAGCTTGATTTCTTCATTCTCTTCTTCTGACATTCTTCTTCTTCTTCCAGCTGTTCTGAGCGTACCTCTCCAACGCCATGGAAACGAAGCTGATTACCGGTGAATCTTAGCAGCTGGAATCTGCACCTAAGTTGAGTGATGAACCCCCTCCCCCCCTTATCGCTATTTAATCTCGTTTTTGGGTATCTTTGCTGTCATGTTGTATGCTTTTGTGACCCCTGCTGTCATGTTTTTTCATTTCACTTTTTAGACTGTTTCTAGGCTTCTTTGAGCTTTGAACCATTTGCCTAACTAACCATTTTTTTGGTTCACTTTTTGACGTGCCTCAGGTGGTGTATTTTGCCACCATATCGGAGGCGTTGACATTGTTGAAAAAATCCGGCGAGACTCATGTAAGCGTTTGGAGCTGTGACCATATAAGGAAGGTTGTAGAAGAAGGAGGTGGAGGAGATTCTGTGTGCCGCTGTATTGGTAAGATCTGTATGGTTGATGTGATTTGCTTCCTCTGTAAGGAAGAGAATTTGGCTGATCCTTCTAAGGCTCTTCAAACTCCCGTGGAGCAGATTTTGCCTAAAGGGAATTCCATTGTCAGACATTTGGATCCAAATTCTAGGTAATTACGAAGAGTTTTTTCTTCATTTTGAATCCAGATTCAATTAGATATGATTTTAATTCCTTTTCTTGCCTGGTAAATGGTGATTAGAAATTATATTGAGGTTGTTTGTTTTGCAATTACATTTTCTTCGAAGCTTCAATTCTTCTTGAAGAATGGGTTAATATTAAGCTTCTCGAAGAAAAAAGACAAAAGATCCTACCTTAAATCAGGTTTATATATGCTATTGATTGATAATAATGTAGGTGGTTAGAATGGTGTTAAGTTTGTTCTGCATTCTCTTTTCAGCTTCCTATTTTTTGTCCTCTATTTACAATGGAGTATACACATTTTCTATTATTGAAGTTTTGTATCCTTTGCTGGTGGTTAAGGACTTTTTTGTCCCTTGGCCTTAATAGGGGCGGATCTAATGAAGGAGCTACGAGTTCATCCAAACTTAATAATTTTATGTTAAGAAAAATTCGTAAGTATAAATAATACTCAGTAAATCAGAGTGGACATGAGAGAATGTCGAATGAGATTTAAATGCTACTAGTGTATATATAATTTCATTATCCAGTGTGAGTAGATGCATGAATCTTCATATTGAGCCTTGTGTATATATTTGAAATTGAAACCAAAAGGAGTACAAAATTAAAAATGCTGTGCCTCAGCCCTGACTATGTTGATTTCTTTTTCGTGTGACTCGAATGTAACAAAAAATGGAAGCAATTCACCAAAATAATACGTTTTTAAATTTTTTTACAAAAGTAGTATAAACGTATTTCTCAATAACGTTTTAGGACCAACTATGTGGAATACTGTAGTTGACGGCGTTAAGTATATAAACGTTACTCATAGTCACGTTTTTAGCCTAATACGTTACTCTGAGTAACGTTTTATACTTTAAAAGTACTCTAGGCCCACATCTCAAATACACTGCGTTTTTATCCCTCTTTTTTTATTTTTAAGAATATTTTAGTGGCCTGTTGGGCCTTTTATTGAATTTTCTGTAACCAAAGTTTGGCCCAAAATAAAAACACCAAAACTAACAATATGTGCACCTATTCTAATATACCCGACCCAACTAATATCTAATTTGTTGGCTTGATTTCTTATGTTTTCATGACCCCTAGCTTACTTTTAGAAGCAACAAAAATTACTTAAATTTCACATATCATGAAATAAATAATTGAATCCATTCAAATTACACTAATTCATTAACTATACTTATGCATTTATTTGCACAACCATTTCAAAATGGTATGTCCTTCAGAAATGAATAACACGCATACAAATAAAATCGAACATATTTGAAGTTTAAAAACATAAAAATTAGCTCCATGTCAACTTAAGCTAATAAAACATCAACATAAGCTCCTTGTTGGCATTGTCCTCTAACTTAACGTCTCCAACTCCATTTGTTGACATGTTTCTTTCAATTTAAGTTCTCCAGCTTCACTTGTTGGCATGTTTCTTTAAATTTAAAGACACCAACAAGTATACTACTAAATTTTTATTGATTTAGTGGATGTTATATGATTTTTTCTATTTAATAATTTTAATTTCATATGTGTTTATTTTATTTTATAGGTAGTTTTATGGCTGGTACTATTGCATACCAACTAGACCCCGGTCCACTTGAATCATCTGTATTAACGGAACAAATTACCCATAGATCACGGGATATATGGGATGGAAGTGTTAATATGATTCTAAATACGAGGAGGTGTGATGGTAAATTTTGGGACCTCGTAAAGAAATATCCCATCCCTCCTCGAGTCTTAGAAGTGATTCAATTATCTGGATTGTACGGTGTTTATAGGTCTCATCGACCTATGATTGATCGTAGTTTGATCACTTCCCTAGTCGAGAGATGGCGTCCTGAGACGCATACATTTCACTTTAGGACTGGTGAGGCAACTATCACCTTGCAAGATGTAGAGGTGTTGTATGGCTTACCTGTGAATGGTCATCCTGTACTTGGTAATGAGTTGATTAGGACTATAGGAGATTGGCAAAATATTTGTGAAAGATTATTAGGTTTTACTCCATGTCCTCAAGACTTCAACCATAATAGCCTTAAGGTCTCTGCACTTAATGCGCACATGCTCAGGCAGCCACAGTTGACAGACATGGCAACACAAGATATGGTTAATCAAAAGGCTAGGTGTTACATGTTTTGGATGATTGCTGGTATGATGATGGCAGATACATCTGGTAGTTTTTTAAAGCTTATGTATCTTCCCATGCTCGAGGATGTCAATGCAATTGGGTCTTATAGTTGGGGTAGTGCGACCTTAGCGTGCTTGTATCGTTTTCTCTGTAAGTCCTCACAAAGTAACCAAAATGAGATAGCTGGATTTCTACCACTACTTCAGGTATACTCAATAACTAAATAAATTATTTATTAATATTTCTTGTACTTTAATTACCTAAATTATATATTATGTTTAGATTTGGGCATGGGAAAGAGTTACTGTCCTTAGACCACAGGTAATAGCACAAAGAGACATCAGAAATATTTTTCCAGCTGGTTTACCTAAGGGTCCACATGCTACTAGATGGTTTGCACGTTTTAGTTGGACCGACACTACTAAGCATGTGTTGAAAGTGTTTAGGGATGCACTTGATTCCATGACGGAGGATCAGGTACAATATAATATCAGTTTTGTTTTAATTTTCATGTATATTGTAGTTTAAACTCATTTATATTTTTTCTTTTCATGTAGTTTATTTGGGAACCATATTCTGATGAGTTAATTGAGGGTCTTCCTGACTATTGTCGCATTGGACGAGATATATGGCGTGTTAGAGCTCCAATTTTTTGTTGGGATGTCGTCGAGGTTCACTTGCCTGACCGAGTTATGAGGCAATTTGGGTTGAAACAGATGATACCAACTCCATTTTTATTTGATTCGACACATTTTCACCATGATCGTCGGGGAAGACCAAATACAAATTGGGAGTTGGAGCATGCACAATGGTTGCCTTTTTGGAACCAACGACTTCAATATATTTGTGAAGCACCAATCAATCGTGAACCACTTCGATATGACGACCCCTACCTTATTTGGTTTAGACGCATTACTCGTCTTGTTATTGGTAATCCTACTCTGCGTCCTCAACAACAACAAGGTTATGTGCCAAATTCAACGGCATACGAAACAATGGTAAGTATTAGCTTCTGTTCTTTTGCTTGTTTGAACTGATTATAAGTTGTTTATTTGTGTACTAAGAGACTTATTATGATCCAACGATTAGCTACATTATATTTAATGAATTATGTATAATATGCAGGTGCGTTATATTCATTCGATGGTTGATAAAGCAAAATCACTCGGTGATCAACCATCAATGGAGGATTTTTACATATTTCGTGCAATGGTGCGAAATGAAGGAGAAAGATGTTTGACATATGTGCACGAGGCTGATAGGATTAATATACAAGCCGATTATAGAAGAGATGACGTACAAGCTGACCATTTACATCACCCTATTCGTAGGCGAGGAAAAGGTGGTGTTGCTGGTAGGAGGGCACGTGCTGCTGAGAGAGGACGAATTCCTGTTGAAATGGACGAAGCAGCCTTAGAAGATTATCAAGCAACTGGTGATATTGGTTCTACTTCAAGGAGTCACACTCAGGAATTCATTCCTGTGGCATCAGGTATGACATATCAACCAACAAATTTTGAGATTGCCCCATACATGACGCCACAAATTTCAAGGGATCCAAGTCTTTCGTCACTTGAGAATGTCTTTGGTAATTATCGGCCTCAACATTTTGAGAATGCCCCAAATTTTACCTCATCGCCTGTGCCAATGTCCATGGAGATCCCTGATGCCATGACTAATTTAGAGGACTCCAACATCGAGATAGAAGGTAATGAGTTGGATGATTCCAACAATGAAGTGGATGGTAATGATCCTGAGAATGCAAGTAGAGGTGGTGAACCATCAGCGAAGAAGAAACGTACAATTTTTCCTAAGTTTTGTGGCACTGGTACAATATTTTTAAAGCTTTGGTGAACCATTATTTCTTAACATTACTGCTTCTTTTTTCGTTGAATAATTAAAAATTGTTTTTACTTGCCAGGGAGTCATCAACTTAACCAACATGTCATAAAGAAAACAACAAAAGGTAACAAAGACATTGTAGCAACAAAAAGAAGAAGCAAATAATAAATCACAAGGCGAAGACTTCCAAGTAAGCTTACTATTCTGTGAGACTGCAAAAACAACCATATTTTTAGTTGATTTTTCTCTTAAAACTTGGTTTTCTAGGAGTCTTTTAGCTTTTAACTAGTATCTTTTATTTTTCATTTACTTTATATGGTGGCATGAGATAAATTTAAATGGAGAAACATGGTCAATGATATTTCATATACCCACACGTAATTGGTATTGTTGATTGGAGTTGTTGTCTGCATTTGGTTTTGTCCTGCATTTGGTATGACTTATAATTTGAATTGGTTGCTAGTCCTTTTCTAAATCTCTGTTTTTATTTGGTTTTGGAGTCTCATGCAAGCGATTGGTAGAACCAGTGGATGGTGGAACCTAAAATAAGTCAATTTAAATGGGCATCTAAAAGTAGCTTTTAATTTTGGGGCAAGCATTGTTATTGTACTACAAACTGAATCTGCAGTACAATGGGATTCAATTAAAAGTTAGAAACAGAAAGGGTCCTATGTATGTACTCCTCAATTAGTGGTACTATCACTTGTACTATGACTATTTCTTCTTCTGGTCCTTACTCCATCAAAAAACAGCCATTGCACTAATTACCTTTGGTCATTGAAAATTTTCATCAGGAAAAGACCTTTTCATGTATACTCCAGATGGAAGGAATGTTTAGAATTATTGGCGAAAGGAGTCCCTATATATTGAGGTAATTATGGTCTAGAATGATATTCAAAAGTGGAGAGGATAGACAGGGACGAGGCAGCGCATGAGATCCACTGTTTCCCATTGATTTTTGATATTGGGAAACAAAATAAAATTATGTATGAAATGAGTTTTATGTTGGTTCTTCTTCATGTGACATAGTAAGCAATTAAAGATTGTTGCTTTCTTTTGTTTTGTATTGTCTTATAGGGATTATGCTTTCAAAACCAGGAGAAATGACCTCAAGACCAATTGGCCATCAAAATCAGGAGAAAAAAATTGCAGCTTTGTTTGAGAGCTACAAAGTGGTCGTTGGACGTATATTGTAATTACGTTGTGATTCCTTCAAATTGTAGTTCTTTTGCATTTTGTGTCAATATCTCGGTTATAAGAAAGGAATTCACTGTGATTATTAATGCTTATGTCTTGCAAAGCAACATGTTTTATTACTCACTGGAGACTTTTGTAATTTTTTAATTTTCTATTTTGTCTCTAGGAGTATGAATACATGGATGTTTCCAATTATTTAAGTTAATTTTACCTCAATGTCACTGAATTCTATTGTATAGTAAACATTGGGAGGTCTCATTCTTTAACAATTCATTACGTAGATACATTGTTGTGTACACCAATCTTGTATTAGCTGTGTAATTGACCAAAAAAGAGAGCATAAGGCTTTATTATTAACACCAGAAAGTTCACAGGAAGAGAAAAATTTATGACATTTAAAGTTATTGCTAATTAGACATCCTTGAGTTACATTACAGTGGAAAATCTGGAAATCTGGAAAATCTGGAAATCTGGAAAATCTGGAAATCTGGAAAATCTGGAAAATCTGGAAAATCTGGAAATCTGGAAAATCTGGAAAATCTGGAAATCTGGAAAATCTGGAAATCTGGAAATTAATGCTAATAATTTTTCCTCTATTAGCAATCTGGAAATTATCCCTAGTTACATTACAGTAGATAACTAAAAGGAAATTAACACAATTAGACATCGACCCACAACTATTTACTTAAATTTATTTACGATTGGGACATCGACGCCTATCATGTCCAGTCTGCCTACATAATCCACAAGCTCGCTCATACACTGTAGAACCACGATCCATTTCATTAGGTATTCTAGTTGTCCTTGGCCGATTAGGACGACGATAGAATTCATTACTTCTCATTGTAAAACTTGGAGATGGCCAATATGCCTCATGACCAATTGGTGAGAATGACCCAGAATATGTTGCAACATAATTCTCTATTGTGAAATGTTCGCTAACAAAATTTCTAGCTAGCCCCCCCATTCTATTAGCTACCTTCATGACATGTGAACATGGGAAGTGCAAATTAACCCATTTTCCACAATCACATTTTCCTTCATTCAGTGAAACACAATGAGGATTACCACCAGTACCATCAACCTGTATAGATCTAACCTCGTATACCCCTGTGGGTATATTCCAATCAAAAACAAAGTGCCTTTTTGAACTTTCAAAATTCTTCTCCCACTTTGTTTTGAACCTCCCAGTCCATAATTCATTTTGTTCTGCAAGTTGGTGCGCTATTTGAGACCTACGGGTATACCGTTCAATAGTTTGCTCCAATGAAAGTCTAACCATAGCAGTGACAGGCAAACCTCGTGCTTTTTTCAACACTCCATTGAACGACTCTGAAAGATTTGTTGTCAACACTCCCCATCTTTTTCCACCATCATGGCTAATGGTCCATTTGTCCAAGGGAATTTCCATGAGGTATTCATGTGCTTCGACATTTTCTTCTCTAATTTGCCACATCAAGGATTCAAACTTCCTTACTTGATGGGCTGAAGCAGCCCTCCACATCAATCTGCTGAGGTCCTTGTTTGGAAATTTAGATTGAAAGTTGCTCTTCAGATGCCTTATGCAAAATCGATGGAAGGCTCGAGGCTCTTGAAATCGCCGCAACTCCTGCAAACTAGTCAAGATTCCTTTTGCCCTATCAGATATAACACATACATCTTCTCTACTTTTTATCACATATGCACTCAAATTTCTAAAAAACCACTTCCATGCCTCTTTTGACTCTTTGTCTACAATAGCAAACGCTAAAGGAAGAATGTTATCATTTCCATCAATTCCAATAGCAATTAATAATTTGATCTCATATTTTCCATAAATATGAGTTCCATCTACTGAAATAACAGGGCGACATGTTTGGAATCCATCTATGCATGGCTTGAAAGCCCAAAATACATATTTAAAAGTTTTTACCTCTGATGAACTCATAGACTCTTCGTGTTTCCATTCCACAACTGTTCCATGGTTAAAGTGTTGAAAAGCTATAAAAAATTTAGGTAGGTCACTAAATGATTTCTCAAAGTCACCATACACCAATTCAGCCACGCTTTTCTGTATGTCACTTGATGACCAAATTTTTCGTGAACCTTTGAAATGACATCTACCACCAAGTACTTAGGATTTTTTCTAATTTGATTTAGAAACAGTGATGCAATCAAACTGGTATTTAGATTGGCGTGACCACTAGAAAGCCCTTCAATCTCACATCTATGATTTTCAACATATTTTCCTATCTTCCAAAGGTTATCTCCAACTTTTCGACCTCGAAGAAACCACAAGCAACCCAATAAACTATAAAACTTACATCTCACAACCCATAGACTCTTGGTAGATGTTACCACCTTGAACTCCTTATTTTTGTGCAAACTCCAAATTGTTACCGCCCGTTTTAACTTTTCTTTACTACTAAAAAACATACCTTTTTTCAAATCCTTTTTTGCTTCCTCAGACCAAACTGAACAATATTCCATCTCAGATTCACATGTAGACATGAAAATGTCTTCCTCATTCTCTAATGTCCTGAAATAGGGTATGTCATAATTTTGTATTTCAGACACGCCTTGTTCATGATTATGAAGATTTACACCATTCTGAGAAAAATCTCTAATATCATCGATATCTTGATCAGGTTCACTTTCATCACCATCTTTTGGAGGTTCATCTTCCTCCGAACTTTCATCACTAATTTCAGCATTTACATCATTATATAGATCAACGTTGGTCTCATTATCTCTGTAAAAAAATATTAGTTAAATTCTAGCAAAATTATAAATATAGAAACTTGTTTTAAAAGCGATAATTTATACTCTAAAAGGTTATTTCTTCTATCAATAAGAGATAATTTATGTATACTGACAATAAAATTATCTTATTAAATTGTTACACTAAAATTCAGTAAAATATAGATTTGTTGTTTTACCTGGCCTCATAATCTCTGTGACTATTATCAATACGCATTTGACTACTTGACCCTTCACCAAATGATCGATGACCATGCATCGACAATTGTTGGAACGGTGGTTGAACAATTGGTTCTACAAAATGAGGTTGATTGGCCGTGGTAAAGCCATAATTTTGAGCCAATAAATTCATGTGATAACCATGATGACCACTTACTTGAAATACGTCATTTTGATCTATTGATTTGGACTTTACATACATCTCCAAAACATTTATATCAATCTTATCCGCAAATTTTTGAGGTATGAAAAGGAATTGTAACAAAGATTGGTCATTCTCAATTTTAAACTCAATGAACCTTGTATTGTTACCTTGAATTGAACATGGATATTTTCCAGAAATATCCATATGAATATTTTCACTATTTGTTCCCATTTTCTCATGCAACAATTCAACCAATTCAACATAGTTAGTTGAGGTAGACATGCTAATAATCATTCTAGCACATTCAGTATACCTAAATCCGTTCATATCCGTAATTATTTCGCCACCCCAATACAAAGCAACCATCACATTATGTTCAAAGCTCGTCATCTTTATCCTACACATAAAAATAAGATATTTTTTAAAAACAATATTAATAAATTAGAAAAGTAATTTTAAAGCTATAGTAAGAACTTAACATAATATGATAAATTTGACTTAATTAATTCATACCTGATGAAGCTTTGTGAATATTATTTTAACAATGGGCAACACAAGTGAAAGTTTTGATGAATATTGTTGGAATATGCAAAACATTCCTTACAACAACATTTATTTTATAATCATATGTGATCAGTTTGAAAAATGGGGGAATATGACTTTAACAGAGTGTTGTAACTAACAGTCACATTTTTAAGGTAAAACGTTACTATGAGTAACGTTTTATAGCTAAATTTGCAGGATTCGATTCTAAGTTTGCAGGAGTCGAAGGCCCGTGATTGGATTCTTTAGAAACGTTATTCATAGTAACGTTTTACACCTAAAACGTTACTTGTAGTAACGTTTTATGTGTAAAACGTTACTTTGAGTAACATTTTAAATTTGCAGGATTTGATTCTGAATTTACAGGATTGGATGTGATTGGATTCTCAATAAACGTTATTGTGAGTAACGTTTTACACCTAAAACGTTACTCACAGTAACGTTTTACACCTAAAACGTTACTCACAGTAACGTTTATTCATTTAACGTCGTCAGATCCGTCAGCTTTTTGTCCACTGAAGTTTTAAAATAAAAATAACCTAAAACGTTACTATGAAGTACGTTTATACTACTTTTGTAAAAAACTTAAAAATTGTATTAATTTGGTGAATTGGTTTTAAAAATAACTTACTTTGGTCAAACCTTCGTCTTCTATAATATAGTAATAATATAATTTATTATTACTTCAAATCAATTTTTACTTTATCATTTATATTCACCAAATTCATTATTTTTTATCAAATTTATTTACCAACCAAATTGACGTAACAATGTTGGTACGTCTTCTTAATTAATCATATGAACGAGAAATGCAAGTTCAACATGAGAAAATTGTTCGTACTATGTTGTGGGAGGACTATATTAAAGACTAGTACACCAAAACTTATATATGTTTAAATGTTTTTATTGAATTAAAGTTTGATCAATAGATATTGTATTTTTAAAGAATAATTTTGTGAGAGTGTATTTATGGGATTTTTTAATTTTTTGTTTATTTGGTAAGATTGTATAAATAATTGGGACAATTTTAATAGTTTTACAACTTATGGGGTTTTTATATTTATGAGAAATCATACAACATAAAAAGTCTAAATCGCATTCCCAAACAAAACTTCAACTTCATCTCATGATTTCAAATCATAATTTCATATCGCATGGCCAAACATGCTATATATTGCCTTTGTTAATCCAGGAGTCCCAGAATACTGATGAGGTTCAAAATTGTGAGACTCCTGAGAAGGAATAACCTGATCTGATTGAAGATCTGAGTTTGCAGTAGCAACAACTTTCTTAGGTCCAGAACCCTTGGTAAACTTGAAGTTAGATGGATATCCATAAAGTCTGTGGCATTTGTCAATAACATGTCCAGATCTCTTGCAATATATGAAAGAACCGTACTTTGAGATATTTTAATTGAAGTAGCTCAAAAATTGGGCCAATTATTAGAGAAGAAAATATGCACATGATTTTAGGTGGCCCAAAATCGACAATAAAAAAAATACGAAACCAACTAAAATAAAAATAGCTAAAAATGAGAAGTCCTAGTCTTTCATTTTCAGTTAGTCGGGTTTTCATCACACTAAGAATTCCGAAGGCGTCATCTTCAATTCCTTCCGATGAGACGCTGATCAAGAGAACCTCCTTAATTCATAGCTTACCCACCTCCGACTATACAACTAAGAACCAAAACACATTCAAATTCGTGATAGACATCAAATATCTCACTAATGACATGACTCAATACCCTTGAATACTCCTTCAACTTGATTGATGTAGTTTTAAGATATATTCATTCAGAGGCATGAGATAGACAAAATTCTCTTTAAAATCACACTCTGGTTGATTTGAAATCTGATTGCAAATTTGGAACAAACATTAAATTTTTATTCAAGCCTTTTCACAATAATTTACTAGCTAGCACCCTTCAGTTTCCTCTTAAATTTCTTTATTATTCAACCTTTGTTTCATTAACTCATGAATAGGTTGAATGAACCTCACAAGAGTTGATATCACTATTTAAGATAAAGAATTTCAGGCGTTGTACTCCAATTTCATCAAGGAAAATATTTTTCGATGTTGTGAATCTTAGTTAGTTTATGCATGCAATTTTAATCAAATCTGAAGCTCATCCTTATCCCTCTTCCTGTAACTTGAATGTTTTGGTTTGATATTTCCTTTTATGAAAATTAGGAATATTTTCTTTCTTAAACTGTACAATTGTTTGGCTATCTTTTTATGAAATCTCTTGCATGCCATGAAATCATTGTCTATTAGTACCTGTAAAATGATCTACATGGCCGGCCAGTGTAAAAGTGTATTTTTCTCTCTGAGTGTGTGCACCACCTCCATCTCATTATTCTGCATTCATTTGTTTATTATATTTAACATTCCATGCAATTGATCATGGAACCTCTCAAATTTCATTTAAAACTTTTTGAGTTGTTAATGAATCAATTTTTATGGTCAGTGGAGTTAAACTATTCTATACACATTAATAGTCTAATCCCACCCCGATAGCCTTAACCTCAATCTCATTAACAGTACAATCTTCAAGTAGTCTAACGTATAACAAATCTCCCTCTTCATTCTTAACACAAAATTAAATCAAAGAACCAATTCCTAAGTGACCTTGATATATATGACTCATCAATATTACATATATTTGTAGCTACCACTTGAAAGATGGATTCATCTCAAAATATTATAATTTAGTCAAAGGTATATATGTATCCCTCTAAGAATTTGACAATAATGTGTGTATTTCTATAATCAGTAATACATATATTACAAAATATGATTGCGAGTCTCTTCACTAAAATTAGCAGCTAATACCTCATAATATTGTACATCTTCATTAAACAACAATTATATTAAATCCACTTAATTTTGATCATGAGAAGTAGAAATTATAAGATAATGCAGCAAAGCCCCCAACTGTGTCCTTATCGTACCACACACTAACATGCCCTTCGTAGGGTTCCACTAAATTTCTTGATAAAGAAATCTTTATCCTGTAGTATAACTTTCCACACTTGTACTGTGGTCCACCCCTCTATTCTACTACTTGTGGTTTATGCCTCCTACAATACTTATCTTACAGGTAATTAGACCAAAGAGTATATGTAGTTCTGAAGTTCTACCAAAATTTCGCAAAAGATATGGAACATAGAGAGTGGTCTGATCATGCAAATGTATACCTAAATCTACATCAACAAAAAGATGAAGCACCCCTCGACAGAAAGAACGTAATAGTATTGTATGTAAAATGGTAGAATGAAACATATATAAACATACATATCAAGACCAGTAGAAACAGTTAACATAGTCATAATCGTAGCATATGAAGTTTAAGAGATGAGGTTATTCAGACTGCCTAAATGATATCTCTTTCATTATATTTTAGTTTTTCATGGGAGTCTAGTAGTGTAACTGAGATAAATCAACATGTGAGTGTATGGAGTCTGATCTCGATCAATCAACTAAGTCATCTCATACCTTGTTGGGTATGAGACATATGTGTACATATCATGTGGATACAAAACTAGCCCTTATCAGGAGCATAAAAAAAGAAGGAATCACCCGAACTAACGGTACGATCCTTAAGCCATGTCGGCAAACGTAGTTTCAAACGTTCATTATTTTGACTTATGCCTTCTCGATTAACTATTTAGCTCCCTTATGCTCATGTGTTCATGGATTAGTCCGAAGACTCATATTCATAATATTCAAGGATCATAGTTCATAAACTTCATTCATATCATCACGTCATGAGGCTTCATTTCATATATCGTAGCTTTGCATTCATGAGAGACATATATCATATCATAATATTGTAGTCAAGAAAACATATGATAGCATCGTAAGATTTATATTTGGGAAAACTCATAGTTCATAATTCTAGGGTTCATAAAATAATAATTTTCAAGAATTCATCAAGAAACTATTAAAAAATTATTAAAAAGTCATTAGAAGATCATTGGACACAATTTTCAAAATAGAAGTATATAATTTCATTATCATTCGTAATTTCATAGAGGAAATCTATAGAACTAATAGGGTGAAGGATTATGATGGAAATTAGATACTTTTGTGTAGAGTTCTTACGATTTCATAAAGAATATAGAACATAGGGTTTCATACTAATGTTAACTTATTCATAGAAAATACTTTGAAAACATGGAATGGAGTTCGTGGGAAAGAACAAAGTGTTTCCACGCGTAGAGATAGTTACATAGCTTAGTGATGAAACTTGTAGAAGAACCTTGGAAGATGAATCCTAGTTTGGTGTCGCTTGAAGTTCTTGAGCGTATAAGTCTTTAGGAAGAGAATGAGAGTATTGAAGATAAGAAAATTGATTATCTAACCCTCCTAAGAAGTACTGAGGTCATTTAGATAAATTCCCAAAAAAATTTAGGACAAAAATACCCTCCTCAAACACAAAATCGACAAAAAAATCATGTTTAATTATCGTCTAAGTGACGAACCATCGCTTCCATAGTAGGCCGTCACTTAGGCTGTCAAAACATGCCATAAACGGTCCTATTGATCATGTGTGATGCCCAAGTATGATGGGTCGTCACACTAGACGTCACATACTGCCAGGTTGAAGCATCTATGGTAAATTAGTCATAACATTTTACTTTAGACTCGGATCGACAAACAATCAATGGCGTTAGAAAGGAGATTCATAGACCTTTAACTTGATGGGTAAGCTAAATCTTCATATTCAGAGAGTTATGGTAGTTAGATCTCATGCAAAAACTCAATTGGTCGAGAAGCTTTGAACTTGACTTGGTGTTAGAGTCCCCTTATGACCTTAAACCACATGCGATACACTTCTCACATTTAGGAATGAATCTTAACACAAATGTACAAGTACGATATCACCCGGTCTAATTTTATACGCTCAGGACAAATGATTTGGATCATTAGCATATAATTTACGAGGTGTTACACAAATTTGTTCCTTCTTGTCAACAATATCTTTGAACTCCTCCTTTTTACAAGTCAGGCCTCTTATGACTTAGTTCTGGGTGCATAAGTCGACACATGCATAGCATGACCTTGTAACTCATAATCTGTACAATAATTAGGTACATTGACATATTGAATATTTACCTTCACAGTTCAAATAGCCCTGAAAAGCTCACCCTCAATGTCCATTTGAACATGGTCTGGTAAAGTAGACATCAAGTCAACGAGGGCATTAATGTTCGCACCGCATGGTATACTCTTATTAATAGTAGTCATGATTAGGTGTGTTGCCGTAAAATAAGGATTCTTTCACCAATAAAATAAGGATTCCTTCACATTCTTAGTCAGCAGTAGCTTTGGAAAGGATATCCAAACCATAACTTTTGGGGTTTTTTTCCTCCATCTTAAACTTCGAATCATAAATAATGATCTCATCTAGTATGAGCTCCCATCCTTCAATTGATGTAATACACATCTTTTGATGTCAGGTTTATGAAGTCTTCCTTAGTGATACTTTTCTTTTTACATAGTTAACATGGAAATAGAGAACTTAATTGCACAAGCGTGGCTTAGAATTTTAGTTCGATGTGACATCATAACACTACACTTGATGAGACATATCTTTTCTTGTCATATATGACTTGAATCATCAAGTTGTACCCAAACAATATATGACTTGAATTTAAGTTCTATTGTTTTTTTTTTTTTTGGAACTTTTCACTCATTAAGACTGCATTCGAAATCTGGGCAAAACATTCCTATAGAGGCCTATGTTTGGGTAAACATTAACAACTTGTTTGGATGGTTGTTATTCGTTGTATTGTATTGTTAGTTTAAATATAATGTTTGTTTTAACTATTACTTAAATTCTATTGTATCGTATCGTTTAAATCCATCGTTAGGTAACATTAAAAAGACCAATTTTATGTAATGACCGATTTGGTGTGATCACGTTGTTACCTTAATATTTTCTTCTCATTTTATATTTATTTATTATTTAATAATCATATTTCATCATTTATCCTACCTTTTCATAATACCTCTACCCTGTATCCTACTTTTCTTGTAGGTTTATCGCTCAAATTATGGATGTGACATTATGTAATGACGGAGAACAATACAATCTATCCAAACACTGTATTCATTAAAACAATACAGTACAATATAATACAACATAATACAATACAATATGATACATATGAAACAATCATCCGAACAAAGTGTAACAAATAATATGGTAAGAACGATAACAAGTTTGCTATTATAGGTTAGACTATACACTACTATAAATTATCTTTACATACTACTTAAATCCTCTCCAAGCCAATGTGGATTTTTGAAAACAAAGTATCATTTGGTGCAAGTCAATACTCTTGCACACAGTAAAAGGAGTATTATCAACAACTAAGTTGAACAATCACTTGGATGTCAATAGAAATTGAACGTACAACTTTTAATCTCAACAGCTCCACCTGGAATCAATAACCACAGTTTAAAAAAGAAGAAGAAAGAATCAATAACCATCAGAGTATGACTTCATTAGCAGTGTTTTAATATGCAACAAATGGAAATTTATCCACCTATAATCTCAAGTTAATAACACAAAAACCAAGTGTCGTAAGTGGTGATTACTGGAAAGAGAGATTTGGTTTAACTTGCTTCTTTTTGGTTCACTATTTTTTCGTTCTTTGTTTGTAGACGTGCTTTTGTTAGACAATTGACATTTTTTCCAGCTTATTATTTTTATTGTGTTTTACTTATTTCAGTTTAGTGCTTCCTATTTTCAAGCTAAACTTAATCAATTTTAGTTACTTAACTTTCTGAAGTTAGTGGCCCTTTTATGGCTGTTAGGGGCACATGTTCTTATTCAGTTTTCCATCCACTTTCTAAGTGGCTACTAGATAGGAAATTGTTAGATTTTTTCCCTGTATAAATTCAGTATTTTTGCAAATTAATGAATAGCTGAAATTTCATAAGTTCACTCTATTTTCTATACTTCAATTCAGTTTCTTGAGTGTTTCTATTTTAACAGTGGTAGCAGAGCCTCTAGTTGAGCTTACAGGACCAAATTTTTTTAACTTACAACACAAATGACAGTCAACCACCTACCTTTAAATCCATCATTCACTTTGACCGGTGAACATTACCAAATCTGGTTAAAAAGTGAAGACTATTCAAGAAAGGTTAAAAATAATGTAGAGTCGTCAGAAATCCTATACAGATGGTAGGGGAAGAGACTTGGAGTTTGAGGTGGACGATTGGGTTTATTTGAAGGTTTCACCCATGAAGTGTGTTATGAGGTTTGGCAAGAAGGGGAAGCTTAGTCCCCAATATATTGGTCCTTACAGGATAACCAAGAGAATTGACAATGTAGCCTACGAGTTGGAGCTACTGTCAGAGTTAACAACAGTCCATTTGGTGTTTCACATTTCTATGTTGAAGAAGTATATGGGAGATCCTTCACTTATAATACTGACAACAAATATTCGTATTAAGGACAACCAATCTTATAAGGAGATTCCCGTTGAGATACTTGATCGTCAGGTTCACAAGTTGAGAACCAAGGAGGTTGCATTAGTCAAGGTTTTATGGAAGAACCGATTTGTTGAGGAAGCTACTTGGGAGGCTGAGGAGGATATGAAGAAGATTTACCCACATCTCTTTGAGCCCGGTGAAATTCCCAATCAAGGTACTAATTCTTTACTTGGTACTTTTTAAGTTGAAATGTTGTGTTAAATTGCATGTTGGGTGTTTGAGCTGGGTGTTAGATGTTGCCACCCCTAGTCTACTTGGAGCGATCTCATTCGAGGACGAATGTTCCCAAGGGGGATATATTGTAAAATCTCGCCTTAGAAAGAGCTAAATTTAGAAAGAATTAATTTGGGAAGAGCCAAATCTGAAATTTTACAAGTTATGCTTAAGTTGTGAGTTTTGGGTCAACTTCAAACGACCATAACTTTCAGTATATGATGAGTTATGTCACGCTCTAAAATCAAGGGGTGCAACTGGCTCCTAATGCCAAAACTCAGGCCTGACCCGACCCTGCTAAACCATTTGCTACTAGCACATGTCAGCCACACGCAATTAAGAAAACAAATAATTATATCTCGGTGTAAAACTAAGCCCTCAGCCGGCAAGGCCCCTGCCAACATATCTATAAAAGAAACAACTACTCCCAAGAGTTCATAAAAAGAAATAACCAATTAGCATAGAAGTCCTGATTGGGCCGTCGAGGCCACCATAATCACTATACAAAAACTGAAAGCAGGTATTTATCAAGACAATACATCAAGCAGCTCACAAGCTTCAGCAAACCAACAAACTAGGCCAACATGGCCATAACGTTGTTATACACCCCACACACTAGTGTGCAAGCCTCTAAGAGTAGTAAAGATTGACGGGACAGGGCCCCAACTTACCCATAAAAATATATACAGCAAAAGCTAACAAACCTCCCAACTCTGACAGCTCCGGAGGAAAGGGGCTAGGTAATAGGAGAGAAGTCTATCCTGCTTTTGAAGAGGTCTCTGTCAAGACCTTCATGCATGAATGCAACGCCCACAATCCATGGGGAGTCAGTACGAAATAATGTACAAAGAATGAAAGGCTATAGACTAAATGAGCAAGTATCATAATATACCAAAAGCAATCAGGTAAGGAAATCAAAATTTAGATAAGCATGCTAATCCACTACTGAATCTAAAAATACAAAAATGATCAAACAACAACCTAACCAAGCCCTAATAAGCTCGGCAGGTACAAACAATATACCACCTACCTAGGCCCCTATAAGCCTAGAAGGTGCCAAATCAGTCTACATACCCTTATCGATAGACCCTTGTCTTTGTAAGAAGTTACATAGCCCTTTTTGGCAACGATATAGCCTCGTAGGCAGCACATATCCCTCTTAGGCAACATCATAGCTCTGTGGGCTGCACATAGCCCTCTTTTGCATCAACATAGCCCTCTTTTGCATCAACGTAGCCCTGTAGGCAACACATAGCCCTCTTTGGCATCAAAATAGCCCCGTAGGTAACACATAACACTCTTTGGCATCAATATAACCCCGTGGACAACACATAGCCCTCTTAGGCAATAATATAGTCCTCTTAGACAACATCATAGCCCCCACAAGTAGTTCATAGCTCAACAACTAACCACAATAACCCCAAGGGTGACAAAAAATAATTGAATAGGCTAAAGGCAAGCAATTTAACTATAAACAATATATATGAATAGTCTTCAAGTCGTTCCTAACTTAGGGTCATTCTTAACAGATTATGAGTCCCTAAAATGAGGGTTTATAACCACTCAATCAGCCAATAACTCACAATTACATCCACAAGATCACCAACATTAACTACCCTATTATATCACTCCTAAGCTCTAAGGAAACATGCCGAACGAAGGGAATAGCCTTAACATACCTTTTTCTTTATATTTTATGCTGAAAATACCTCTGTCCGCACCACTTTCTTTATACGCCCAGAACACTTGAATAATATCAAACCACTGAAAAAACCCTGCTGCCATAACCTCTACAGAGCTACACCGCTCAATTCACCATGAAAACTATACCAAAATGACGAGTTCATGATATAGGGTTATTTTTTATAAGGAGCCAAGAGGAGATCATGAACACACAAGGATGATTTGAGGAGTAATTCTCTGATTTTTGTGGGTTTCTTACGAGATGGCATGATAAAAAGTGAAGAAGATGCTATCTTAGAAGGTTCCACCGACCTAGGGGACCCACCTCACGTTCCTATTTGCGCAGTCTCATAAAAATGCGAATATCTCTCTATTCTGAAGTCGTATCAACAAAAGGTTTGATGCGTTGGAAACTAAACTCGTAGACCTTTGATTTTTAGATCGTGGGCCCCATAAATCTTTATAGATTGAGAGAAAAACTCTGAGACATTTGACCCAAATTTTAGAGAAATCTTTAAAAAGGAACTTACAATAACTTTTGCCAACTTTTATTTTTCCACTTACCTAACCTCAAAACTTGAGTATACAACCCTTAAACACTTAAAATATGACATACCACATCATTATTAATTTATTACTCACCCTCTTTGTCTTTCCACGAAGGTACAAGTTAAATTAGAGTTCCAAAAAGTCGGGGTGTTACACATTCGTCCTTGAATGAAAAATCTTAGCCACACGATTAAGTCCTTACTAGTTTCTAAAATTTTGGCAACGTGACCTCTATACCCATAATATCCAGGAACCTGAAATGCAGAAGATTCCAACCTAAGCACCTCACAGGACGATACAAATAGCTAAGCACCATAGCTCCGCAATAATAGTACGAGCAAAATACAACAATAACAACAATAATAAGCAATAATAAAAAAACTAAATGGGTATCCTACCTCACTGTGCTAATCAAGATTGATATTTTTATCACTGTGGGATCTAAACCAACTGAGGATATTTGGATCTCATGCCATCCTCGGCTTCCCATGTCACCTATTCCATATTTTTGTTTCTCCACAATACTTTAACAGAAGCCACATCTTTGGTCCTCAACCTTCGGACCTGTCGATCTAATATTGCAACTGGAGTTTCCTCATATGACAACTCTTTTGTGATATGAACATCCTCAACAGGGATAACCGTAGAAGGGTCTCATATGCACTTCCGTAGCATCGATATATGGAATACCGAATGAACCAATTCTAGCCTCGATGGCAACTCTAACTCATAAGCCACTTGTCCTATCCTCCGAAGGATCCGGTATGGCCCAATGAATCTTGGACTAAACTTGCCCTTCTTTCCAAATCTCATAACACCCTTCATAGGTGAGACTTTTAAGAATACCCAGTCATCAACACAAAACTCTAAATCTCTTTACCGTACATTGATATACCGTGAGTTTACGGTATTTCTAATACATTTCACTTACAAGTTGTGTGTGTCTAGGTCCTTTTTATATTGGTTTTTATGTGTTTTTATCATGTTTTGCAGGAAAGGTGTTCAGGCGCGAAAGTATAGAGACAGCTGAATGATGACCGTAGATCAGCTGGCATGGTATTGAGGACAAATCAGGGAAATCTGACCAAGTGTGGAACCACGGTGCCAATTGACGGTTCGTAGATTGATCTACGGACCGTACTGTTGATCCGTAGAGTGATACTGCGAGGGTTCCAGTACCTCATTTTTGAAGATTCTAAGTATGGAGCTACGGAGGGGATTGACGGACCGTAGGTCGATCTACAGTCCGTACTGCTGGTCCGTCGTTTGCTTCAGAGAAGCTGATTTTTGGAACCTGAAATATTTTCTAAGTCTCGATTGACGGAAGGGACTTACGGACCGTAGATCCATCGACGATCCATAAGTCGGTCTCGTGAATTGAAGACGCGTACCTGAACAAAACTTTCCTTAATTTGTTTCCTTTTTTATTTAGGATTTGTTTTCTATAAATAGGACATGTAAACCTTATTTTTGGGGGTTAGACACTATTATTCTAGTTTTGCTTTGTAACTNNTTTGTTTCCTTTTTTATTTAGGATTTGTTTTCTATAAATAGGACATGTAAACCTTATTTTTGGGGGTTAGACACTATTATTCTAGTTTTGCTTTGTAACTTTGGAGATTAATTTGCAACTCTAGCAATTATTGATTTCCCAAGTTTGTTTTGAAGATTTTGGCTTTGCATTTCAAGTTAAATTTCTTGGTTTATTATTCTCTTTACGTAAGTTCATGATTTCTTCATCTACAATTATGAATTGTGTTCTTGCCAATATGAGTAACTAAATCCACAACTAGGGTTGTGGGAACCATGAGCGATTAACAAAGTATGAATAGTAAATAAGTCATTCTTGACTAGTATTTTGCATGCATTGATAATTCTTTCGTTTAGAAGTCTTTTTAACTGCGGCCAACGTTAGAACTCGCCTTGTTACTACTTGCTGGACCAAGGAGGTAATTAACAAGAAAAGAATTATCAACATAGATTTAGTGTGATACTATCTAATAGGCTAGTGTCGATTGGTGCGAAGTAATAACTAAGCCAAACATCGATTATGATGTCTAATATGAGGTAAAGGTAAGGGTTGGTAAATTATACACATGTAGCCGGACCAAGGTGCAGGGTGAAATTCTCTAGATGCCGGACCAAGGATTTGGAGATACTTAACTTATCACTTTGCATGTAATGCACTAGAAAAGGATTGCTATTACTAGGATTACTGCGTTATGAGATCGTGGGGAACACATATACCCTAGTTATTTCTCTTATCTTGATAACAACCAAAGCTGAGTTTGATTATTGATTACTTATTAAGTTCTTACTATTTGTTTCACACAAGCACAACCCCACTTTTGTTACCTGTTTCTGGAAATAATTTGACTAATTGAATATAATTGTTGGTTAAAAGTAAAGTCTAAACCATTTTCCTCGTGGGATCGATCCCAATCTACAAGTTGGGTTCTTTACTTGATAACGATTGCTTATACTTCTGTAAGGAGGTGTAATTTGAGCGTATCAAATTTTGGCGCCGCTGCCGGAGATTTTGGCTTTTAGATTTATTTTTAACTACATTATTGAACGTTAGTCAAATATTTCCTAATTTTATTTTTTTTCTTTGTTTTTGTCTCTCTCAGGTTCTGACTCTAGTGTATGCCAAGTACACGGAGCCAAGGCGAACCACTTACTCCGTACGATCCAGAGTTGAACAGAACTTTGCGAAGTATGAACAATCAAGGACTTCCAGTTAATCCTATTGGAGAAAATCTAGATGAAGCAGTTGAGTTACAGCAGCCAAGAGTAGTTGTGGGGAAAATCGGGGTCTAGCTGAAAATCAATTGGGAGATGCAGTGAGAGTGCATGGTCCACCAGGCCCACAACAACATGACAACTATCGGGGCAACATCGACATAGCAGACTCTGATGGACCCATTGTCCTACCTCCTCTACCTCCAAGGCACACATTTGTGGTGACTAATAGTTTGATGCAGATGCTTACAACAAGAGGCTTATTTTCAGGATCGCCATTGGAGGATCCACATGTTCACTTGGCCAAGCTAAGGGTGGTTTGCAAAAGTTGTGTAGGTAGACTAGACTTGGATATGAATGTCATTGGATTACGAGTGTTCCCTCTGTCACTGACAGGCGATTCTGCAGTATGGTTCACTGAGCTTCCTTATAACTCAATTTTCACATGGGACCAACTAGCATAGGTGTTTAAAGCAAAGTACTATCCAGTGTCTAAGAAGCTCAATCACAAAGATAGGGTCAACAATTTTGTGGCATTACCTGGGGAGTCTGTGAGTAGCTCGTGGGACAGATTCACTGCTTTCGTAAGAAGTGTCCCAAACCACCGTATTGACGATGAGTCACTGAAGGAATATTTCTATCGAGGACAGAATGATAATAATAAAGCAATACTTAACACTATTGCTGGAGGTTCATATGGTGATTGTACATATGCACAGATTGCTGAAAAATTAGAGAGGATCTCTCATAACAATAAAGCGTGGAGTACTAGGAGGTCAGGTACTGGGAGAAACACATTTGCCGTTCATAATGCAACTGTTAACTCTGCAGATGATATTCGTGAGGAGATGGCTCAGATGAGGACAGAGTTGGGGTTGGTATTGAAGCATGTGAGTGGAGGAGTAGAAAAGGTAAAATGCTGTAAACTACTTAACTAGAACTCCACCACCAGTTGAAGAGTGTTACTATGAAGAGGACACTTATGCGGTGAACGATCAGACGGGGGGTTTCCGACCAAATGCCCAAGGATCCAACACGAAAAATTGGCGCCAAGGTCGGAACTATGGAAATTACAACCGAGAGGGTCACTATGTCCGAGATGGGAACTTCAATCGCGACAACAACTACAACAGGAACAACTATGGCAACAAAAACAATCGGGTTGGACCCTATGTTCCCCCTCAAAATCGGGAATTTAGTGCTAGGGAAGCTGGAGGTAATATGACGCGTATCGAAGATATGCTGCAGAAGATGATGAGAAGGTTTGATGCGACTGATGAGAATGTGAAGGAGATGAGAAACGACTTATCTGGTATTGGTCAAAAGGTTGATGCCCATGCAGTGTCAATAAAGCATCTAGAGCAGCAGATGACGCAGTTGTCTACTACAGTGAACCCGCGTCAACCTGGCACTCTTCCTAGCAACACCATCCAGAATCCAAAAATGATGGTCATTGTATGGCAATTACTACTTGAGGAGGTAAGCAAACCATAGATCTACCTATGCCGTCTATGGAGGAAGTTGAGATTAGAAAAGAAGATGATGTGATAGAGGGTAGACCAGATGCTGAGAAAGCAATAAAGCAAGAGGTGGAGATATCTCAGAAAGTGGTTCCCATACCTAGACCTCCACCCCCTTTTCCACAGAGGTTAGTGAAGAAGACTGAAGATGGTAAATATCGCAGGTTTATCACCATGTTGAAGCAGCTTTCTATCAATGTTCCTTTGATAGAAGCCTTGGAGCAAATGCCTGGGTATGCAAAGTTTATGAAAGATATGGTGATAAAGAAAAGGTCTGTGAGTTTTGAAGATGATGATAGATTGCAGCATTGTAGTGCTATTGCTACAAGATCTTTGGTGCAGAAGAAGGAAGACCCGGGTGCTTTCACGATTCCATGTACTATAGGGTTGTTACACTTTGCTAAGACATTGTGTGATCTTGGTGCTAGCATCAACCTCATGCCTCTGTCTATTTACAAGAAGTTGGGTCTGGGGGACCCAAAGCCCACTGCAATGCGGTTACTAATGGCTGATCGGACTGTGAAGAGGCCCATAGGTGTGCTCCATGACGTGCTAGTGAAAGTGGAGTCTTTCATTTTGCTGACGGATTTTGTGATTCTTGACTGTGAGGTTGATTTCGAGGTCCCCATTATCCTTGGGAGACCATTTCTTGCTACAGGGCGTGCGTTAGTTGATATGGAAAAAGGACAGATGAAGTTCAGACTGAACAATGAAGAAACAACTTTCAATATCTGTAGGTCCATGAAGCAGAATGGTGAGCTACAAACAGTATTTGCTATAACTTACAGAGTGGAAAGTGGGTCAGAAGTGCAAATTGAAGAGCGATTAGGTGTTGATGTGAGGTCAAAATACATATTTTTAATCATTATTTGCCTCACATTTAGTATTTATATTTGTCCTTTATGAGCATAAATTTTATGAATTGTGCTAAATTGTGTATTTTATTTGTAGGATTAAATTGATGAAAAAAATGAAGAAGTTTGGAGCTAAAACGAATTAAAGATGGAAAGTTGAAGAAGGAAATCAAGCAGACAGCTTAATGGATTAAAGTGAATAAAATAATATATTTTTATATATGGAAAAAGGCGGCTGCAATTGAGGAAATTCAAATTTGCTGCTTGCTGCTGCCACGTGGCAGTAAGTGAATGGTACAAAAATATATTGAGGCGGCAACACTGTTCACGCGGCGAAAAAAAAGGGAATCCAATTCCTTTTGGTTTTGGAT
>NC_064286.1:37351803-37385256 GCF_019186545.1 Solanum stenotomum | reverse complement strand
TGACCGTAATAGAAAAATTGATTCAAAATTGGGGGTGCAATTCATATCTTCAAAGTGGAAGGAAAAATAGTAAAATTGATGGTGTCGTGCCGTGACGTTAAATTAAGCGCTTATTGGGAGGCAACCCAATTATTAGTGTAACTTCTTATTTTATTTTATTAGTATCACTTTTTTTTCTTTTCTTGTTTTTTTGCAGATTAGGGGAAGTTTGAGTATCCAAAAAAAAAAGAAAAGAGGGAGCATGTTTGAGCTTAAGTGTGGGGTGACGACCCTTGATGAAAATTAAGAGAACATGCTACTGGCTAGGCCAAAAGGCCTCAGGGAGTTTTCCTAACCCTTGTTTTAAATTTTATCTAATGCTTTGGGGACATAGCATCTTTTTAAGTGTGGGGTGGAAGAATGAATTCCTAGTTTTTACCGTTTTATTGAGTTTTTTTTTTTAGGATGGGTTCCTTGGCTTTTATTTTCGGTTCTTTTCCTGAGGATAGTCCCTTTGAACCGAGTATTTTTTTTTAGGAATAAATTTTATTTTTAAATTTTATTTTATTTTATTTTTTTGGAGAGAAAAGAAAAGACCCTTTTGAGTTATGTGATACTTACTATTTGGTCCTAATTTTTGAGTAGTACTTTCTTGTGAATGCTTGATTAAAAAAAATAAAAAATGCAAACTCTTTGACATCTAAGCTCATGGTTGTGACTTTGTATATAGCTTATTTCATTTTGTAGTTTGTTATGATCCTGTCTCTCTTAGAAGTGGAATTGATCCATCTTGATTGATACTTGTGCCATGTGTGGTGAGACTTTGTTTATTCCATGTTTTGCACCTTAGTCTAGAACTTGCCCTGCATGTTATTAAAACGAAATAAAAAGTGTTGCTTTGTTTAGGAGATGATAATAGGCTTTCATTGATTTGTCTAGTAAATTTTTGCCTTTTCAGATATTTTATCACTAGTTAGCCCTTTTGAGCCTGTAGCCTTTTATTGGTAGCCATATTTTGCCCTTGACTATTTTGTTGAATCCCTAGTTTTTGCACCTTGCTTCCTTGAGCATTATATCATAGACTTATTCTAATTATCAATTTTGAGAAAAAGGGATGGTTGAGTGAAAAGGTAATCAATGATAGCTACAAACTGTTTAAAAGCCCTCTTTGAAAGAATGTGATATGAAAAAGAAAAGAGAATTTACCTTGATGATGGCCCTGGTCCTTCCAAAGATATTGTGCACCTTAACACATGTAAAATATATAAGTTGAGGGTGGCTATTATGAAGGGAAACTTAGAAAAAAAAGAAAAAAAGAAAAAAAAAAGGATTGAAACATTCTTGAAATGAGAATTACTTGTGAAATAATTGTTGAAGAGAGGGCTGAAAATAAAGAGAAGAAATTAATGGGTGATGAAGTCTAAAATTGCAACGTGCTTAAGGAAGTGTAAGTCACTATTATATAGTTTTCCTACCCGTCCCTTAACCTACATGAGTTCAAAGTCCTTCCTTAAGGTTAAGAGGTTAGAAGTTTGTTGTTTATTTGGATGTCATGCATAATGATTGAGAAATCTATGTGATGTTTTGAAAATGGTATATGGCCTAATTGTTTGTATTAACCAAAGTGATGACATTGCTAGTATGATTTTTTTTTGGGATGAGCTTTAATGTTTGCTCGAGGACGAACAAAAGTTTAAGTGTGGGGTGTATTGAGGCACTAGCAGCAGTCATGATGAATTTCGGTAGTGATGGTATTGAAGAGTATGATGAGTTGGCAGCCGCACTTGATAAGTGTGAATACCGATCCAAACCAAAGAAGTTTGAGCTAGACATGAATAATCGCGAGTCCCCACCCACAAGACCATCTATTGTGGAGGCACTGAAATTGGAGCTTAAAGCTCTACCACCGCACTTAAGGTATGTATATTTAGGTGAAAAAAATACTTTGCCGGTCATCATTGCAGCAGATTTGAATGCAAGGCAATTAGAGTGCTTGGTGACTGTATTAAAGAAGTTCAAGCGAGCGATTGGGTGGACTATTGCAGATATTATTGGGATCCCCCCGGTATCTGCTCTCACAAAATCCAACTCATGCCAGATCATAAGCCCAGTGTTGAGCACCAGAGAAGATTAAATCCACCTATGCAAGAGGTAGTCAAAAAGGAGATCATCAAGTGGCTGGATGCGGGAGTTATTTATCCCATCTCAGATAGTAATTGGGTATGTCCTGTGCAGTGTGTACCTAAAAAAGGTGGTATGACTGTGGTTCCAAATGAAAGAAATGAGCTTATTCCAATGAGGCCTGTCACTGTATGGAGAGTTTGCATGGATTACCGGAAGTTGAATGCGTGGACAGAAAAAGACCACTTTCCTATGCCATTCATGGACCAGATGTTGGATAGACTTGCAGGCAAAGGATGGTATTGTTTTCTTGATGGGTATTCGGGCTACAATCAAATTTCTATAGCTCCAGAAGACCAAGAGAAGACCACCTTCACTTGCCCATATGGGACTTTTACTTTCAAACGGATGCCATTCGGATTGTGTAATGCTCCAGCGACCTTCCAGAGATGTATGATGTCGATATTTTCTGATATGGTGGAGGACACTATTGAAGTGTTCATGGATGATTTTTCAGTTGTAGGTGATTCGTTTGATCATTGTCTAGAACATCTGGCCGAGGTGCTCAAAAGATGTGAAGATTGCAACTTGGTGCTGAATTGGGAGAAATGTCATTTCATGGTTAAAGAAGGTATAGTGTTGGGTCATCGAATTTCAGAGAAAGGTTTTGAGGTTGATAGAGCTAAATTTGAGGTAATAGGGAAGCTTCCACCACCCATCTCTGTAAAAGGTGTTAGAAGTTTTCTTGGGCATGCAGGTTTTTATAGGAGATTCATCAAAGATTTCTCAAAAATTGCACATCCCTTGTGCAAACTGCTCGAGATGGAGAGTAAGTTCTATTTTGATGACGCTTGTCTTAGAGCATTTGGAGAGTTGAAGGAAAAGTTGGTTACAACACCTATCATTATTTCACCAGATTGGGAACAACCGTTTGAGCTAATGTGCGATGCAAGTGGAGTGGCGCTTGGTGTAGTATTAGGTCAAAGGCGCGAGAAAATTCTTCACCCTATTTACTATGCTAGCAAAACTCTAAATGTGGCCCAGAAGAATTATACTGTGACCGAACAAGAACTTCTTGCGGTGGTTTTTGCATTCGAAAAATTTCGATAATACCTGCTTGGTACTAAGGTCATCGTGCATACTGACCATTCTGCATTGAGGTATTTGATGACAAAAAAGGATGCAAAACCACGATTGATTAGATGGGTATTGTTGCTGCAAGAGTTTGATTTTGTGGTAAAAGATAGAAAGGGAACCGAAAATCAAGTTGCCGACCACTTGTCCAGATTAGAGGAAGAGGCTATGCTAACGCTTGGAGATAGGGCTGAAATTAATGATGCTTTTTCAGATGAACAGGTATTGGCTGCTTCTAATGATTTGATTCCTTGGTTCGCAGACTTTGCTAATTATTTGGCAAGTTATATTGTGCCACCCGATTTGTCTTTTCACCAAAGGAAAAAGTTTATGCATGATGTGAAGAAATTCTTTTCGGATGAACCTTATTTATATCGTAGTTATGCTGATGGGATTATACGTCGCTGTGTGCCTGAGGTTGAGATGTTGAGTGTACTTGAAGCATGCCATTCATCGCCCGTTGGTGGGCATCATAGTGGTATTCAGACTGCACATAAGATCTTGTAGTGTGGATACTATTGGCCTACCATCCACCAAGATGCTCATGATTTCGCCAAGTCTTGTGATCGTTGCCAAAGAGATGGAGGGATTTCAAAGAGGCAAGAGCTCCCTATGAACCCTATACTGGTGATAGAATTGTTTGATGTATGGGACATTGATTTTATGGGTCCATTTGTGAGTTCATATGGGATGAAGTATATTCTTGTTGCGGTTGATTATGTATCGAAGTGGGTGGAAGCAGTAGCGCTCTCCAACAACGAAGGTAAAAGTGTCACCGCATTCTTGAAAAAGAATATTTTCTCTAGATTTGGTACACCGTGGGCTATTATTAGCGATGGAGGCTCTCACTTTTGTAATAAGTTGTTCAAGGCACTACTTGAGAAATATGGTGTCTGTCACAATGTAGCCACTCCTTATCATCCACAGACTAGCGGTCAAGTTGAAGTGTCCAACAGAGAAATCAAACAGATATTGGCGAAGACTGTGAACGCCAATCGAACGGATTGGTCAAGGAAGCTTGATGATGCTCTATGGGCATATCGCACTGCATAAAAGACCCCCATAGGTATGTCTCTTTACCAACTTGTATATGGGAAGTTTTGTCATTTACCAGTAGAGCTAGAGCACAAGGCTATATGAGCAATGAAGAAGTTAAATTTGGATTGGGGCACTGCATCTAATCAAAGGATGAATGACTTGAATGTGCTTGATGAGTTTCGCCTAAAAGCTTATGAAAGTTCAGCCTTATACAAAGAGAAGATGAAGAGGTATCATGATCAAAGAATTGAAAAGCGAGAATTTGTGGTTGGTGATCTTGTGCTGCTATTCAACTCTAGGTTGCGCCTATTTCCAGGCAAACTCAAGTCCAAGTGGACCGGGCCATTTTTGCTCACAAAAGTGCTTTCGCATGGAGCAATTGAGCTTGAAAATAAGGATGGAACAAGGTTTATGGTGAACGGGCAAAGGATCAAGATCTATCTGGGAAATGCTGAAACTGTGCAAGAAGTGATTGAGGCCTGTAATCTTGATGAAGTCTGAGTAATCAAGACACCTGCGTCGTGCCGCGACGTTAAATCAAGCGCTGCTTGGGAGGCAACCCAAGATGTACAATCTGGCCAACGATAGGGTTCTGTTTTCCATTTAGTAGTTTACCTTTCTTTGATTACTTGCGTCTTTGTATCAATGTAGGTAGGTGCTTCAGTGTTCTAGTTCTTAGTGTTGGCTAGACGTAATATAGGGTCCGTGTCTAAAAAGTGTCCGAAAAATGTAAAAAAAATAATAGCCTATTGGTTGCTACATGTGCTGGTACACCACGCAAAAAAAAATCTGCAGAAAATGGTCTGGTGCAGAGGTCTACGGATCCCATCGACGGTCCATCGATTGATCCACGGACCGTCAATGGTATCCGTAGATCCCAGGTAAGTCCCTAAATTTGTCCAAGTATAATAGTGATCTACGGTCCCGATCTACGGACCATAGATCGACTCACGGACAGTAGACGGGGTCTCGTGAGTCCAAACCCTAAAGTTGTCTGACCCGACCCGGACCCCCATTACTTAAAAGCCCCCATGTTTCAAACCATTTCCCTTCCCTCCATTACTCCCAAAACTGTTTCACCCACTCTTTAAACTCCCTAAATCACTCCATAACTACCACATAATATCCACCATTCCATAAATTCCCAAAATCCCTTCTATACCAAAAACAACCCATCCCATAATCTAACAAAAAGGGTCCGGTGTTTGGTCAGTAACGAAGAGGTGACTCGTTGGTCTTGCTAAGCATAGTATCATCACGCAATCAACCCCACTCCTTGTTGCTTGTAAGGTAATAGACTTTCCCTTAACTTTGAATTTCGATTCATAGATTGAATATAGAGAGTCGGGAATTGGGTCTTGACCTTGGGCAATTGTAGATGAAAGTGCATGATAAACTTGAATATTACAATACCCTTGGAACGGTAGATAGTGATTGTATAGCATTAGTGTATGTGATCGTAAAAACTATATGCTAGTTTCGACTTAGGGTTCCACATCTAGTCTAAATTGTTAGGTATAATAATCGGTCAGAATCTTAAGAATGACGAACTAGCATAATTTAAATGTGTAAATGCATGATGAGGTTGTATTAATGTTGAAAACTAAGGCAAAAAATGTATGATACCTAGCACTGATGGCTTCCACGATACCCCGTCTACGGACCGTAGATCCATCTACGAACCGTAGATGGGGTTCGTAATTAGATGCACCTAAAAATTTTCACCAATTGTAAAACCACGGAGGTGGACTACGGTCCGTAGGTCCATCTACGGACCGTAGATCAGTTTACGGACCGTAGGTTTCCTCCGTGGATGACCACTGTAGCATCTGCCAAAATTTGTTTTGTGGACTTAGTTGAGGGTCGTTAGCAATTCTAAAAGTTTCTTTTGCTGCGTATGGTTAGTTTTGGCACTAATATCGTTCCCACAGGTACGATGGCACCCAAGAAGATGGTTACCTAGTCAAAACGGGGCAAGTCCAAATCTATTGCCCCTAGTTTCCGGTTAATTGATGAGGACACCTACAACGACTCTGACCAAACATATTTTCCTCTCAACCCTAGGGCTTCTCGCACTGCACCCAGAAGCACCCCCCGAAAGGATCTCCCCGACGTAGTCACTGTCTCCCAGTCTGATGAGGAGCACACACTGATCGGGTCACCAACTGGGGCTGCTTCCAGTTCAGAGGGACCTATGTCCGGGTCCGAGTCTGCCCATGCCTCAGGCTCCCAGTCTGCCCACTCTTCACAATCAGAGTCTGCCTATGCTACAGGGTCCCAATGCCAAATCATCCACAGGGTCTGGAGAAAATGACCAAGCAGCCTTGTCTGATGAGGCAACTAGCTCAGAGTCCATACCTGTACCACGGAATGATGAGCCCGCTCCTGTAGCCGGCGAGCTGAATAGGTGGTGCGTAGAAGGTCAATGGCATATCTATCGGGATGCTAAGATGGTCAATGACAAACAAAAGATGGCCCGACTAATTACAGAGGAGCGCAGAGTCCTCACAGGGAGCTTGCATACTGTTCCAGATATTCACAGGTTGTTCAACCTTAACAAGTGTGAATGGATGGCTCGAGACTCAGGGACGTATAGCGAGGAGATTGTACGGGAGTTCTATGCTTCCTATGCGGCCACTCTCCGCGGTACCATTTCCAAGCGGTCAAAGCCACTAGCTCAGGCTCCGCTCACTTCCACCTTGGTTCGAGGGTGTCCGGTGGACATATCACCCACCACCATCAGCCGTTTTCTCTATGGTCCTACCACGGGCCACTCTTGGTCTCCTAACACTTCAGAGTTTGATTACCGCTGGGACATCGTGCGGAGTGGCGCTTTTCAGAGGAATGCTGAGCAGCGAGAGGTTGTTATACTATGGCTGGCCAAGTACATTACTGCGGATGGCGAGCGGGCGGAATAGGTCGCTGCTTCACGATTGGGCATCCAGAAGGCCACGTTAAATTTTGCGGCCAAGTTTTCTGGCTGCTGGTGCGTAACAAAGTGTTGCCTACAAAAGCTGACAATCAAGTCACTTGGGATAGAGCGGTGATGGTTGCAGCATTGGTAGCAGGAGTAGAGATCGATTTTGCTCGAATGTTGCTGGCAGAGATTCACGAGAGAGCTTTCAGGACCTCCACTACTTACCCCTTCCCATGTCTGATTTTTCATTTGTGCAGGGACTCTGGAGTGCCGATCTGGCATTGTGACAAGTTAGTCCACCCTACAAGGGCATTGGACATCGGCTTTATTCGAGATGAGGCAAATGTGGCAGCACCTCGCAGGGAGCCCCAGATTGAGGTACCTCCCTTGGGTTCCGATCTTACAGACACTGTGGGGCAGGCACAGGGCGGTGACCCCATTATCCCAGACCACACCGACACTGTCCCAGGCTCCTCTTCTCAGGCAGCTAGTATTGCTCCTAGCTTTTCCCGGTCCACACCACAGTTAGGAGCGACAGTTGTCCCGATGGCCAGAGTACAGAAGTTAGAGGCGCATATGGCCACACTGCTGCATCACATCCAGCTGTGAATGCAAAAGTCGATTGTCGAGTCCGAGGCTAGAATGGAGCACAGGATGGAGGGGATGATGGACCGAAAGGTCCAGGCTGTTAATAAGCGCCTTGATGCCTTTGAGTTGCGAGTCCTCGAGCGATCAGCTCCGGGCATAGAGCTATCTGCTTTGCAGGCTGACTTAGCCAGCCTCCGGACTGACATTGATGCCCTTCTTGCTGCACCTTTAGTTGAGACTCAGGCTGCTCCCACTGCACTGGCTGATGATACAGTGCTAGAGGCTCTATTCAGTGGGACCGCCAAGGAGGGGCCTGCACCGACACATGCCAAGGGCAAGCGGCACCGCTCTTATCGCACGGAGGAAGAGAAAGCTCAGAAAAGAAAGCGTCGGCAGGAGAAGGAGGCTAGGAGGGCTTCGATTGCAGACGAAGAGTTGCGCTAGCAGAGGGTGCGTGAGAGAGCTGCAAGGGCATCGAGCTCTGCCCTAGTTGCAGAGGCTCAGCCTATTTTGAGGGACGTTGTGAGCACCACTGATGGTGCGGAGCGGTTGATAGAGAGCACTACTGAGGGTGCTAGGATTACTGAGGTGGGCACTACTGAGGGTGCCCCCACTGATGTTCCAGCGGGTTCCGGGAAACCGGACCCCCCTGCTTGTTGATGAGTCGCCGGCGCTTTGCGCCACTGGTTTGCTTCACCCAAATCCATTTTCTTTTACTGTTTATGTATGCATTATGGACAATTGCATCTATTTTTGTTGGGAGTAGGGTAAATGGATTGTGAGTGATAGGGTGAAGTCTGAGTAACCCAACTCATGAATCCTCTCTTGGGGTTTTCTTGCCTGTGTTCTTTTCCCCCAAGAGACTGTTTAATTTTTGTTGAACCGTCATGTCTTAGGTTTGTATGTGTAGAAGCATGATACAGAATGAAGCATGATGACTTATGAAAAATGATACCCATCAGATTCTGGGTTGTATGTTAGAAGTAGGCTACGATTAGTTGATTGTGTTGGCTCTGAGTATGACATAGTAACAATCGACTTGATGGCATGACTAGACTTGAAACTTGAACTGGGTAATCTGATAATCTGATAATGAAACTATGTGCCAAGAGTGGGTGAGAATCATTGACTGTTCAAACGGTTTTGTGCAAAACTAGAACTTGCCCGGTTAGTCCTGTTAAGACAATTCAATCTAGAGGATAGGAAGTGATCATAGGCCATTGTTCTGAAAAATCCACAGATTGCCTAGAAGGATTCAACCAAATGAAATAACTGTCCCCTTTGATCCAACCTTGAGCCTAAAAATAAACCATTTCTTTCTAAAACCCCGAACTCACTTTCCCATAATCTACTATATTGGCCCCGGTCCCTCCTTGGACATGTGCACTTTGACTTAGGCCAAAAGCCTAAGTTGAGGGTGGCTAATGTAAAAAAAAAAAAAAAAAAGTAACTTCAATCTTGCCCCTGACCTGACAGCGGGTATTGTGCACCTCAACTAATGGAAAATCCATAAGTTGAGGGTGGCTATGAAAGAGGAAACTGAAATAAAAATGGGTATGAAAAGAGTGGAAAAATAATAATAATAAAAATAAAATAAAAAAAAAACAAAAAAGGGGGAAAACGTGAGGAAAGGATGTGACTTGTTAAAAGCGAAAGGAGCAATAAAATAAAAGGAAAATGAGCTACAAAGTCTAAAGTCACATCCGTGGTTGAAGGAAATTAAGGAAAAGAAGGTAAAGCAATAATATGACAAAAATAGGGCAAAAAAAGGTTAAAAGCCTAGTGTAATGACAAGGAGGGCAGAAAGTCACTAAGCAGTACCCAAATGTATCACACCTGACCCTGAACCTACGTTACAAGCCAATAAAGTCCTATAGTGATCCTAGAGTATAGTTTGGAGAGTCTAAGCAGTGAAAATAAGGGCAAGCTTATGGCAATAAGCACTAACTGTATTTGAAATTACTTCTGAGCGTGAGTGTTGAATAAATCCTTGTACCATGAATGACATTAAATTTTTGCGAAAAGGGGATTTCGTTTAAAGTAAGGGCACTAGGTACATCGTCGGAAAGTTGGTACCTGGGTGTCAGTGAGAAGGTGTCTGTGGTGTGTCAGTTGGTTGGTCTGTGTCATGATTTGATCCACATGAATTGGCTTGTCGAGTCTAAGAGAACGAATGTGCACCCGAACAATGAGGAGGTAGAGAGCCATGTGATTGCTTGAGTTTAGAAATGTTTGCTTCTGTACAAGTGTCGTTTAGAGTTGTAGGGCGTCGCTTGAGGACAAACAACGAATTTAAGTTGAGGGTGTTGATATACCGTGAGTTTACGGTATTTCTAATACATTTCACTTACAAGTTGTGTGTGTCTAGGGCCTTTTTATATTGGTTTTTATGTGTTTTTATCATGTTTTGCAGGAAAGGTGTTCAGGCGCGGAAGTATAGAGACAGCTGAAAGAAATGCCGAAACAGAGCATTTACAGAGGTGATCTATGGACCGTAGGTCCATTCACGGTCCATAGGTGATGACCGTAGATCAGCAGGCATGGTATTGAGGACAAATCAGGGAAATCTGACCAAGTGTGGAACCACGGTGCCCATTGACGGTCCGTAGATTGATCTACGGACCGTACTGTTGATCGGTAGAGTGATACTGCGAGAGTTCCAGCACCTGATTTTTGAAGATTCTAAGTATGGAGCTACGGAGGGGATTGACAGATCGTAGGTCGATCTACGGTCCGTACTGCTGGTCCGTCGTTTGCTTCAGAGAAGCTGATTTTTGGAACCTGAAATATTTTCTAAGTCCCGATTGATGGAAGGGACTTACGGACCGTAGATCCATCGACGGTCCGTAAGTCGGTCTCGTGAATTGAAGACGCGTACCTGAACAAAACTTTCCTTAATTTGTTTCCTTTTTTATTTAGGATTTGTTTTCTATAAATAGGACATGTAAACCTCGTTTTTGGGGGTTAGACACTATTATTCTAGTTTTGCTTTGTAACTTTGGAGATTAATTTGCAACTCTAGCAATTATTGATTTCCCAAGTTTGTTTTGAAGATTTTAGCTTTGCAATTCAAGTTAAATTTCTTGGTTTATTATTCTCTTTACGTAAGTTCATGATTTCTTCATCTACTATTATGAATTGTGTTCTTGCCAATATGAGTAACTAAATCCACAACTAGGGTTGTGGGAACCATGATCGATTAACAAAGTATGAATAGTAAATAAGCAATTCTTGACTAGTATTTTGCATGCATTGATAATTCTTTCGTTTAGAAGTCTTTTTAACGGTGGCCAACGTTAGAACTCGCCTTGTTAGTACTTGCCGGACCAAGGAGGTAATTAACAAGAAAAGAATTATCAACATAGATTTAGTGTGATACTATCTAATAGGCTAGTGTCGATTGGTGTGAAGTAATAACTAAGCCAAACATCGATTATGATGTCTAATATGAGGTAAAGGTAAGGGTTGATAAATTGTACACACGTAGCCGTACCAAGGTGCGGGGTGAAATTCTCTAAATGCCGGACCAAGGATTTAGAGATACTTAACTTATCACTTTGCATGTAATACACTAGAAAAGGATTGCTATTACTAGGATTACTGCGTTATGAGATCGTGGGGAACACATATACCCTAGTTATTTCTCTTATCTTGGTAACAACCAAAGCTGAGTTTGATTATTGATTACTTATTAAGTTCTTACTATTTGTTTACACAAGCACAACCCCCCTTTTATTACCTGTTTCTGGAAATAATTTGACTAATTGAATATAATTGTTGGTTAAAAGTAAAGTCTAAACCATTTTTCTCATGGGATCGATCCCAATCTACAAGTTGTGTTCTTTACTTGATAACGATCGCTTATACTTCTGTAAGGAGGTGTAATTTGAGCGTATCATACATCTGAGTATGACTTTTGCCGACTTTGAGAAGTCATTAAACGTTCTCGGATGAGCTTGACCCGCTCCATTGTCTGTTGTACAAGGTCGGGTCCAACCAACCCTGACTCACCTACCTCCAACCAACTAATAGGGGATCTGTATTTTCGACCATACAAAGCCACATAAGGAGCCATCTAGATGCTAGAATGATAACTATTGTTATATGCAAACTCAATAAGAGGTAAGTGGTCATCCCAACTTACATTAAAGTCCAGCATGCATGCCCGTAGCATATCCTCAAGTGTTAAAATGGTGCGTTCAGCTTGGCCATCTTTCTGAGGGTGAAAGGTTGTACTGAGATTAACTTGCGTCCCTAATCCTTTCTGGAAAGACTTCCAGAAGTTAGTGATAAATTGTTCTCCTTTATTCGAGATAATAGATATTGGGACGCTGTGCAACCTAACAATCTTTCGGAGGTAAAGCCCTGCATAATCTTCAGTTGTGAAAGTAGTCTTGACCGGTAAGAAGTGGGATGATTTTGTTAACCGATAAAAAATTACCCAAATAGAGTCAAACTTACTCCTCGATCGAGGTAACCCCGTAATAAAATCCATATTAATTACCTCCCACTTCCACAAAGGAATGTATATCTCCTAGACCAGCCCAGCTGGCTTCGGGTGCTCAACCTTAACCTGTTGGCAGTTAGAACAGTGTGCCACAAACTCAGCAACATCCTTCTTCATCTCGTGGCACCAATATATTTCTTTAATATTATGGTACATCTTCGTCGATCCTGGGTGAATAGAATACCGGGAATGGTGTGCCTCTACCATAATCTATTGTCGAAGCCCTACCACATTTGGAACACATAGTCGTCCTCTATATCTGAGGACTTCATCTCTTTCTATATCAAAGGCTAGCGACTCCTTATCATGAACTTTGCCTCTGAGCTGCTCTAAGTAGGGATCCTCCTGCTTTTGTGTCTTCACTTCCACGATTAAAGATGATACAATTGTATTTTGAACTCTGACCCCACTATCACTTGCTTATTTTAATTTGACTCCCGAGCTAGCTAATTGATGATGTTCTCGAGCTAATTCACACCTCTCAACACCTAAATATGATAAACTTCCCATTGATCTACGATTGAGGGCATTAACTACCACATTTTCCTTCCCTGGATGATATAAAATATTTAGTCGTAGCCTTTCAGTAACTCAAGCCATCGACGTTGTTGAAGATTCAATTATTTCTATCTAAAGATATAATGAAGCCTTTTATGATCTGTGAAAATGTCCACTTGAATTTCATATAGATAGTGTCTCCGGATCTTCGGTGCATACACAACCACAACTAACTCTAAGTTGTGAGTTGGGTAGTTCTTCTCATGCTTTCTCAACTGCCTTGAAGCATATGTGATCACCTTACCATGTTGCATTAGAACACATCCTAACCCAATACTAGAAGTGTCACAGTACACTACATAGCCCTCTGAACCCTCTAACAAGGCTAGGATTGGTGCTGATGTCAACCTATCCTTCAACTCTTGGAAGCTATGCTCGCAAGCCTCAGTCCACTGAAACTTAACTACTTTCTGAGTCAGCTTTATTAGTGGTGCTGAAAGTGAAGAAAACCCTTTTACAAACCTTCTATAGTACCCAACTAACCCTAAGAAACTACGAACCTCTGTTGGAGTTGTGGGTCTAGGCCAAGTCTTTACTTCCTCAATCTTCTGTGTATCAACCATAATTCCCGCATATGATACAATATGGCCTAGGAAAGCCATAAAGCTCAACCAGAACTCACACTTAGAGAACTTTGCATAAAGTTCCTACTCTTGAAGAACCTAAAGGACTGCTCGCAAATGATTTGCATGCTCAGCTTTTGAATGCGAATAGACCAAAATATCATCAATAAATACAATCACAAATGTATCTAGATACGACCTGAATATGATATTCGTCATGTCTATAAACACTGCCGGGGCATTGGTCAATCCAAAAGACAACCAAAAACGCAAAATTCCCATATCTAGTTCTAAAAGCTGACTTCAGAATATCTTTCTCCCGAACTCGTACCTGATGGTACCCTGATCTCAAATCAATTTTCGAGAAGTACTTAAAACCTTGTAGTTGATCAAACAAGTAATCGATCCTTAGAAGGGTATATCTATTCTTTATAGTAGCCTTATTCAGCTGTCGATAATCGATACACATCCTCAGCGAGCCATATTTTTTTCTCACAAATAATACTGGTGCACCCCATGGTGAAGCATTGCCCTTGATAAAGCCTTAGCTGATCCTTCAACTCATTTAGGTCAGCCAAAGCCATTCTATACGGAGGGATAACTATGGGTTGTGTACCTGGTAGCATATCGATAGTAAAATTAATTTCCCGTTCTAGAGGGATACCAGGAAGCTCGTCTGGAAATACATCTAGAAACTCATTAACTACCAGAATAGACTGAAGAGTCGGTGGTTCTGCATCTATATTATGAACGCGAACAAGCTGGTAAATACAACCCTAAGTAATGATCCTCATCGCCTTAAGATAGGAAATAAACCTACCTTTCGGTATTGATGTATCGCCTTTCCATTCCCGAACTGCCTCTCCTGGAAAGTGGAATATAACAATCTTTGTCCGGCACTCAACATTAGCATAACAAGACGCTAACCAGTCCATACCCATAATGACGTCAAAGTCGACCATCTCTAACTCTACCAGGTTTACATAGGTCTGATAGTCGATAACTTTTACTGTGCAACCTCGATAGACTCTTCTGGCAATAATAGACTCACATACTGGTCTAGATACAATAAAAAGGTCAATCTAATAACTTTTCTACTATACATAACTTCCCCGCAATAAATGGAGTAACATAAGACAGAGTAGATCCAGGATATATAAAAGCATAAACACAATGAGAGTAAACAATTAATGCACCTGTCACAACATCTGGTGATGACAAGAGTCTTGTCGGCCGGCTAGTGAATATGTACGGTTCTTTCCACTACCAGAACTAAATTCTCCCTCTTTGCCTCCACCTCTGCCTCTACCTGCTGAAGTTTGTGGTCCACGCCCTGTAGATTGTGCTGATGAGGAGGAATCTACTATTGACCTGGTAAACTGACCTATACCACCATGACCTATGGTCAGGCAATTCCTCCACCCATGTCCCCTCCTGTCCACAAGAATAACAACCTGTGGAACCCTGCCTGCACCTCCCGAAATGCATCCTACCACAAGTAGCGCAACGCGACGGGCCTGTCCTAGCTTGGCCTGAACCCTTCTGCTGCTAAGAGCCCGATGCTCGTTACCCCTCACCTTGGCCTGATTGTCCCTGACGATCAAATCTACTACCCTGGAACTGTTGTGGTGGAGGTCTAGGTGGTCTACTAGAATATCAGGGCCTGGAACCACCCTGAAAATCTCCCTGTGATCCAGTGGGCCTATCCTTGTTTTATCTCTCTCTCTTAACCCTCTCACTCATATAATGTAGATGTCGGCGATCTTCTATTCCCTATGCAAAGACCTGAATTAGAGAGATATCCATATTATCATTTAGTGCAGCGGTAGAACAAACGTCGATATAGTCTGAGTCAAGCCCTCCCACAAATCTACGCACCCTGTCATGCATCGTATCAACAAATTTTGGTGCATATTTAGCCAATGAATCAAATCTCAGCCTGTACTCTCAGACACTTATGCTACCCTGTCGAAGGTTCAAAAATTGGTCCACTCAGGCATCCCTAATCTCTCGAGGCAAATAGTGATCTATGAAAGCTTCTGTAAAGCTATTCCAAGTGGGTAGAGATACATCTTTTCCCCAAGATCTCTCCCAACTTTCGTACCACAATACTGCAACATCACGCAATCGAAATGCTGCTAACTTTGTCGCAGAGGCATGCATGACTCTGAAGATCCTATGAAGCTGATCAACAAATCTGTACTTGTAAACTATGGAGGATTCAAGGCAAGAAATTTACGAACTCTCAAACTTTCGGGCCATTCAGAAGGTCCGGTAACATCTGGCGCAACTGGCTGGTGATGTGCAGCTACTAACTGTGCTAACATACATACTACACTTTTGAAATCCTGATCAAGTGGAATAAGAGGAACTAGAGGTGGTACTGCAGGTGGAGCTGGGGGTCCTGTTGCCCTCGGAGCCTCCTGAAGCGGTGGAGAAGCTATATGGGGCTTAAAAGATGTCTCCTCATGGGTCTCACAATGGGCTACCTCCACCTGTGGTACCTTGCCGGTACCCTCACCTGCAGCTGTATCTAGCCCCTAGCTAGCTGTGGTCTGTCTGGTGTCAGCCATCTCTATCTACATACATTTATCAATTATAAACCAGAAACCTCAACCCTTAAGACACCACTCTATAGCACGAGGTGAGAAAAAGAAGGATAGTCATTCTAACATGCCGGCAGCTTCTTGCTTATTGAATGTGGTGCACAACACATTTATAAACAACACTATACTAGACACGGCTTGCAGACTCCCTAGGATACGACGTTGCTCTGATATCACGTTTGTCACGCCCTAAACTCAAGGGCCGCAACTTACTCCTAATGCCAAAACTCAGGCCTAAGCCGACCGTGCTGAACCATTTGCTACTAGCGCATGGCAGCCACACGCAATCAAGAAAACAAACAAGTATATCTCGGCGTAAAACTAAGCTCTCAGTCGGCAAGACCACTGTCAACAGATCTATAAAATAAACAGCTACTCCCAAGAGTTCATATAAGAAAAAACCAACTAGCATAGAACAAATCATTAATCCTTGGAAGAGGATACTTATTCTTAATGGTCACCTTATTCAACTACCGATAGTCAATACACATTCAGAGTGAACCATCTTTCTTCTTAACAAACAAAACTCGAGCAACCCCATGGAGAGATACTCGGTCGGATGAAACCCTTATCCAACAAATCTTTCAATTGTTCCTTTAATTCTTTAAGTTCTAACAGAACAATTATATAATAAGGAATATAAATAGGCTGCGTATCTAGAAGAAGGTCAATACCAAAATCTATATCCCTTTTGGGAGGAATACTGGGTAAATCATCTGGGAACACTTCCGGATACTCATTAACAACAGGGACCGACTCAAGAGAAGGGGTTTCAGAATCCACATCCTTCACCCTAACTAGATGGTACACACAACCCTTAGAAATCATCCTCCCAGCTTTAAGACAAGAGATAAACTTACTCTTAGGCATAGAATTTCCCCCTTTCCATTCTAGGACAGGCTCATTTGGGAATTGAAATCTGACTACACGGGTTCTACAATCAATAGAAGCATAACAAGAGTGCAACCAATTCATACCCAGAATAACATCAAAATCTACCATATCAAGCTCTACCAAATCAACAAGAGTCACTCTATGGGATAAGGAAACAAGACACTTTCTGTAGACTCTCTTAGCCACCACAGAATCACCAACAGGAGTAGAGACAAAAAAGGGATCTAACAACACATCATGGAGCACATCAAATCTCATAACCACATATGGTGTCACAAAAGACAAGGTAGCACCGGGATAAAGTAAAACATAAACATCAAGTTGAAAGACTCTCAACATATCGATAACCATATCGGGAGAACACTCTTGTTCACCACGAGTCTGAAGAGCATAAAACTATTTTGATTTGGAGCACTAGCACCCAAACCACTTGGACCTGATGAAGGATAGGTTGAGCCCTACAACGACTATCTCCCTCATTCTTAGCAACTGAAGGACAATTCCTTATCTTGTGATCTGTCTTACCACAACCAAAGCAAGCATTAGAGCCCGCTAAACATTCTACCGCATACTTTCTTCTACACTTACCACAATTCAGCAAAGAAGGCCTATTACCACCTCCTTGAGGTTTAGGGTTAGACACCTTCTCTTTGTTGAACTTAGGAGCATTAGAGGAACCTTTCCCAGAAAACCTTCGTCGATACTTAGGATGACCATGTCCATCAGACCTAGCATAAGATAAATTACCATTACTGGTTCTGGACCTCTTGTTCTCCCTCGACCTCTTTTAAGTTTTTCTTCTTCAGTCTATTGGGTATGAGTCATAAGACGAACAATATCCATGTCATGGACTAGCATAGTCGTACGCCACTCTTTTAATACCAATTCGGCCACACCCGAAACAAACTTGTTCATCCTTGCTCTAGAGTCAGCAACTATAGAAGGAGCATACCTAGACAGCTGAGTGAATCTCAAGGCATATTATTTCACGCTCATATTTCCTTGTCGATGATTAATGAACTCAAGCACTTTAGCCTCCCTCAACTCAAGAGGAAAGAACCTATCAAGAAAAGCATGAACCTCTCATATTCTAGGGGACCCACATCTACCGGCTTGCTTTCTTCCATTGGTTAAGCCAAATTTGAGCGACCCCCTTAAGTTGATAAGCATCCAATTCCACCTTTTCCACTAGAGTCACTCCCATAGTAGACAAAATCTTGTAAACCTCATCAATGAACTCTTGAGGATCTTCGTCAACCTTAGAACCATAGAATTCTGGAGGATTCATCCTAGTGAAGGCCCTCACTCTAGATGCCACCGTACCCACATTTAGGTTCACAGGGTTCACAACTTCCCTATTGACTTGGGGCATCACTGCTTGAGCCAACACTTGAAAAGTAGTCCTAAACTCGACATTAGTTACTTGCTCGACCAAAGGGTCAACCAGAGCTTAAGGAGCTTGAGGAGGAGGTCCTTGGACAATCTTTTCTCCCTCGGTCCTTCTAGCAAAAGCTCTTCGAGTAGTCATATCATGTAGACATCAAATAAAAATTAGGAGAGAGATCTAATAGAGTTAAACTTTACCGCATGACTTAGAGAAACGAAGAAGTGAAGTTTCCTAAACATCTTGTAGCCTCTCATACATAAATGTGGCGCGCTTCACGCTCATGAACAAGACTTTACTAGACGTGGTTTTGAGACATTCAAGAACTTTTCTAAACCTTGTGCTCTGATACCAAGTTTGTCACGACCCAGGAGTAACCCCTAGATTTAACATAGTATACAAGACCCCGATAGGTCTCATATAAGCCATTTAGCTTTTATAGTCAAAATAATAGAAAATTGGTAAAAATTTAAAACATTTTCAACAACACCAAAGTTTTATAAAACGAAGCGGAAGTCTCATACAACTTGTGTCAAAACCATTAAATACAAAGAGTCATTGGGACACAACCCATTAAATAATGTTCAAAATATAATATGAAAGAACATAAAGAAATGCTGGTCAAAGCTTCGAATTTTTTACTCAGATCCTAGCCACAGGCATGATAGTCAGGAACGTGTAACCTTACATTTGGATAAGAAATGTAGGCAATAGTATGTGTGATACGCTCAAATTACACCTCCCTACAGAAGTATAAGCGATTGTTATCAAGTAAAGAACCCAACTTGTAGGTTGGGGTCGATCCCACGAAGAAAATGGTTTAGACTTTACTTTAACCAACAATTATATTCAATTAGTCAAATTACTTTCATAAACAGGTAATGAAAGCGGGGTCTGTCTGTGTGAAACAAATAGTAAGAATTTAATAGGTAATCAGTAATCATAACTCAACTTTGGTTGTTATCAAGATAAGAGAAATAACTAGGGTATACGTGTTCCCCACAAGCTCATAACGCAGTAATCCTAGTAACAACAATCCTTTCCTAGTGTATTACATGCAAAATGATAAGTTAGGTATCTCTAAATCCTTGGTCCGGCAACTAGAGAATTTCACCCCGCACCTTGGTCCGGCTACATGTGTATAATTTACTAACCCTTACCTTTACCTTATATTAGACATCATAATCGATGTTTGGCTTAGTTATTACTTCGCAACAATCGACACTAGCCTATTAGATAGTATCACACTAAATCTATGTTGATAATTCTTTTCTTGTTGATTACCTCCTTGGTCTGGCAAGTAGCAACAATGCGAGTTCTAACACGTGCACTCGTTAAAAGACTTCTAAACAAAAGAATTATCAATGCATGCAAAATACTATTCAAGAATTGCTTATGTACTATTCATACTTTGTTAATCACTCATGGTTCCCACAACCCTAGTTGTGGATTTAGTTACTCATATTAGCAAGAACACAATTCATAGTTTTAGATGAAGAAATCATGAACTTACATAAAGAGAATAATAAACCCAGAAATTCAACTTGAATTGCAAAACCAAAATCTTCAAAACGCACTTAGGAAATCAATAATTGCTAGAGTTGCAAATTAATCTCCAAAACCACAAAGTAAAACTAGAATAATAATGTCTAACCCTAAAAAATGAGGTTTACATGCCTTATTTATAGAAAACAAATCCTAAATTAAAAGGGAAACAAATTAAGGAAAGTTTGTTCAGGCACACGTCTTCATTCCACGAGACTGACTTACGGATCGTCGATGGATCTACGGTCCGTAAGTCCCTTCCGTCAGCCAGGACTTAGAAAATATTTTAGCTTCCAAAAATCAGCTTCTCTGAAGCAAACGACGGACTTACAGTACGGACCGTAGATCGATCTACGGTCCATCAATCCCTTTCGTAGCTTCACACTTAGAATCTTCAAAAATCAGGTACTGGAACCCTCGTAGTATCATTCTACGGATCAATCAGGATGGTCCGTAGATCAATGCCCACCGTGGTTCCACACTTGGTCAGATTTCCCTAATTTGTCATCCATGCCTTGCTTGTTGATCTACGGCCATCACCCACGGACCGTCAATGGACCTACGGTCCGTAGATCACCTCCGTGAATGCCCTTTTTCTGCATTTCTTTCAGCTGTCTCTATACCTCCGCGCCTGAACATCTTTCCTACAAAATACAATAAAAATACATAAAAACCAATACAAAAAGGTCCTAGAAACACACAACTTGTAAGTGAAATGTATTAGAAATACTGTAAACTCACGGTATATCAACACCCTCAACTTAAATTCGTTGTTTGTCCTCAAGCGACGCATTATGACTCTAAACGACACTTGTATAGAAGCAAGCATTTCAGGCCCAAGCAATCACATGACTCCCCCTCGCTTTTCAGGTGCAACTTCGTTCTCTTAGACTCGACAAGCTAATCTATGCGGGTCAAACCGTGACACAGATCGACCAACTGACACACAACATACACCTTTTCACTGTCACCAAGGCACCAACTTTCCGACAATGTAACTAGTGCCCTTACTTCAAATGAAATCCCTTTTGCACAAAAAAATGCATGTCATTCATGGTACAAGAATTTATTCAACACTCACACTCAGAAGTAATTTCAAGTACAGTCAGTGCTTAATGCCATAAGCTTGCCCTTATTTTCACTGCTTAGACTCTTCAAACTAAACTCTAGGATCACTATAGGACTTTATTAGCTTGTAACGTAGGCTCAGGGTCAGGTGTGGTACATTTGGGTACTGCTTAGTGACTTTCTGCCCTCCTTGACATTACACTAGGCTTTTAACCTTTTTTTTTTTTTATTTCTGTCATTATTATTGCTTTACCTTCTTTCCCTTAATTTTTTTTTCAACCACGGATGTGACTTTAGACTTTGTAGCTCTTTTTACTTTTATTTTATTTTTCTTTTGGCTTTCAACAAGTCACATCCTTTCCTCCCATTTCTATCTTTTTTTTTTCACATCACTCTTTTTTTTATGCCCATTTTTTTTTTCAGTTTCCTCTTTCATAGCCACCCTCAACTTATGGATTTTCCGTTAGTTAAGGTGCACAATACCCGATGTCGGGTCAGGGCCATGATTGAAGTTACTTTTTACATTAGCCACCCTCAACTTAGGCTTTTGGCCTAAGTCGAAGTGCACATGTCCAAGGAGGGACCAGGGCCAACATAGTAGATTATGGGAAGGTGAGTTCGGGGTTTAGAAAGAAATGGTTTACTTTAGGCTCAAAGTTGGATCAAAGGGAGTAGTTATTTCATTTGGTTGGATTCTTCTTTTAGGCAATTTGTGGACTTTTCAGAACAATGACCTATGATCACGTCCTAACCTCTAGATTGAATTATCTTAGCAGGACTAACTGGGCAAGTTCTAGTTTCGCACAAAAATTGTTTGAATACTCAATGATTCTCACCCACTCTTGGCACATAGTTTCATTATCAGATTATCAGATTACCCAGTTCAAGTTCAGCTCAAGTCATGCCATCGAGTTGATTCGTTATTATGCCATACTCAGAGCCAATACATTCAACTAATCGTAGCCTATAACTTCTAGCATACATCCGAAAATCTGACGGGTATCATTTTTCATAAGCCATCATGCTTCTTTCTTTATCATGCTTCTAGACATACAATCCTAAGACATGCCAGTTCAATAAAAATTAAACAGTCTCTTGGGGGAAAAGAACACAGGCAAGAAAACCCCAAGAGAGGATTCATGAGTTGGGTTATTCAGACTTCACCCTATCACTCACAATCCATTTACCCCCACCCCTAACAAAAAATAGATGCACTTGTCCCCAATGCATGCAAAGACAGTAAAAGAAAATGGATTGGGTGAAGCAATCCTGTGGCGCAAAGCACCGGTGAATCATCAACAAGCAGGGGGAAAATGGTTTAGACTTTACTTTAACCAACAATTATATTCAATTAGTATAATTACTTCCAGAAACAGGCAATTAAAAAGGGGGGAGGGGGTTTGTTTATGTGAAACAAATAGTAAGAATTTAATAAGTAATCAGTAATCAAAACTCAACTTTGGTTGTTATTAAGATAAGAGAAATAACTAAGGTATATGTGTTCCCCACAAGCTCATAACGCAGTAATCCTAGTAACAACAATCCTTTCCTAGTGTATTGCATGCAAAGTGATAAGTTAGGCATCTCTAAATCCTTGGTCCGGCTACGTGTGTATAATTTACTAACCCTTACCTTTACCTCATATTAGACATCATAATCGATGTTTGGCTTAGTTATTACTTCGCAGCAATCGACACTAGCCTATTAGATAGTATCACACTAAATCTATGTTGATAATTCTTTTCTTGTTGATTACCTCCTTGGTCCGACAAGTAGCAACAATGCAAGTTCTAACGCGTGCACTCGTTAAAAAGACTTCTAAACAAAAGAATTATTAATGCATGCAAAACACTATTCAAGAATTGCTTATGTACTATTCATACTTTGTCAATCACTCATGGTTCCCACAACCCTAGTTGTGGATTTAGTTACCCATATTAGCAAGAACACAATTCATAGTTTTAGATGAAGAAATCATGAACTTATGTAAAGAGAATAATAAACCCAGAAATTCAACTTGAATTGCAAAACCAAAATCTTCAAAACGCACTTAGGAAATCAATAATTGCTAGAGTTGCAAATTAATCTCCAAAACCACAAAGTAAAACTAGAATAATAATGTCTAACCCTAAAAAATGAGGTTTACATGCCTTATTTATAGAAAACAAATCCTAAATTAAAAGGGAAACAAATTAAGGAAAGTTTGTTCAGGCACACGTCTTCATTCCACGAGACTGACTTACGGACCGTCGATGGATCTATGGTCCGTCAATCCCCTCCGTAGCTTCACACTTAGAATCTTCAAAAATCAGGTACTGGAACCCTCGCAGTATCATTCTACGGATCAATCAGTACGGTCCGTAGATCAATCTACGGACCGTCATTGGCCACCGTGGTTCCACACTTGGTCATATTTCCCTGATTTGTCATCCATGCCTTGCCTAATGATCTACGACCATCACCCACGGACCGTCAATGGACCTACGGTCCATAGATCACCTCCATGAATGCCCTTTTTCTGCATTTCTTTCAGCTGTCTCTATACCTCCGCACCTGAACATCTGTCCTGCAAAATACAATAAAAACACATAAAAACCAATACAAAAAGGCCCTAGACACACACAACTTGTAAGTGAAATGTAATAGAAATACCGTAAACTTACGGTATATCAATGTTTTAGTTTATTATCGTTTCAAGCACACCTCATCCAATTCTAGGTGCAAACGATCGTAAATCAGTATAAAACCTAACTAAATGAGTGTGGGTCGAATCCCATAGGGAGCGGTACCTGTTTTAAATTTGATTAAGAAGTACGAATGCGGTCTAATCAGCCATAGGAATAAACATTATCAGAAAAATACATATCAAATGAAAGGGGTGACATAAATGTCAAATGGGGTTTTTTCGATTTTCAAATTATCTTCTGTAACCAATCAAATAGCAATGAAATACAATAAGGAGAGAAATTCTCGGGATGTGATCGATTATAGGTGAAGTTCGATATATGGGTAATTGAAAATATTAGTAAGAAGCTAAATATCAGTGGGTATGCTAGACTATAATTGAAATAGCTTTCTCTCGAACAACTATTCCGTTTCAAGTGATTTCTCTCGAACATCAACATGCATAGCAATTAAGAACAACCCAAAACCTTAATTCATCTTTTGTCTCGTGCAAGATGGGTAGGACTGGGTTTAAGATTTACTCTCTCGAGCTGAACCCATATCAACCCAATACATACAAATCATTAATCAATAATTTTAGTCCTAAAGCCTCTCTCTCGAGCAAGCCAAGAACACTAACATAGAACTGCATTTGCACCTAAAATTTATAAATTAAACCACAATTAATGATTACCCAATCAATTGGATCAACATTCATAAATACCCACAATATTAGAAGAAAATCCTAACTCAAATTAGGGAATTTCTACTTTTCAATTGGGGAATCTTAGGGGCTCCATGGATGAAAGGATTCCATGGATGAAAAGCCATCATACCTTGATAACAAAGCCTATAAATGCTTGAGGATTGGTGACTTGACCTTGATCCTAGCTTGAACTCTTTCTTCTTCTTCTTCTTCAAATTCCAGAGAGAAAAATATTTTAGAGAGGAAATTTGGGATTTCTTTTAGGTTTTGGAAATAATGACTTCAAAGGGTGAGTTTTGAGTTAAAATCACTTATATAGGGGTCCTATGCTTGGGTAAAATGGCATAACTTTGATTTAATTAAAATCGAAAAAGACCCAAAAACCCTGAACTAAAGTCTGCCAAACCCACCTCACGAGGGACTTCACTAGCCGTCAAGGGTCACACGGCTTGTGGTCCCTTGACCAGTGGCCTCACTTGACACCCCTCAATTCCCAAAAAATATCTCTAAACCACGAACTTTTCCACGGCCCGTGGTGGCCTTCACGAGCCTTCAAGTGGCTCGTGGGGGAGGGTCTCCTATTGGGAAGTTTGGGAGCTCACTGCCTAGCTCACCACTCCCATCACCACAACCTATGGTCTTTACCATGAGGCGTTATGGTGGTCATGGGAGGTGAGCATGGCTTGGTGAAGGCTGCCCAAACATCACTCCCTTGGCTCATGCCCTCTCACTTGACCCTAGCTTAGCCTACTAGATTTCGAGGTGTTACATTTATCCTCTCCAAGTCTCTCAAGAGCTCCCAAGGAAAAGCTAGGGTTTTTTCAAGGATTCGAGGTTCTTTTTCACTCTTTAGGACTCTGATTACTACGGTATGTGGGAGCTTCATCAATGGATCCCTTTCGTCCATTGGGTCCCAAAAGAAATTCAATTCCTTTTTTGATTAAACCCGATTTTCTAAAGTTTCATGCAATTCTTCGTGGGTTCAGTGGTTTATGATTCAGTTGCTTATAATTGATCTATTTATGCATAATTTGATTCAATTACATGTTATTCAATTAATTTCATATGAACCCATGCTATTTTTCTATATTATGATTAATAAATATGATCATGAAATTATGCATGCATCATGAAACTAAGGAATTTATGAATAAAATGTGCTTTAGATAAAGTATCAAAATGATTTGTGAAATGTTTTCTCACTATGAAAGATGATCATGATTTTGATGCTTAGATAAGTGTCTTATGAATATGTTATGAAATCATGATTTTAAAAAGAGTTATTCTATGATATGAAGTTATGATGAGATTGGTATCACTAGATTCTTACCTTTCCAAGTATTAGGATGTGATTATGATTATGTTTATTCCATTGGGATTTTGCTTAGCACTTAGAGGACGTTGAGATGGAGGCTTTACTACTAGTAGAGGTTTAGTCTTTAGTAGCAATTTACTTGTCTCTAACTATGTTCCCCTATAGTATTTGTCTTTGATAGATATAACTAGTGGATCCACTTAGGCTAACATGTATAGTCCTTACCTTGGCAAGTAGAACAACCTATTTTTGGTGTGGGAAAGACACCGGATTCCATGTTATAACTCACATGGTCTATGTCGGTTAATGGTGAAATATCCCACAAATGAACTTTATTTTCTTCAAAGGTTTTATGACTTTCTCAATGATTTGATTTAAGCTTTCTTATAACTCTTCATATTTTTCATTGACCTTGTTCCATAATTTATGATTTTGACTCGTAAGCTTTACTACGTTTTACTTGGTCATGCATCATCATGCTTTGAACTTGTCATATTGTCATGCTTACGTGTTGTGTATTTTCCTCATACTCACTATATTCAAACTACTGATGCATATATTATTTCATAATATAGGATCTGATGCTTTTCATCACGGACGTGGCTAGATAGGGATTGCTCAGCTTATCAGTGCTAGTGGCGAGTCCTCATGATTTGAGGGCGAGATCACACTTTACCGTTTATTATTTTCTAGTCTTCCAATTTTCAGACGTGTATGTGGTTTAGATGTTTTTCCTAACCACTCCTATGATAGTAGAAATCTTGTGTCAGACATAGTTTATGTTTCACGTATTCTCTTATGTACTACTCTGTTTTGGTATCTCTTATGTCTTAAAAGATTTGAGACTTATATCTTGTTTTAAATTGTATTCTCATATCTTGTATTTCATTACATCATGCTTATGGCAAGTGGCTTGTTTAGGACCTCTAAGGGTTCTATTCGTCATGCAAAATCTAGGTTCTAGTTTGGGTCGTGACATGTATCCTCCCAAAACATGGTGCAGAACTTATTTAGATATAATATGCAAAAATCAAGCCATGGAAAATAATTTACAGAGTCCTTCAATACTTGGATACTTGAAGTAAGATAAAAGCCAATTATTGAAATGTTGGAAGACATTAGGGTCAAAATAATGGAGAGGTTGACACAAAAATAAGCTTATGTGATGAAGTGAAAAGATGATGGGTTTAGTCCCAAAAGTGAATTATTGTATTATGAGTATTTAGAAGATATTCGAAGTTTGTAAGGCGAGTAGCAATGGAGATAATGGCTATGAGGTCATAGAAAGTGAAGATAGACACATTAATCTAAGGGAGAAAAAGTGCACATGTAGGACATGAGATCTCACTGAAATTCTATGTCCACATGAAACCAAGGCTATGGAGCACAAGAAAATGAAACCTAAGGCTGAAATTGATTGGTATTATAGTAAGGAGGCATCCTTGACAATTTACAAACACAAGTTGCAACCTGTTAGAAGATAACCATTCTAGAAAGTTGACCCTTCACAAGCCATTGAACCAGTAGAAATGGTTAAGCTTGTTGGCAGATCTAAGGTTACAAAGAATAGATAAAAGAATGAAGTAGTTAACAGGCAAGGAGAATGGAAGCAATCAAGAAAAGATAAAGTGATAACATGTAGTACTTGTGGAGAAAAAAAGAATAATTCAAGAGGTAGCCAAAAGGTAATTTTTGTTAAATTATGTGGACAACAAAATCATTTTTAATTTTTATTACTTAATTTTGTGTTATCGATAAAGAATGCAAAATAGGGGAAACAAGCTACTAAGTAGGGGAAGCAAGGTACTACGGATAATGCTAGGAGAAAGAAGAGGCGGGTTAGGAGAGGTTTGTTTTGATGAAGAGGAACCTTATTAGGAAGACATCAACTTAACAACCCTTCAACCAAGAAGACCCTCGTCTAAGGCCAAGAATAGTTTGTGAAGAAGCTTATTTTGCAAGACTGAGAAAAAGGTTGAACCTACAAGAACCTAATGGGACTAGAGTAATAAGCTTCAGAGGTGACAAATCTAGTGTTAGTGAACCTACAAACCTTCCAATATCACCAACTCACTTAACATGGAAGGGAAAATATGCAATTACTATCACTCATCTACAAGCACCGAGAATTCAAAAGTTAAGGCCAAGAATGGGACGATAGTGTGTTGGTGACCTTTTTTTATTGTTGTATAGGCTGGTGCCTTTAATGATGTGGACAGTACTATATTTATTTTTGTTAGACTTATGTTTCGACTAGATTTATATTTTTGCTAGACTAACTGAAGTTTCAGATTCACCATTATTGCACTAGCATTTAACTGAAGTTTTAGATTTGTGGTACTAGTGTTTTGTAAGTGACATAATATCTATTATATGAAAGTACAATTTAAATAGTTACTTATCATTTATTCTTCATATTTAGCATCTTTAGCATAGTTGGGTACACTTGGTATGTCATGTTACAACTTTGGGTCATGTTAATAGTATAACTTTGTACCATTTTTTTTCACAAGTTTAACTTAATCGTTTTGCACATACTTGTGGACTGTAATTGTTTTGCAGAAAGGAAAACTGAAAACATACACTTACACAACTGAAAACATATACTTACACAACCAAGACATACACTACATCATTTGAAAATTAAGAATTGTTTGCATAAAATAGATTGACACAACCTAGAAACTACATAGGATATCTTATACGAGAAAAACACTAGAAAATTTCAACCAAGAAAATATCTTCCTTACACTTGAAAATTGCAACCACGAAAATCATACACTTCACAACCAAGAAACTACATCCCTTGAAAATTCTAACGATCTATCCCACAAACACAACAAATGACAATATAAACATCTTCAACAATTTCGCTTCTTAATTTGTTCACCTTGAAATAGTTTATACTCTCTAAATCCTCCATTTTAATTTTTTTAAGGTATATCTTTCAATCTTAACCACATTCAACGACTCTCCGAAATTCTCCATTTTCATCGTAGCAACTTTCAATTTAGACGTCAATAAATTTACTTTGACCAATGCATTTCAAGGAGAATTATCGTTCCACTTCTAAAAACCACAATTTTCAATCTAATCCAGAACAATAGAAAAGAATTCAGGATCATATGAATAAGCATTTATTGTAACACCATGAAATTTTTTGAGCTAAGGTCCGAACCATTATTTATTTACATGTAAGGTCGTATTGGGTGATTTTTAAATTTATCATAGGTCTAAAGTCAATTCTTTAGTGTAGAAATAATTTTGGATATGAATTACGGTCACAAGAACCCCATAGCACAAAGTTGAGTTGAAAACTTCCTTACCGATTAAGTTTTGACATAAGATTCTACTTAGATCAACTTCAAATGATCATATCTCTCAGCAAAAATGCATTAGGCGACCCATGACCTATCAAATTGAAGGTATATGAGTCCTTTTTTTCAACGCCACCAAGTTTTCCTCATTTTGAGTTCGGTGTAAAAGTTATGACCATTTTACTAGAGACTACCACATCAGAGTTTCTTTGTCAATTCCTGCAAATTGCTTCTACGGGTTGTAGAAATTTCGACTACCCATACTGTCAAGTCGTAGGAAATTTTCAGAGAGTCAAATTTTGGGGTCCAATTCCTACAGATCCATTCTACGGGCTGTAGGAACTTCTATGGGGCATAGTTTCGACTCGTAGAATGAACTTTTGAGCCTGAAAATTTAGTACAAATTCTAGAGATTGGATCTACGGTCCGTAGAAACTTCTATTGATCATAGATTAGTTCCGTAGAATGAAATTTTGAGTCTGAAAATTCAATATAAATTCCACGAATGAAATCGTAGATCAAACCACGAACTGTAGATGGCTCTATGAAAGATTTTTGACAGCTCTTTAAGAGGCGTGGTCAGTCTTTTTCACCCCTTCTAAGCCTAAACCTGATGTTTTTACACCTATTTAAGGGTTTAAAACATTGTTAATCAATCCTTTTATGTTCATTAACGCTTCCAAGTCTTAAAGCAAGGATCCAAGAGGAGAAAACAAGAGCTTTCAAGCATTCTTTAAGTTTCACCAATAACTTTGTTCTTCCAGGTATGTAAGGCTATTCAAAGTGATGGACTAAGTTCGTCCTCATGCCCTACATCTACTTCCTATCGGTAAAGAATAATCTAGAGTTACATCCTTGGTTTTGATAATTATTGAGACAAGTTTTGTTGTTGAGTTCTCAGTTCTATTCCTGATTTTTGAGTTGCTATATCTTGCATTGAGATTCTTGAGTTGGTTGTTCATGTCTATTTTTCCAGCATAAACCCTATTATTGAGTTTTTATTGAGAATCTTTTAACCAAACTCTTCTGTCTCAAATTGATTTTGAGAAAGTAAAGATGAGTTTTGAGTAGAGTTTAAAGAATGATTTTTGAGTAAAGTATGAAGGGACTAATTGATTCCCAAGTGTATCATTTTTACATTCAGAAAGAGAACTTTGATTTTCATAAAGAGTTAAAAAGAGTTTCCAAAGATAATCGAGACATTTCCTCTTAAATAGGATCTTTTGAGTAATTACCTCAAAACAGAGAAAGAGTATTTTTACTTGAGCATGAGTATATATTTATTGGGAGTGATATTGAGTATCAATATGGGGATGAGTTTAGACAACTCACATTCTTCATAAACCATGTGGCCAACGTGGGTAAAGGATTGTACTTTTTAGACGACTCCTTATTGCTTTCGAGTAGAGCTTTAGTGGACCCACTAAGTTGAGATGTTCTATATCCCGACAAGGTATATGATAGTTCTGCCAATGTGAGCGAAATTTTGTATCATCACATTGCTCATAGTGATGATTGTCGGTTAGAAAATCTCTCAAATAGAGTTAAAAGTGTATTTATCATATCACTTGATATGTTGAGTTCCGATTTGAGTAAGAATTTTGTAAAGTTTAAATGATTTCACTCCTTTATTTCTTTATATTCAGTTGAGTATATATTTACATCTATTGCAGTCCTTTCATTCAGTCATTTCGCTTTGGCTATATTACATATTCGTACATTCAACGTACTACTGTCATTCGACTTGTATCTTTTTATGATGCAAATACATATGTTCAGGATCATCAATAGGTGTTCCATTTAGATCACTTTCCACTTCCTTTTTGAGAGTTTTGGTGAGTCCCCTTGCATTTCGGAGGGCTCCATTTTTCATTTCAGTATTTACTTTGGGGTGTCGAGGGTCTTGTCCCAACGTCCATGTTGAAGTTAGAGGCTTCATATATAGCTAAAGTTGAGTTGTTTTCAGAAATTCTCTCTTTAAAGTGTTTTACGAAGATTATATTTTGTTTAAATGAGTATTTGAGACAGTTAAGTTATATGTTTTATCTTTAAAGCTTTTAATTTGCTTGATTCAAATCTTCCGCCAAGTAGTCAGCTAGCCCGAGGGTTCGCTTGAGAGCCAATAATTGTTCTCTAGGGTGTAGGTTCGGGATGTGATATTTATAAATCATACAAATTGATTAAAAATATACCTTAGGTTTAGAATATTCTAGGGTTCAAAAGAGTACTTGACGCGAAACAACGAGCAATTTCACCACAAAAATAAGCCATCACCGAGTGAGTAATTGAATCACAACTAATTTCAGACATATGATAAGGTCTGATTTAGGATTTTAGGGATAATGATGGCTGAAATTGAAACAAATATTGAAGAAGCAAACTCTGTTATGCCCGAAAAGATCGAAGAAAAACATAGAATATCTTAAGGTTTTGGGATTCTTGGTCGCGATTGAGTGAAATTCGATTTGGGGGCGTTTTGGGTTATCTTATTAGGGTGTTAGTGTGTGAGTAGGTATATGATATTTTGTTGGATTTTTTTATTAATCGGGGTTGTTTCTTTGTTTTCGGGTTTAATTTTAATAAATATTGGATATAAGTATAGGATTAAGACACGTTTCTATCGCTTAGTGTAAAGGATATATATGCTCCACAACTTAGACGGTACGGATGATGATGTCCTAATAGTATAATGAAGGGTATAACTCATATAAGTGTACCATTTATGATAGTTTGGAGGTATGTTTGTCCTTTTTCCCGTATATTTATTTTTTGAAAAAGGATAATAAAAAATGTCCTTAAACTATGTGAAATGAACAAAAATGTCATTCATCTATTGTTTGGCTCAAAATATTCTTATCGTCAATATTTTTATCCAAAAATGCTCTTGCAAATGATAGATTGGTCCAAAATTGCACCTATAGTTACTAAATAGGTCAAAAATACCTCTTTCAGAATAAATATATTTTTTCTTTTCAGTTTGAACACATAATCAATGCACTTTTAATAGTAATATTATTTTATAGAGAGAAATTATTTTAGATATTTATTATAAAATTTATAAATGAATTTTATTTTTATTAAATTAAAATGTACATATTCAAATTTTCAATAAAAATTATACATAAAAAATTAATTAAATATTGATGTAATATTAATATGATATTTAAATCTATATTACCTTAAAAGCATGAACTCCTAACTTGAATGTTAAATTACTATAATATCCCTAACTAATTAGGTTGTGACTTTTTCGATGAGTTGTGACTTTTCTGATAAGTTGTGACTTTTTTGAAGGGTTGTGCTTTTTCGATGAGTTGTGACTTTTTCAAAGAATTGTGACTTTTTAAATAAGTTGTGACTTTTCCAAAGGGTTGTGACTTCTCAAAAGGTTATGACTTTTTCGATAAGATACAAAAAATACTTGTTCTTACCACCCTTTGTTGACTATAAATAAAGGGGCTTCCTCTTATTTTTTTCAACCACAATTTTTTTTACTCTTCTACTCTTCTTCTTCTTGCATTTCAAAAGATTTAGTGTGATTTATTTTCATTGAGTGTGTTCGCATAAGGCTGCAAGTGATGGCATTTCTCTTAGTATATGCTGATTACTGTCGAGTTGTGAGTGGAAAGAAAGATTTATTTTTGGTAAAAACATAAAATGTACATTTTTGTCGGTGCATTACTTGTGCCATTAGTTGTATGACAACCTGGTTCTGGCTTTTCTGCAATAATTTTATCATATCAAAATTAAATCAGTTGTTAATAGTTGTCCATTGGTAACTTGCTAAGTGCATGGTTGTGGTGTTAACTCCCGTTTGATGATATGCTTCAATGTTCTACCAACAATAGAATAATTAAACAAAAAGAGGAGAAATTTTGTCTCAAGGATTACAGAAAGCGTATATGTCCTTTCCCTTCACTCAATATTTCTCTGGTGTCTCCACGTTGCTTTTGGTACCTTCACCTTTTCTCTTCTTTTTTAACAGTTTGTGAAGGAACACACCATCATTATTATTGTCAAAATGTGGTTGTCTTTACCTCCCCTTTCGATAGTGATCTTTGATGTTTGAGTGAACTGCCTTATTTTTTATTCCTCAGAGTTGTTGACTGATGAACTTCTCGATTGGCACTACCGAAAGGCCATCAATTTTCATAATATATAAATTAGTATGTAATGTACAAATATATGAAGTTAACATGATGTAGTCTAAATTCATATTTTTTTTAACAATTTCTCTTGTGATGTAAATATATGCTTCTAAACATCTTTTTCCAAAATTACTAAACTTCTCAAGAGTTAGAGAATTGTCACAATTTGTTCTATTGATGCTCAAGACAAAATAATGACTTTATTTATCAATGTTACTTATGTAATTTAGAATGTTAGGAAGTTCGCTTCAAAAAAGTTATTACTATATAACATTGCCCTTTTGTTTACTTATTTACTATTTCTTAATATTATCGTATTTAAGATGAAGAAAGGTTCATAAATATATATATATGTGTATATATATATATATATATATATATATATATATATATATATATAT
>NC_064286.1:37246227-37351557 GCF_019186545.1 Solanum stenotomum | reverse complement strand
TTTTAGTTATAACATTATAATTTATGTTAGTTAACACTAATTATTGCAAATGTTATTCACACTCTTTAACATTCTTTAGTTATAAGATTATGAATTCTCATAGTTATTACATAAATTATTTCTTTCATCTTTTCTTATCTTAACTTTTGACCAATATTTTTTCATATTATTATACCGCCCATATAAATGTGATAACACAATGTTGTTATTTTTCCTTAGAAGTATATGAACTACATCTTTGTTGGGTCTAAGATAAACAGGTGATTATATATATGATTTCACAGATAGAATATATTCTTTAATTTCTGTTTTTAGTTTTTTCGGTAAAAAAAGAAAACATTTCTCAGTTAACTATGGACAACCAGATGACTAGCTTTGATTTATTTACACAGTCAATTGAGAAGTAAAATATGAGAGCCAACAACAAGAACGTCATTTATTATGTTAGAACTTATAAAATATAAATTAATATACAAAAATTAGTTCTAAAAGATAAAATGTAGTTGTTCTCTTTATATGTTCATATGACATATGAATGGTTTAACGTGAAATACACGTGCAAACAAATCGGGTAAGATGACAAGAAAAATACACAACAAATATCGTCTATAAGGTAATATTATTGAGATACGACCAATTACATGATTGAACCTCAACAAATTGAAATAACTATATGCAGTTAACTATTAAAATTTTTTATTGACCATCTTCATAGGTTCGCGTGAATAAGATATATATATATATATATATATATATATATGATCAATCCACATTGAACATTCACAAAAAAATATGCAATATTATTTTGTGCAAATCTTATTATTCAAATCATAGCTTAAATAAGCAATACTATTTACTGTAACATATATTTTATGAATAGGTAATCACGTGCAACGCGCATGTCGTAAAACTAGTATAATTAAAAATGTCAAGAAAAATAAAATTTAAAATTATTTCACAAATTAAATCACTACATAAAGAAAACTTCACCACAAAAATAAATAAAGTCCTAGTTTTTTCTTCTTCTTTTTTCTAATCCCGTAAATATTGATGTTACCTTTTTTTTCTCATCCTACAAAATAATAATAATAATAATAATAATAATAATAATAATAATAATTAATCATGCCAATATGCAAGAAATTATACTGAGTTTTATATAATTTGATATCTCGTTTATTTAATAAACGAATAGTCTGTTCAGACGAATTTAATGCCAAAGATTACTCAGTAGTTTTTATCACCTGTTTAGGAGATATTTTATCAAACCAACCATAATCATAAATGGTTTTAATATCCATTTTTGGAATAGTCCATTTGTTTAACAAATCAAGGTTCTGAGGTATATCTACCTCTTCCAATCTAGTACTTTTAGTACTCATTTTTCCTAGATCCATGTTAAAAAGAACATATCTATGTCGTATACTTCATATCAATCTCATATTTCCATGAAATTTCCTAGGCTCTGATACCAATTAACAGGATCTCTGAAGACTGGCGGTAATTCGCGCGGTCTGAACGAGACTGGAATAAGACTAATACCTCTTATAGTGGGTCTGAAATTTATGAATGAAATCTTAATGGTTTGACTGATAGACAGTTAACTATTCTTGTTCATAGAATGCTTATGTATGCAACTATCTGTAAAAGTTTTAAAAACACAGACAGAAATATTTGCAAAATGATTATTGTAGGTTTTACTGGCCAACTCAGAGGTTGGTGAGATAATTAAATGAGCATTGAGCAAAAGGCTGTTGTGATAAATGCTACTTCTGATAGTGAATGTGTTGATAACTTGGACATGGCTCTAGTGAAAAATAGAGAAGACGTTGTTTATACCTTGGTCTTAACCATTTTAGGACATTTCAATGGTAGATTTACCAATCAGTATGAGACTATTCGTACCCTGTTAAACGGTCTACGCTATAGAACCTTAGGAGAATTTAGATGGTATAAAGATACTTATATGAGTAGGGTGATGGAATTTGCCCGAAAATAGTTATGAGTATTGGAAAGCTAAGTTTATAGATGGCCTTCCTCCTTTGTTTGCCGAAAGAGTTAGAAAAACTCTGAGGAATGATCATGGTGAAATTCCTTTAAGGACCGCGTGGATTACCTCCAGTCTTTAGAGATCCTGTTAATTGATATCAGAGCCTAGGAACTTTCATGGTAAATATGATATTGATGTGAAGTATACGACATAGATATGTTCTATTCAACATGAATCTAGGAGAAATGAGTTCTAAAAGTACTAGATTGGAAGAGATAAATATACCTCAGAACCTTGATTTGTTAAACAAATGGACAATTTCAAAAATTGATATTAAAACCATTTATGATTATGGTTGGTTTGATAAAATATCTCATAAACAGTTAATAAAAACTATTGAGCAATCTTTGGCATTAAATTCGTCTGAACAAACTATTCATTTATTAAATAAACAAAATATCGAATTATATAAAACTTAGTATAATTTCTTGCATATTGGCATGGTTCAAATTGCTTTCAAACCTTTAACTCTTAAAGGGTTACCCGAGACATTTTTAGCTGCTCTTTGTGATGCTAGATATTTAAATTTTAGGCAATTTTTGATGGGTTCGATTGAGCCACTGTGGTATATGGCCCGGTATATTAATAATAATAATAATAATAATAATAATAATAATAATAATAATACCAATTTACAGGATCTCTGAATACTGGCAGTAGTTCGCGCGGTCAACTCAATCTAGCTTGTTAGCATCCAAATTCAAGGAATAAATTCGAATCAAAATATATACAAATTTAATATAGTTTTATGATTGTATGGAAGAATCTATCCTTTTACCCAAGCAAAGGGTCTGTCAAGATTTAATACATATTTTTATTGAGCCCATGTGTCTAACAGTTCTAACCGGGTATAGGCGCCCTTTTCAACTCATTAACGGGCTTAGAACCACAGTTGGCTAGACGAAGTCACATAGACAAAGCTAAGAAAAATAGTATCGAAACTGACTGTACCACCATCTCGAAACCAAATCAAGACACCATATATAAATTTATTTATATTTTGATAAAGTCTAGATCTTTTATGATAGATGTAAAAGAGAAGTTAGTTATCCGACATAGATATGAATCTTTAGCCGGACATAGTCACAACTCAGATCAGAGAAATAATAAAAGATTGAAATAAAATATAATACCTTATAACGATGGCCGACACCAAGGCCTATGAGCCAACTATACAAGTTTATTTACTTCTGGCCAATATCCGATAAACTGAAAGCTCTACAAGAGAGATTTACAATTGAGAAGAGAAAAGTAGAGAGAGATGGGTTTCTAAGCTGCTGCCTAATGAAATGAAAAACAAACTTATTTATAGAAAAATGAAAAAATATTTAGAATCTTTGTACAGTAATGTTGGGTCCCATCTGTCCCCTAAACAGTGTATCTACTGTTGATGATAGCTTTTAACTGTAAAGAAGTCTTTACAGTTTGTCTTTATTCTTTAGTTTTCGGAGGAAATTCTCCGCCTTTCTCAGAGTATCTTCTGATATAGTTGTTTCAACAGGTTGAGCTTCTTGGATATCATCGGTAGCGTCTTCGCTTGTTTCACTTCTCATAGAAGTGTCTGATTTTTCATATTGAGTGATGTTGAGAAGCAGACTCCTCTTGACTTCTTCCAATTAGCTGTTGATCATTGCTTCTTTATCTCCATCTTGAACGGAGATTTTTCTGACAATATGCCTGACAGAACTATCAACAATTGTTCCCTTTTGAGGAGTAATACCATATTCTTGAATCCTTTTTGAAATAAGGTCCAGCAGTTCTTGCCCATATAACATTTTTGTTTTGGGATCCTTTTTCATTAATTTATTCCAAAAACTATTATAAAAAATCTTGTATAAGTAGGGAATTTGTTCCTCGGTGAATCTCACTTTCGGGGTCCATTTGTGAATCCACGGGACCGAGAATTCAATGAAGAAATAGATTTGGTCTATTTTGTCCAGATAACAAATATGATCTGTGTTGTATAACTGATTAAGGTCTGTAGAAACTTTAACCCATTCTTTATATAATTTGAGAAATGGATCAGGTAATATTTTTATAGTTGGGTCATGGTATGACCACCAATTTAAAACCAATTAGGAATTGAGCCTACAAATATATTTGCACATACCTTTATAAATCATGTATATTTGTGTCTCTCATTATTATAATAGAGGACTTCATCAAAGGCCTGAATGTAGTCCCAATATGTGAAACTCATAGCGACTTTATTTAAGCTGATCTGTCTTTCTTTCATAGTGGAGATACCCTAATCTTCAACAGATATAATCTGTTTAATTATCATTTTTGAGAAGTTATAAACATTCTCAGTGGTATTGTAGCCTGAAAAGTGTTGGAATTCAATACTACCAGTACTTATCAGAATGGTTTCGTAATACGATTGAGTTTTGTATGACTCACCCGGAAAATATAAACCGTTGATTAGGTACCTCTAAAATATCTTTCAGGGTTATTCTTTTCTCTGAATATCAGAGTTTTCTAAAAGAAATATCATTTCTTTTTTCGATACCTTTTCATAAGACTTGATATCATCATTGTCTTCTTTGGCTATTGATGCAAAAGTATCATTTTGCTTTTGTGACAAATAAGCCTGCAGATGTGCGTATAACAGACTGTCTTCTGGGATATCTTCTAGATGTATTGAATAATAAGCCTCATTTTGAGAGATTTTTGAGTTTATCAAACTCATGATTCCTCTTTGTATAACTAGGGAGCTAGAAGAGGATCCATATGACGATCCCGGGGATGATCTTCCCCTTCCTCTTGTATGATTTCCCCTACCTCTGCCCTTGGTTACCCAAGGAGGGTCCATCCTGCAAACATAACACTTTTCTTTATTCGGATGTATCATAATATTCACTGTAATAATTATCCTCATCGATATCGATAATTTCTTCATAATCATGTATAGAGAAATCTTCTCTAATAATATTATTGATAATTTCACATAAAATTAATTCCTGCAAATCTTTATTAAGAGGAATTATTTTTAAAATAGTAACTAAAGTTTTCTCATCAATGAAAGTTGTATAAAAACTCATTATGAATTTAAATATTCTCTGGATAGAAAATCCGAAAGAGAGTTATCACTTTCCTTTTTATATTGGATCTCAAAATCAAAGCAACTAATTGGGCCTGCCACCTAGCAATTATTAATTTTGATGCATCATGTTTAACATCTTTGTTAAACATATACTTAACAGATTGAGCATCCGTTTTTATCAAAAACTTTTGATTATATAAATCATCCTGAAATTTTAACATGCATTTAAGATAGTTAATATTTTATGAGCCGTCGTAGCATATTTCTTCTGGACCTCACTCCATTTCCCAGAATGAAATCTGATCAAATATTCATTTTTGTCATTGGGATTAATTTGTTCTAATATCCCATCATAACCAATATTAGACGCATTTGTCTCAATAATTTTTTGTCAAGCAGGGTTAGCAAGAGTTAAGCGTGGTAAAGATTGAACACGAAGTTTGATATCCTTTACCAAGGCGGTATGACTATCAGTCCAAGGTGATTTATAATCCTTTTTCAGCCTGTCATAAAAAGGGGTCAGATCACGAGATAATTTTTTATAAAGAGGGGATATGTAATTTAAACTCCCTAAAAAGCTTTGCAATTGAGTCCTATCAGTGATAATATCAGGAAATTTTGATGCAAAGTCGAAAGATCTTTGAATCGGAATAACTTTTCCTTGACAAATATGATGTCCTAGAAATCGAACATCGATTTGAAACAAACTCATTTTTGATTTAGAAATGACCAAATCATTTTGTATAACAATTTTCTTTAAAATATCAAGATACTTAATATGCATTTCTAACGTTTTTTAGAATACCAAAATGTCATCAATATAAACAATGATAAAATTCAAATATGGATTGAAAATATCATTCATGATTTTCTGAAATTCAGATGGAGTATTTTTCAAACCAAATGACATAACATCCCATTCGTATTTTCCAAATGGAACATTAAAAGTTGTTCTATAAGCATGCTCTTTATATTTGGATCTGCCAATATCCTAATTTTAAATCAAATTTTAAAAATATATTGGCATCATATTATCTAGACAATAAATCTCTTTTGTTGGGAATATGATACTTAATCCATTTTAAATATTTATTTAAAGGTTTATAATTGATAACCAATCTAGGGACTCCACGTTCCCTTTCGGCAACATTATTAACATAAAATGCAGTACAAGGCCAGGGTGACTTTGAAGGTTTTATCCTTTTGCAACAAATTATCAATTTAATTTTTGCAGAATTCTACCAATTTGGTGTTCATCTGACAAGGACGAGATTTAGTAGGAATATCATTCTCAGAAAAATCATCTTCATATGGAAGAGTAACAATATGCTTTTTTTGATTTCAAAAAGCACTAGGATGATCGGCACAGATATCAACTGTAATTTGTTCAGAAATTAATTTCATTTTTTCCTGTACTTTGGTGGATTTCAAAGTATCAAATATATTTATGCTAAACAATTCTAGTTGCAAAGAGTCAACATGCCTTTGTTTCATATTAATCAAAGCATTAATATTACGAGAAATAGAGTCAGTGATAAAAATATAACTTATATCTCTGTCCTCATAAGTAGCCGTAAAATCTTTAGCATTTATGCTAGTAAAAGGATAAATAACATTTATAAAAGGGGTTCCAAGTATAATTGGAGGGTATAACTGTTTTTTAACCAAGAAAAAGAAATGCGGAATGCAAACTTTATTTTGACAAATGTGAGTATTAGGTAATTTATACTTTATATCTAAAGCATGTCCAGAAGCAGATTTAACCATATGAGTTGTTTTTTCAAAATATTTAGTAGGTACAAGACCTTCTTGAATACAACTAACATCGGCTCCACTATCAGTCATGACAATATCAGTTATTGAAAAATTATTATCAATCAATATGGTGCATTTAACATATCATTTATGAGCAATACCAATTTGCATCATTCCTAAAAACATACCTTGTCTAGGATCAAGATTAAAAGGTTTTGCAAGAGTATTTTCTTCAACAATGTTTTTACCTTTGTTATTAACAATTTCTATCTGAGTAAGTCTATGATCACAAATCATTTGTTTTTGTTTAAGAGATTTAATCTCATTTTTCAAATTTTCAATTTCATTCTTCAAATCATCAAAAGAGGAATCTCTTGTAGGAGTAGTTTGTTTATTAAGTCTGTTATTTATTTCAGACAATGAATAAGGTGCAGCATATTCAAATTCAAAATATTTCTTTATTTTTCTGAATTTTTTGAAGAACTAGCATTATTATTAACAACTAATTGAATAATTTTTACATGAATATTATTATTAGTAACTTCTTTCAAAAGTTCTATCACAAATGTAATAATATTCATATTTCAAATCTTCAAATTGAGATTGCAATTTATTAAATTCATCATTTTCACAAGAACAAATATCACCATGACAAGAATTGCAATCATTCATTTTATCATGCTGATTACTATCAGATATATCAAGCAAATCAACTTCCTCTTCAGAACCTGAATCATAATTAGACTCAGAACCAGAAGTGTATAAGAAACTATAAACCTTACCATGAACTTCCTCATTAAGTTCTAGGGATTTCAACTTTTCAAGCTTACAATTTGGTGCTATATGACCAAAATTTGCACATCTATAACACTTGATTTTAGCGAGATCTCGCTTGGACCTATTCTTGGTAAATCTATCAGACTTGCGAAAGACTCTTATAGCGTCGCGTTCTTCCTTAGATCTATATCTAGACCTCTTTTTCTTAAAAGGTTTATCCGAATTGGAGTATCTAGAATATATATGTTTCTCTTCTTGCTATTAGCAGAAGCATCAGGTAAATTGAACTGGGAACAAAAGTCTCCTAGCTGAGATCTTTCTTTAAGCTTATCCATCTTAAGCTGTCTAGATAACTTCAATTCATTGCACAAATTTACTCCTTCTTGAGTGCAAACTCCTATCAGCTTACCATAAGTATAATCCTTATAAGGAATTTCACCATGACCTCCTCAGAGCTTTTCTAACTCTTTCGGCAAACAAAGGGGGAAGGCCATCTATAAACTTAGCTTTCCAATGCTCATAACTATTTTCGGGCAATTCCATCACCCTACTCATATAAGTATCTTTATACCATCTAAATTCACCTAAGGTTCTACAGTGTTGACCATTTAATAAGGTGCGAACAGTCTCAATTGGTAAATCTACCATTAAAATGTTCTAAAATGGTTAAGACTAGGGTATAAACAATGTCTTCTCTATTTTTCACTAGAGCCATGCCCAGGCTATCAACACCCTCGTTATCAACAATAACATTTATCACCGCTGCTTTTTGCTCAATACTCATATAATTGTCCCACCAACCTCTGAGTTGGCCAGTAAAACCTGCAATAATCATTTTGCAAATATTTCTTTCTGTATTTTTAACTCTTTTACAGATAGTTACATACATAAGCATTCTATGAACAAGAATAGTTAACTGTCTATCAGTCAAACCATCAAGATTCCATTCATAAATTTCAGACCCACTATAAGAGGTATTAGTCTGATTCCAGTCTCGTTCCTCTATTAACACATCTTGAGGAGTTGGTCTGGAATAATAATAGGTATGCATGCTAGGTTTGTGAGCATAGTTCATATTACTATTCTTTTTGGGATAACCATGAAGTTTATTAAATTCTAAGGAAACATGATTTTTAAAATCAAAAGATTTTCCATTTCATCTGCAAAATTGTTTGACAAATCAATAGGCTTTGCACCAAATTCAGATAATTTTTTATCAAGAAGTTCTTCTAAATCATAAATCGACTTGAATTTAAAATTCCGAATCTCAGGGGGCCTTTGCACATGAGTAGCAACAGTTTGAGCTTCTGAATTTCCTTTAGAAGTAGAAGCCGTATCAGAAGTCTTTAAATCATTTTTTATTTGAATTACTAAAGCAGTTAATTCATCTAGTTTTTTATCGAGAGAACTAATATGTTCACCCAAACCTTTACCATAAAGTCCCAAATAATTATTTTGAGAAATTAAATTATTTATTTCATTAATGCTGATTGCCGCAACATCTTCTTCAACAAAGTTTTGAAAGGCAGTAAAGGTGATACCAATATTATTTGGTAAATAAAAGATGACTAAGGTGGATAAACAACCTTAATAATATTACCAAATCCATCTTTATAAGATTGTTCAAGAACGTTGATGAATAAAGGTAAATAAGTGGTTATAAACCAGGGGACAAAATACATAATTTGATTATGTAGAACACAAGTTTCATAAAACTCTTGAGAAATATTATTCAAATCATTAGCATTATAAGTGTCAAAAAATCAAATTTTAAATTGGTTCCATTTATCACTCAAAAATTCAGTCTGAATGTACTTTCTTGCCAATGAACCTGGACTAAAATCTATTTGGTGTACATTCATCATTAAGTTTTATTGGGATCAAAATTCATTTCGGATACAGAAGGAATATCCTTATCAGAAATATCAGAAGAATTATCATTAGCTTGAACAACATTCATTCGAGGATCAATTTTTATTTTATTGACAATTCTATTACCTTGATCCGTAGATATAATAGAATGTATGGTATGTAAAGAAGCAACACGATTACGAGCCGGACCATACACAGGTTCAATAGGGGAAATATGATGAATAACAGGCAATCTTCTATCAGAAAATGAATGTCTACTATAAGGAATATCATAAATGGTTTTAATATCAATTTTTGAAATAGTCCATTTGTTAAACAAATCAAGGTTCTGAGGTATATGTACCTCTTCCAATCTAGTACTTTTAGTACTCACTTCTCCTAGATCCATGTTCAAAAAAACATATCTATGTCATATACTTCACATAAATCTCATATTTACCATGAAAGTTCCTAGGCTCTGATACCAATTTACAAGATCTCTGAAGACTGGCTGTAATCCGCGCGGTCAACTTCAATCTAGCTTGTTAGCTGTAAATAAACTTGTGTAGTTTGCTCATAGGCCTTGGTGTCGGCCATCGTTATAAGGTATTATTGTTTATTTCAATCTTTTATTATTTCTCCAATCTAAGCCGTGACTATGTCCGGCTAAAGATTCATATCTATGTCGGATAACTAACTTCTCTTTTATATCTACCATGAAAGATCTAGATTTTATCAAAATATAAATAAATTTATATATGGTTTCTTGATTGGTTCCGAGATGGTGGTACAATCTGGTTCGATACTATTTTTATTGGCTTTGTCTTTGTGACTCCGTCTAGCCAACTGTGGTTCTAAGCCCGTTAATGAGTTGAAAAGGGCGCATATACCCGATTAGAACTGCTAGACACATGGACTCAATAAAAATACGTATTAAATCTTGACAGACCCTTTGCTTGGGTAAAATGATAGATCCTTCCTTACAATCATAAAACTATATTAAATTTTTATATATTTTGATTCGAATTTATTCCTTGAATTCGGATGCTAACAAGCTAGATTGAAGTTGACCGCGCGGATTACCGCCAGTCTTCAAAGATCCTGTAAATTTAACACACGCGAGCGCGCACAAACTTATTTTATTTTATGTTAATGATAGGGATATTTTGGTCTTGAAAAAATTACGTTTCTGCTTCTGCTATTACTTCTTTTAAGAAGCAGAAAATTTTAGTTTATTCTCAACTATAGAAAAATTGCTTCTGCTTCTATTTATAAGCAGCGTTACCAAGTTACAAACACCTTAATTTTTTAAAAAGGTTTTTTTTCCAATTAAGTTCTTTTAGTTCCCACCTAAAATTAGAAAATTATTTCTGGCAACGTTAGAAAATTTCTAGCAACAATACTCTTTTAATAGGAGAATATATAGGAAACTTATTAGTACCAAACTTCTATTAGTATTTATGGAAAAAATAATTATTTTTTTTAAACTTCTATAAATTGAAATCGTTGGTCTCAATAATAAGATAATTACATCAATCATATGTAGTCAATTGGCCAAATACAAACAACAGATCATTGTGTAGCTCTATAAAATTGACTTTAGATTATTAATTTATTGTCCAATATGTAGACATAAGTTATGCAATATCTAAAAAAAATAATTAAAAATTCTCTTCTCATTTATGAAATTCTCTTTTCATTTATAACATGTTCCCATTAACTTAATTGTGTGTTTATTTTGTGTGTCATATGATTTTGAGTTTTTGTCCTTCATTTTAATTTAAACTATTTTTTTTGTTGTCCAACTTTTCATTGTTTGAATTTATGACCTCATAAAAAAGAGTGAAGGTGAGACGAAACTTTTATTGCCTCTTTTTTCCTTTTCTTTTGTAGGATATGACAAACTATCTGAAGAAACAATGAAGATTGTTTGACATAATCTTGATTTGTTTGAATATATGTCCTGCGATAATGTATGTGAATTTTATTTCGAAAAATTTGAAAACTTAATTAATCGTTTGTTTAAATTATTATATATATTTCACATAAATTGCTGTAATGATATTTTTATTGTTTTGATAAGCAGCAGTCAAAAAAAAAAATTGAAATCAAGTGAAGAGTCGGGACATTTTTCGTGTGAGGACTTTTGACAATCAACAAAAGCTTAGCCCTTTATTAAAAGACTGTAATAGTTGTTATGTTATCAGTGCCAGCTCAATGCTTATAAAAATTAGTCATATGCCTTAAGGATCCAATTTTAGGGGCCTCTAATTTTTACCACAATAAATTATGTGTTAATTTTTTTTATAGAAAAAAATAATTATCTAAGATAAATATATTTTTCTTAAAAAATATATATATTATTTTATTCTTCTTAACTTCAATAAATAGAAGAAATCAAGAAAAATATTGTTTTGTCTTCTTACATTTTCTTCACTAACTCTCGCATTGTAATTTTCTAGACCCCTTTTATACTATATGTAAGTTAGAGCTCTATAAAAAATATGAATCAATAGTAAATATCATGTTTTTGAATAAAGTGAATTACAAGCCTATTTAGATTGACTTATTTTATGTGTTTTTAAATCAAAAGAAGAAGAAGAAGCAGCTTATAAGCAGTTTTGTCAACTAATTACTTATAGAATAATGTTTACAATTTATGTAATAATTGCTAGCTAAAAGATTTTAGGCCTTTAATTGAAATTTCGTTTTAGGCCTCCAAGTACGTTGAGCCACTCCCTGTATATTATTATGCTCATATGTAATGTATCGATTGTTTAGAGTGTGTTTTTATGCATTAATATCAAACATAATTTGACTTTTGATATTAATGCGAAATTTTTTTCACTACATTTAATTTTGCCCCTTAGTTGTTAGTGTGATTGTAAGTTATCATATTCCTTTTAATTATATTTTTATCTTAATTTTTTTACGTTGTTTCTTTAAAAAGTTTTGTACTTAATAATATAACATAGACATAACAATTTATTTTTAAATAGATGTATTATTAATTAACACGATACACACATGCAAAGTACATACACTTGACTAGTTATATAAAAACATGAAGATCCTTGGAAATAATTGATTAGACCTTTTTTCTTCGTTAAAAGACTATACAATAGATAAAACTGTCTTTTACTATGTTCCTCAAATAATTTTCATTCAATTATTATACTAATATTTAGGACTTCAAAATCAGTTATAGTTATAACTATTAAATCTTTTTCTTATTTGTAAGGTGTAAGAACTAATATTTAATACTTTAAAATTGACTAAAATTTGGCTTCTCAAAGGAAGTTAACTTTATTTTGAGAAAACTATACAACCACTTACGGTATGTTTGGAAAGTCATCCTGGTAATTGAATTTGGTTTAATTGGGAGTGATTACGCTATCTGATGTGTTTGATTAGCCATGTAATTACCTGGTCAGGAGGTAATTGAGAGCAATTGACAGAGGTAACTGCACTCTCCAATTCTCAGAGAGGGGTTGTGAATTGCTAATAATTACATGGTGTAATTATAAGCTGGTTACTTTTTATTTTTTTTTCGTTTTAATTTTTTTTTTTTCAGTTATTTTAAATTCTTTTTTTATTATTGTAATTTTATTTTTTTATGTTTCGTTTCCTTCTCATTCTCAACCTTTACTTCATGTGATTCCACACAATTTTTGTAATATCTATTTTTTATGTCATGTTTATTTATTTTCATTAGCACAATTTTGTTAATATTCTAATTTTTAAATTAAAAAAGAATTCATTATTGAGTAAGGTTATAGACTTGAAGTTTCCTTTTCTTTTAAATCATAATTATATATGTTATGTTGAATTTAACGCAAGAGTATTATATTAAAGTTTTTGTTTTGAATTTAAAACTTATGTTATAATTTCAGTTTCATTTGTTTTAGTAGTATTGACTCGAGATTTCACATTGCAAGTCATTAATTTTTTTAATTAGACTTGATAGATTATCTTTTAGTTAAATATTTTAATAATTTATGACATTTTAGTTATAATATTATTTATTTTTTTCAAACATGCATCATGATGTTCATAGAAATCTTGTACTTTTAGGTTTTATGATTAATTCAATTGAAATATACTAATTTGCAAAATATAAATCAATAGTTTTTTTTCCATAATATTAGTTAAAAACAGATGTTTATTAATTAATATATTTTCAAAAGACAATATATATCTTAAATATTTCATTCAATATCATTTATAAAGTTGCTTATTTTTCAATAAATTTTAAATAATTAACTTTTATTTTTAAAATTTAGTATAATCTTATGATATCAATTGTACATCCAAATAGTACATTTATAATTATACTGTGACAAACAAACATGTCTATGTAATCACTAGGCTAATAATTACACCGATTCAAATTATCAAGTGTCTTTTCAAATAGACCCTTAGTGTCGAATAATTGGGAAAGGAGAGATGTCCATCAGTTATTCCTAATAAATAATCACAAGGCTTGCTAAATAGAATATAAAGTCCAGAATAGCTGCACAACTTTTCTAATAGAGTCGCAGCAAACAAACAGAAATGGACTCACAATGACCTGCTAATTTTACAGTAGCAAAATTCAGTATAGATGAAATTACTACTTTATAGGCATTGCTTATTTCTCTCTATACTGCCACATGAATTGCTGGCAGGCATTCGATCGCATGGTCCTGCTACTATGATTCTTCTATTTCATCACAACCTTTCTGAATTAGAAGCAGCCGGAAATCTACTGCACTCTCTTCCAACCCAACTTCTTTATATGCTTTTAGAAGTCTATTGCAGCTGGAACGATCAAAAGCTGTTGCTGCAGATAGCTTCCACTGATTGATAATTTCTCCAGCTTCCTTCATATGCCCAAGCATGAGATATGATGAAAGTATGCACACATAATTTCTGCTTGTCATTTTTTGATTAGTCATCCGTAAGGATTTCCAAATTTGATCAAGCTTCTCTTTATTTCCCAATGCACCATAGAGAATAATAAGGAAGTCATATGATATCCATTCTCTTTGTGTGATACCCTTCTCAGATTCAACTACAGAGTTCAACCCTGAGTTTACAAGGTTACCTGAGGTGATGTATATGTTAACAAGGTTCATGTATCTTATCCATTGTTCACCAGAGTCAGAGCCCCGACTTATTTCATCAAGAATCCGTCTAACCTTGTCAATGTTTAGAGCTGCAGCACATGAACTTACCCACAGATTGTAAGTAAATAGGTCTGGTGCAACCTTTTGAAGTTTCATCTCTTCAACAATAAGAGGTACTTTCTCGAGCTGTCCGACAGACATGTACAAAGTCATCATTTCATTGTACGTGACAGTATTCAGAGAAAGATTTGCTTCTTTCATTCTCTCATAGAGGTCCTCAGCCTTCTCAGTTAGTCTCAAACTAGCATAGGAATGGAGGAGAGCAGTACATGTTTCAGTGGTTTTTACAGTGGTAGGCAGTCCTTCAAAATACCGTTCAGCAGAATCAATTCCAAAAACTTTGGTCATCAAGTCAATGCGGATAGCATAGTCGGAGTCCAATGCTTCATCCTGATTGTGGTAAACCAGCCATTCTGAGATCTGCAATGCTATAGGATGCAAATCAGTACTTATGCAACTATTACAGAATTACATTTTTATTAAGCCTTGATACATTTATTTTTTATAGTGAAACAACATTTATATTAAATTAGCAATTCTCCCTTAGTGTCTGGATTCTGCATGGGATAAAAAGCGGATTGAAAGTATGTATTTGGTTTGTTTTCTACAGCATGGAACTGGCTGGTGAAGGGGGAGTATGATCTACTGTTTATCTATGGATTAAGATAAATAAAGTAACCAAACAATGTATTAGATGGACTAAATTTTAACCCATGGACTATTCTAATTAATACCGCCTACTAAACTCAGTGTCTGGATTCTGCATGGGATGAAAGCAGATTGGAAGTATGTACTTGGCTTGTTTTCTAGAGCATGGAACTGGCTAATGAAGGGGGAGTATGATCTACTTCAATGAAAATAAAAGTTATGGGCACTAAGGTCTAAAACTTGGGATTGGATCGTACAGTCCCCTTTGAATTAAATGAAAGTTATGTCATGCAATAACATGGCGATTTACCCCTTTGATCATTTCTCCTCTTCCTCTTCAAAACAACACCCACTAACCATCTCTTCCCCACCATCCGACCCCTTGTTGCTATCCACAAGCTGCTGGATGCTCTACTACCCATTTACCCAATATTCCCAACTTCAAGGGATAAAACTTGTAATGACACTCATGGTGAGTTGATCAGTTCGAAAGAAATAATAAGGATTCGAGTTAATGAATGTGGTTTGGATAGAGGATGAAAGTTTATCTCCCCATATTCGTCAGTTAGGTTGGTTCTGTCAGAGAGAATTTCATGATGGTTTCAGATAAGATTCCGTCCCACCTAGTGAAGGAGGTGCAGCTGGAGAAGGGTATTTATTGCCAATTGTTTTTTTTTTGAACTTGGCAACTTTATTTACTGCCAATTGTTACTCTACCAGTTTTTCAAATTCTGTGTTTTAGGTTTATGAAGGAGCTAAGACAAGCATACAATCTTTAAGCAGATGTACAGTCATATCCCTCATCTCATAAACCCAATACAAAATACCAAGTCAAGAAATCTCATGTACAATATTACTTGCATATACTCCTAAAGTAACAGTACTCTCAAACCCAGTTATACTAAAAAACTATTCCTGAATCAACTGTAGTGCAGCCTTACCTAATACTATTGGAGAACCAAATGTCCCCTCAGGATTATATATTTGTTGGAACTGGTTTAGCTTACATATGCGTCAAAGAGCACATGGAACATTAGGCAGAATTCAAGTCTGGGTAGTTTGATTACTGCCAGTAGCTATACAGTGAGTAGTTGCAAAGCATAACAACATTCTCCCACCAAGAAGTTTCATCCAGCTAAATGGCTAAAATGTGATTACAGATATCTTCATGGAATTTTAAAACATAATGGTCCTTTCTTCCAAATATAATAACAAAATAAAACCTAATGTTCTCTATCTTATGGCCAAATAGAAAGACATTACTTGGAAATTTCAAGTCAACAAAATTGTATGATAACATTATTGTCTGTATAACCAAATCTTCACACAGCAGAGGTACTTGTAGGAGTTTATGAAGGAAAGGGGAAAAGCTCCTGAACTAGCTTAGAATCCCTATCATTAGAACATAAGCAAAGACAGTAGATACTGAGAAAGAAGAAGCTAAAAATATGGTATGCAAATATCAAAATAGACAAATAAAAAGAAAAAATCTCTGAACTAGCTATGACAGTTCCTTAGTTAACCAATTTTGACTCTGTTAATATCTGTTATTAAAATTGGACATGAACTCATAAAGAAGTATAACTCCCTGATCCATCATTTCTATCCACAGGCTTTTATTGAATTGTAATCTTTGCTATCCACAGGCTTTTATTGAATTGTAATCTTTGCTATCCACAGGCTTATAGATGAATCTGACTTTGGACTAAAACTAGCAAAGCTGTAACAGTTCTCGTCCAAAATAGCTATTTCATTGCTTTGATGTGTGCAACCGGTCAATCAACTAACCTTCAATACCAAACTAGTAGGATCAGATATATGATCCTCTTTATACATCCAGCTAGAGATCCATTTCATCCGACTATAAAATAATTATCTTGGAAAATGCTGTTACTATGCAAGTGTAACAATAAAACTAAGCTTTAATCTCAACTAATTCATATAGCTTGCATAGATCCGCTGCTTCCTTTGTTTCTTGCTCCTAGTTAAGTCTGCATTGCTTTCAAGAGAACGTAGATCTTTTGAGCAACTCCCCTTCCATTTTTTAAAATTTTTTTGTGACAACTGTGGCATTGGCTAGCTTGCATGACAATTCAACTGATGCACATATCCTTCCACACGTATTGGGTAATTCCTCACTAAGGCTTAGCCTTTTAGGCAGATGGAAGGTAACCACCAAACTTCATATTTTGATTGTTAAGTAATGAACAAACTTTATTATCTTTACATGGATATGAGTGCTGGTCTCCATTGGCCTTTATTCCAATTTAATCGCCACAAGGCTACACCTTTAGGTGTTTCGTTTCACATTATTATAGGTCTAATTTGTTCCCCACAATCACCTTAGATCATGAAAACATCACATTAACAAGTCAGTGCATATTGAGGTCTACACAGAACATAACAAAACTATCACATACAACATCATTCAATTTTCCCTCTATAAGTGCTACATGTGCCTTCCATCATATGTGTTTGTTTCTAATTTTGTATGACCACAAATGATTTCAATATCCACACTTCTCTACATTCATCTTCCGAATAAGTTAGGCTTTATAAGCTCAACATTTACTTCCATAAACATTATCAGCTAACTACCATAACAAACTTACTTTTCACTTTGTTAGGTATCTTCCTATTGTGTAGCACTCTCGGTGCCCTCTTCCATTTCAGTCACTATAATTCAATTCTGTGTTAGGTCTCCATCAGCTTGAAAATTGTGGAATGAACATAGAAGATTCATATTGCCGACACCAACAAGATTGGGACTGAGAAGTAGTTGATCAATTGATCATGGTACCATTTTAATGGGTTTCTCATATGATGCTATGAAATCCATTCGATGAAATAATCTTATTTACTCCACAGCAGATTGGGCAAAAAGAAAAATAGATTTGAGGAATAAAGAACCTCAAGGGCATGCTTAAATCTGCGCGACTTTCGGAGCTCTTTGGAGATGTGACGGAGGTCGGAGATGGATATTAATCGGCCTTCACCGACCCATCTCTGAAGCACGTTGGTGGTGCTTCTTTTGGGTAGTCTAAGACTGAATATTCTGCTCTTCAAATCATCTGGGGTTTCGCCCCTTTCTTCCTCAGAAGAATTTGGGGAGTCTTCATAGACAACTTCAGTTGTTGTAGTAAAGGATCTAAATTGACTCCTTTCTCTGCCACAAGCATTTCTGAATTCCAGGAGACAAAAATAGAGTTACTATAACAAGAATAGCACAACAGTAGTGTACAGAAACGGAGACGAATAGTGAATACCTTGTGAGTTTGAGGAAGATAGTGCGAGCAGCCATGGAAATTAGAGATGAATTGGGAAGAGAACCCCCTCCAAAGTCTTGTTTAATTTGGGGGCCAAAGGACCTCCAAATCTTGCTTTTAAAAAGAGATGTAGCTCAAAAAATAAAATCCTAAATTATTCATGTTATAAAAAATGAAGACTTTTTTTGGTTAAGCTGTTTTTTTTTTTTTTTTTTTACATAATAGAAATTAATAGTGAGTTAATACAATAGTTGATGGGCATTCCCCATTGCCGAATGTTGGGTCGTGGTATGGCCTTTAATATCAGTATTACAAAATGGATGCTTCGAACAAAAAAAGTTTCATCGATGTCTACTTGTAGTGCCTCTCTAGCACACACTCGAGGAACTTCCCAAAGGATATGAGCATCGTGATTCCCTCGTCCCTTCCTTAGCTAGCGCGTTCGCTACCCTGTTCTGATCTTTGTACACATATGTCGAGGTTGAGATTCCTAGTTGTTGCATCAAGGACCTACATTCAAAAATTATATTGGCATAAGGTAGTGTCCTTTCAGGAGTATTGAAATTGCACTGGTAATGATCGTATGAAGTTCAACTTGTGTACCGCTCATATGTGTTTGCTTTTTGCTGAAGCCCATAGCCAGTGTCCATTATGATCCCTGATTACACCCCCCGATGCTTCCTGGGCCTAGTTCAATGCTTGTTAAGCCATCCATATTGAGCTTAAAAGAACCTTTAGGTGGAGGAATCTATTTGACTTAGATGTTTGCCTTCTAGAACGTTTTTGGATATCCTTTCTTGATTAACAAATGATATTCAGTTGCATTTGTAATTACATGGTTTATCTTGACGTGGTAATTATTCTTATTAAAGGCCTTGTCATTTCTTCTTATCCACAGGTTCCACATGCTGAAGGGGATGATAGTGTTCCAAGGTAAATATTGATTAAACTGTTTGTGCTTTATCGAGTTCCAAATGGCATTCTAGTTGTCTGCGTTCAGTGAAGAAATGTCCATTTGATGCTTGGAGTACTTTTTAGAGATAGACTCTGCCAAAATGTTTTGGGTTTGGTATAAGAAGAAGATGTGGGTGATGTCCTCTCAGATGCCTCCACATAAATGACATTTTGGCTCCAAATTAATCCCTATGTTACAGAGGTAATAGTTGGTGATGAGCCTTTTGTGTTGCAAGAGCCAAATGAATGTTTTGAGTTTGTTAGGAATCTTTTGCTTCTAGATCCAACCAAACTTGTTATCTTTCATTTTCTCAGTTCCGGCGTGCCTTCATTGATGAAATAATAGGTGTTTCTGGTGGAAAATATGCTATTATGGGTAAGGCCCCATATAATCATATCTTCTATGCAGTTAGAGAGGGTTGGGTGATTGTCATGGATAGCGTAGATGATATGTTCATGGAGTGGAATTGATAGATTGTCAAACACCCACTGTCCATTACCAAAGAGAGTATCTAGTACTCTTCATTCCTTTGGAGGGGGCCTGGGTTAAGCTTCTTATAGTACCAAGGTTCAGAATCCATTTATCCTCAAAGAATCTAACTTTGTTGTCTTTGTTGGGGACATTTAGAACCCTTAGTGCATGTCTTCCATCATTGGTCAATACATTTCCTAGTTATAGAAACATCTCTGTCTTTTTCTAGTACTGTCCTTGTTGTGGCAATATTTGTAGTAGAGAATCTTTTCCCATAGAGCATTAGGGTTCTTAAAGTCTCTCCAAGCAAGGCCCGTGTGGATGACTTTTTTTTTTTATTTCACTTTTTTGGAACCTTAACCCTCCTTCCTTTTTTGTTTTAAAAATGGTATCCCATCCCACTAAGTGAGGCTTTCTCTTTTCGGAGGTTGTTCCCTAAATGAAGTTTCTTTGAATTTTGTTAATGGAGGTGTTAATCTTTGCAGGAAGCTGAATTTATTGCATGATATGGAAAGGAATGTTGCATAGGGAAAACTTGGCTAAAACAATTATACTAGTCATGTTAAGGAATTTGATTTTCTAGCCACAAAGCCTTTTCTACATGTTGTCGATATTGAACTAGAAGTCTCCATTAATAGGTCTGGAGTGGAAGATTGGAAAACCCAAATGTTTCTCGAAAGAAGTGCTTCTTTGGATAGTGAGGATGGTAGAACAAATGCCTGAGTTGGTACTGGGCTATTCTAGGAGAAAAGGACCTTGGACATACTCAGGTTGAGTTTTTGTCCAAATTACTTGTAGAAGTGATTCAACATTAGCATAACGTTTACACAACTTTGTCTATTTTCAATGGAGAAGAGGGTGAGATCATCTGTAGAGAAAAGGTGGGAGATTTTTGGTCCAAATATTGAGATTCTAATAAGAGTCCAAGACTTGTCCGATACAACTACATTGATAATTCTGGAAGTCTCTCCATACAAATTATGAATATGTAGGTGAGATGGTCCCAGTCAGATATCTTTGGAAGGATAGAAGCAATCAGTTTTTGATCCGTTGATGGGTATAGAGATGGATGTAGTGGTCATGGAGGACATGATAAGCTTTGGTGGGAAGTTGAAGAAGTCCAGTGAGTCTTTGAAGAAGGACCATTCCAGTTGGTCAAAGGCCTTTTTGAGGTCAATCTTTAGGAACCTGTTTGCTTTGGTGCCCTTCATTTTCTTAAAATTGGAAATATATTCTTGGACTATGATGGCATTGTCCAAAGCTCTCCTTATAGAGAGGAAGCTGGCTTGGCTAGGACTAGAGGTGTAAAAAATGAGCCCAACTATAGATAATCCGCCCAACCCACCCAGAATTTTAAGGGTTGGGCTCAAGACTATTTGAATTGGGTTCAATGCCAACTCATTCAATCCTTAACCCATTTTGAGAGAATCCTCAATTGAGACCAATTTAATCTCCAATTTCAATCCGTTTTAAGACTCTTTATTTGCATTGATGTAATGTATATTCCTATATTGAAGGTATGAATTACTATCTATTTTATGTCTTTTAGGATTTATCTATCAATTTGTAACTATTTTTTTTTAAAAAAAATTCTTGAGTTGAAATTCAAATTATGGTTATAAAACTTAAATAACAATATCTTAAGATTATTGAGATTAAGCAGGTTAAATTGGGTAGGTCAAGACTCAACCCGTTTTAAGCCCAAAGTAAACTTGGGTGGGTAAGGACCCAATCTAATTTGAATTTCAACCCATTTTAATTTCTCCAATTTCAACCCGATCCGCCCATTTGACACCCCTAGCTAGGACCAATGTTTTTGGGGTTGTGCGCTGTCATTCTGTTAGCAATGATTTTGGTAACAATTATGTAGCCAGTGTTGCATAGCCCAATGAGTCTGAAGTTTTTTTTAGCAAGGTGGCATTCTGTCATTAAGGGATGACACAAAGTAGTGTTTTATTCATTTGGGGGTCCATTCTACTATGTCTAAGGTATCCTCACATAATTCCACAACTTCCCCTTTCACTTTTTCCAATACTTTTGATAAAAGAGGGATGGAGGCCACCAGGGCCTGGTGCCGTGGTTGGCTTGAAAGTTTTGATTGCTTGAAGAATTTCACTCTCCTTTACATGGGTGTCTAGATAGTTATCCATGATCATAGTTAAACAATTAGGCTCATGTCTAGAGTACATTTTGGTAGGTCGGGAGGTTAGGTGGTCAGTTATGTAGAGACTAGAGTAGAAGAGGGTCATATGGCCCTTTATGTCAGCTTGCTCATGGAGTCAATTGCCACTTTCATCTATAAGGTCCAAGATTATGTTTCTATGCCTCCTGGTGATTGTTGAGGTTCTGAAGAATTTAGTATTTGAGTATCGTCACTAAGCCAACTGAATTTGGATTTTGTTATTCAAAATTCTTCTTCTTCTTCTTCTTCTTCAAATTTCAACATGATATCATATTCAGCTAATAGCTTTTTTCCAAGAACCTGGAGGAAGATATTGTGGGGGTAGATAGAGGATTTTTTATCAGATGTCATCGAATCTTGTAATGAGTCTTCATTTTATGGAAGATATTGTCAAAGGTTTGCTTATTCCAAGCCTTGGCCTTATTTGGAGAAGGTAGATGGAATAAATAAGGGAGTTTGGGTGGTCAAATGAGCTTTGGATTAGGCATCCGAAAGTAGGTTGCCTGCACCACTTGGACTCCATCATGAATGGCCTGTTCTAGTAGTTGGGCCTTTCTTTAGTTAGTTTTATCTCTAGTGAGGAATGATCAAAGTGATTACAAGGTAAATGGGTGTGACTAAACTTGTGGTATTTGAGAATCAAGTATCATTGGCCACACACCTATTCAACCTTTCAAGGATAAGGTTACATACTTTTGGCTTTGTATCTTTTATTGGTCCAAGTATACTTTCTGCCTTTAAGCCCTAGATCTATCATTTTACAATGTTAAGGTATTTCCAGAGGGAGTTAGATCTTTTACTATTGATATTACTTCCTACAAACTTGTCCTTGGCTAGGAGAACTTCGTTGAAGTCACCTCCTATAAACCATTTGCTAGAGTAGTTTTGGGATATCTTATGGAGACTGTCCAAAAGGATAGTTCTATCATTGTAAACAGTGCTAGCATATATAGCTGAAAAAATCTAGGGATTAGGAAAGACATTTACCTTAAACATGACATGAACCCCTTGTAGGGTTAATTAGATGTTGTCGATTTTGAGAGACTCCTCCTTCCACATTATGAGGATGCCAGTTGAGAGTCCCTCAACTGCTATTTGAATTTTTGCATCAAATCCTTGGTCTTATACAATTTTCGCATGTTCATCATCTTTGTCTCGATGAGTACCAACATTAAAAGTTTGTGCATCTTAACAATCACTTGGCATTTTCTTCTGAATGAGGCATTTGTTCCCCTATCATTCTAAATCATAAAGTTCATTGGACTCTCTTGTATTTGTGGATTCTCTATTTTGTCTTTCCCTTTCTCCGCTTTGGGGGGAGGGAGAGAGGGGAGGGGTGGGGATTCTTGATTCCCTCAAGGGGTTCAAAACTACTTTTGGTGGTGTTTCACTCTTCTGATTCCTCAAGTTCAGAGTGATATTCCTCATTGCAGTTGGATATGCTACTAAAACAACTTCACTGGATGGCTCTTTGAATTCTTTCGTTATTAACTTTCCTATTAATAAACTTCTGTGCTTTGGATCTACCACTACTTGTAAATATTCCTCCAACTATTTGTTGCTCTGTCTTAGAGTGTCTAACTCTAAAATAGTTACCTCTCCTGGTTTCTGCCCTGTTCCTTTGATCCATCAAGAACCATTAAATGAATTTGGGGGGTCAGGATTGTGGAGTTTATTGTTCGTTCTAGGAATAAGGGCATTTGTTGATGCACTTGAGTTAAGAGTGGGTTCAGATCCTGACTCGACATTTGTGTAAGGTCACTGTATAGATGTGCTTGTTGCACCGCCTGCACCTATAGTTGTTGGCCGAAACTCGATATGGCCAAGTTCATTCCCTCTCTTATGAGCTGAGATAGGAAACATTGGTCCTTGATTGTGATTGACACTTAAGTGATAGTTGATGTCTAGGGAGGTCCAATTCTAGCCATGATTTTTGTACGTGCTCCTTCGGTAGAGGTGCTATGACAAAGAACATTGGGGTTGGAATTTATGGGGACTAGGGTTGGTTTTTTGCATTTGTGGGAGTGTTACATCTTTTCTGGCTCAATGAGGATTATTGAATGCTATGGAGAGAGAATTTTTATTTAGAGAGATGACGATTCTTTTCTCCATAGAAGGAGACACAGATTCGTGGTTGGGATTGGTTGTACCCCTAGAAATGTTTCACCTTGAGGGTCTTGCTGCATTGATTAAGGGTGGAAGTTACATCTATAGTGAAGCTTTTGTACCAAATTTATCAATGCCTTGTTCTGCATGTGGGGGCATTTGTATTAATGGGATGAGATCGTTGCGTGGATTCTCTCAAATCCATTAATGCTCACCTAGAAGGTGCACCATCTCTTCAGCTTCTCATTGAAGTGTTTCCTTTTTGCTTTTGCTATGCTCATCCTATGGGTTTCCCGGGCATTGCTAGTCATGTTAGAATTAATGGCGATATATTTTGAGTGAGAGTCAATAAACTTACATTTTCCACATCGAATGTTTTTACCTGCATTGGTGGTGTCCCCTTACCTTTGTGGTCCAACTTGTGCTGAATTATCCTTGTTGTTTGCATCATGTTCCTCTTTTGGAATGAGATTATTTGTCATTGTTCTTTGTCTTTTTTTTGTTAGATCCTCATCCGTTACTGGCTTTTGTAGTGGTGGTTGTGATAAGGGGGCACTTTTTATTTGTATAAACAATTCTTCAGCATCCCGTGCATGGTATCCCTTCACCCTGGTAGATGACTTCTTAAAGATGGTTTCCATCCTTACATTTTTATTAACTGGTATGCCTACCGGAACTTGGATTCATATCCTTGCGTATCATCCCCTTAAAGTTGCTGAAGTATAATTGCTGATTTTTAACAGTGTTCCCAATTTTTTGCCCACCCTCTCTAAGATGCTTTTGTTGTAGAATTTAGTAGGGAGCTGTGGAAGTCTAATATATATCGCACTGTGCGTTAGTATTAATTATTGAAGGGTGAAGTTAGATTCCTAGCGTCCAATTGAGATAAAGCTTCCTAGGATGAACCACAACCCACCTTGGAGTGCTTTTTTGTGTTCTCCTATTGGGTAAACTTTTCTGTGTTGAATCCCCATCCCATATCAACTAGGGTTAGCACTTCAATAGGTCTCCAGAGCCCCACCAATTTATTTTTGAGGTACTGGTGTGTTATTTTCTTTCCCATTAGTTTGATAATAAAAGAGGTTTTCCATAGGAGGTAGATTCTACTTTTTACATCTTCTGAGTGTTGAAATGTGTGACTATCTCATCTAAAAGCTTAAGCTCTTAGAGAGAAAACATTTTTATTAATTAAGTATATTCTCAACATACCCCTCACCTGTGGACTAATTCATTTTCATGGGCCAAGCACATGGAAATTCTTTTAGATATAGATGGTGGTAAGATTCGTTCTTAGGACCTCTGCCTGATTTCATACCATGGTGAAGTGTGTTATCATCTCATCTCACACATTTTAACATGGTATCAGAGTAGACAGAGGTCCTGGAATCGAATTTACCACCACCCATATCAAAAAGAATTTCCACGTGCTTGGCACATGAAAATGAATCAGGCCCATACTTGAGGGGGTGTGTTGAAAATATTATTAACTAATAAATGTGTGCTCTCTCTAACAACTCAAGATTTTATATGAGATGGTCACACTTCAACACCGGGTCATTTATGGATTTTTTTGTTTCACTTTCCATCCCAAATCCCTTATCTTCTGTTTGATCGAAGTAATTGTGGTTTATTCATATTGTTTGTCCAGTAGGACTTCAATAAAGGATTGTTTGGTGGGTTGGTCTTCCTCCATACTTGGTTCCTCATCAAGTGGTTCCAGTATTAACCTGACGGTTTGTCACAAGTCTGACAGTGCGTCGGGCTTGCCATCAATGCTCTCCTTTGGAAGCACTTAGCTTCATTTTGCTTTATTTCTTGACTTGACTGATTTCCTATCTAACATAGTAGAAAAACTATTAGAAGATACCATCGTTTCTTAAAAATTAGCAATTGTTCATAGCTAAAAGTATCAATTGTGTTGTCAAATGGCGGCACATCAACCTCCATATGTAAACAAATAGCATATATGAGATCAAACTCTCTGTGGGTTAGGAAAATAAATTGTATCTACATAACCAATTAATTTTGAATTGAACTCTTTTAAAAAAAAATAGTCCCATATCAATGGTCCCTCGAATGTATTTAAATATATGCTTAATACCATTCCAGTGTCTACGTGTTGGGAAAGAACCAATTCTTGATAATAAATTTATAGAAAAAGATATATATGGATGAGAATTATTATCGAGGTACATCAATGCACTAATTGCACTATGATATGGTATTTCAGCACCAATAAGTTCTTCGTCATTTTCATGAGTTTGAAATGGATCTTTATTAATATCAATTTTTCTCACAGTCGTTAGAATACTTAATGGATGTACTTTATTCATGTAAAATCACTATAAAATATTTTTGTAAAATTTTCAATGTGTCGACCATGACAAAGTTCTGTCTTTCCAAGGTCTTTCATTTTAAATTCTCTTTTTCAAACATTCTACTATCTTTGAAATCTCTTCACGAATTTCAATAATATTCAAGTCAACAACATATACAACTATTATAATAATTTTTTATCTAGACCTTTTAATAAATTCAGAGGGACAATGTGGGTCATTTAGTACCCTTCTTTCTAAAGGTATTCGCTAAGGCTATTATACCACATACATCCAATTTTTTCAATCCGTATAATTTTTTAAAAAGTTTTATTGAACAACTTTCTTGAGAGTCTTTATACAATTCAGATATTTTGAATCATACAAAAATTTACATAAAAATCTCATTGTCTAGTAAACCATATTAAATAGGATGTAACGACATTCATTAGATGCATCTCAAGTTTTTTATGAACTGTCATATTTATAAGATACCAAAAAGTGATTGTACCACCACATGATAATATGTCTCCATATAATCATTATAAGGTCTTTGTGAGAATCCTTGTGCTACAAGTCACACTTTATTTCTTACGGTTCATTTTTCTCATTTCGTTTTCACACAAAAATTAATTTGTGCCCCACTGAATTTACACCTTTAGGTGTTTGGACTATTGATCCAAAACTTTGCGTTTTTCAAGCGAAGCTAGTTCAACATGAATTACATCTTTTCATTTTGGTCAATCATTTCTCTGTCTAGATTCCTCAAACGATTTGATTCAAGATCCTCATTTGTTGTATTATTTCAATAACAACATTATATGTAAAAAATATTATCGATAATTATATTATTTTGGTTCCATATTTTTCCCTATGAGACATAATTTATTGAGATCTTTTCATTATTTTCCCCTTGAGCATGTTCTTGCATATTATGACCATCTCGATCGTTTGATTCTTTTTTATTTTGAGAATTTTTATCTTTGGAATCGATTAGTCTATCATGTTTTAAGCATGATTTGGAATCATTTGTATTAGTCAATTGTCTTACCGAAGCTTTAATTTAAATTAGAACATCAGTAGCTAGAATATGATATTTGGTAACTCTTGTCAGTGAATGCATGTGACAGTTGATTTGCAATATTTTGCAAAATAAATTGTCTTTTGAAATTTCAGTCCTAAACTGGTTGGGGAGCTTTCATCCCTATGCCTCTCAGTGCTAAGTTACATTCTCATTTGCATGTTAAACTGAAAAACTATATTATTCTAAGAAACTGATTTGTTCATAAATATTGAAAACTGATACTGAACTGATGGACATTTTATCTGAAAGCATCTTATACTTTTTGAACTAAAAAACTGAGTATTCAATTGATCATGATGAACTTCCATACCCTAAATGAAACATGCAATTCGATCATCACGGGTTCAACGATATGATTTTCCCCTATCTTAATGGCTCATAAAAATAACTATGTAAATATACTAAAGCTTACGTAAAAACATGTAATCAAAGACTATCTATGAAGAAGAACTTAAATATGTGGAAGATCATGCTTTTCATAGGAACCCTAAACTTTGTAAATGTTTAACTGAAAAAATAAAGTTTTCCTTTGGAATCAATGGGTGAAAGATAACCTACTCATAAAATACCACATACCTAGAATAAAAACTATAACTTGAACCCTTAAAATGAAGCTTAAAGATAAAGAACCCTAATTTCTATTTTGAGAGAATGTATAACATACTAAATTTGATTGTTTTAGTGTTGGGCGCGAATGTGGAGGTTTAGTCGACTATTTTCCCTTAATCCCACCCAGGATAGGGCATGATGACATAGTATATGGATTAAAGGAATGGGAGAAGACTAAAACATTCCTGAAAGAAAAATTGTCGAGAGGTTCCACGAGGGCCATGTATGGTATGTGGATTGATCTACGGACAATAGACCCCTTTTGTAGATATCACACAAAATGTTTTGTGTCTAAGTATCCATCTATGAGACCAATATACGGTCCGTGGTTTCTTCTACAACATGTAGAATGAGTTTGTAAATGATAGGCAGTAGAAATAGTAGCTAAGTTTTCATGTATATCATTCCACGAGTCCAACGCACAACCCATGGTTTGAGCTCATGAAACTCAAGTTCAAAACCAAGTATCTGAAGTTGATCTATAGACATCGATCTGTGGTTTCTTTTACGGCCCGTAAAGACCGTCCCTAAATCCCAAAATTTTGCAGATTTAAATTTCTTTACTCCTCCCTATTTGATATGTTCTGTCTGATCCGTTCTTCGAATTTCTGAGAGATTACATCTTCCTGTGAAAAAATGATAATACTATGTCACAAAGATTTTCTTATTGTATAATAAAGAATTATGTAAAATTATGTGAACCAATGAAAAAACCCAACTAATGTAGAAACCAAATAAGCAGACTAGTAGCATTTCTTTTGTGATTCGACAATTATAAGGTAACTCATCCCCATCCCCACTCTCGACAAAAAAATTACTTGCATCAGGTGTTTACACCAAACCTCTCTTCCTAAACAAATTCCATGATTAGTTCAAATTTGCATGCACTAAAAGCTTAAAACAGAGAAAATGGTTTTGTAACGAAAATTTCTCTAGTCCCAAACTAACATATACACTTCTTAATATATGTTCTAATAATGATCCATTAAATAACAGTCACTAGATAGATGACACCTTTTTTTATTTTATCATTCAGTTTTCAGTATGCACGATTAAATCGTATTCATGCACAAGGCCTATATAAGGAGGAAGTTGTTTGATAACGATAATTAATTCTCTAATTCTAAGACTCTAACTCAGCTCAAAACCCTTGATTAAGAATGGTCAGTTTGCTTTGTCATAGTTAAGCAATTTAGGTCAATGCTAGAAGGTGGAAAATATATAGTTGAAAAAACATTACTCTTTAAAAAAGAAAATACATTCATTTGGAAGAGAATTAAAACTTGTTCAAGTGGGAATTCCAAGAAGTACAAGAGGTCATCTATAAAAGTTCATGAGTTGTTAAAAGTTATAGATTCAGAGGACAATAGAGATGAATCAAATTGAGTGGTATTGAAGAGAGTATTTTGGATTATTGCCACATAGGGAAATACAAGTATTGTGGTAAGTTTATATTATTATTAATATCATCTATTTTTAATTTGGTTGTTATTTTGTTTGATAATTTGGTGCCTTGTTCTTAATTGGTATGGTTAATTTGAATTTGTGCCCCGCACACGATATCATTTAAAGGGAATCATTTCCTATTACAAATTTCTTTAGTCTTTGAAATATACAAAATATTTTTAGGAAGTATTTTTTTTGTTTATCTAGTCAGTATTTGAGTTATTTGTTCCCCAACATGAGTATCATATATAGATGAAAACAATAAAGTATCCTTTTTTTTGTTTTCTATTCTTCTTGGTAAAAAATGATAACATTTTGACACAAAATTTCTTATTTTATAGTAAAAAAATTTAGGTAAATTATGTGAATTGAAAAAAATATCCAAGTAACATAGAAACCAAATAAGCAGGATATAAACTTTTTTTTCTCATTGGACAATTATACATGCCACTCCTTTGCCTCCCCTCTCAAGATACTTGCAGTAGGATACTTGCATTAGACGTTTACATCAAACCTCTTTTCCATTTGCTCTTCCTACTCTTTCTCTTCCTAAAAAACAAATCCATGATTAGTTCTAATTTGCACGTTAAACTTGTATAAATTAAAGACAAAGTGGTTCGATAACTAAAAATTCTCTAATCCAAAGACTCACATACACACTTTTTTCTTATCTTTTTGAATAATGATCCATGAACAAATATTCACTAGATAGATGACACTTTTTTAGATTTATCATCTAGTATTCAATACACACGATGCATGCAGGATTTATCCCTATTAATGCACAAGGCCTCTATAAGGAGGGAATCTCTGTATAATAAAATTCCTTCTATTCTAGAACTCTAACTCATCTAGAAATACTGATAAAGGATGATGAGTCATCGACTTTGCAGGATTAAAACAATTTAGGTCATCACTAGAAATTGGAAAATTGTTTAAAAAGCATAAGTTTTTTAAAAAACAAAATATATTCATTAGGGAAAATAATTATAGTTTGTTCAAGTGATAATTATCTTAAGTACAAGAGGTTATCAACAAAGCTTTCTGAAGAAATAAAAGCTGTAGATTCTGAAGAAAATAGTGATGAATCGGATTTGCACGTAAAGCTTATACGAAGAACAAATAGTTCTTTGACAAAAAAAGTTCTCTAGTCCTAAGACTCACATGTACACTTTTTCTTATTCTTTCTAATAATGATAAAAATAAGAGATCCTTGTAAAAAAGTTCTCTAGTCCTAAGACTCACATTTACATTTCTTCTTATTCTTTCTAATAATGATAAAACAAAAAGAAAAAAAAAGATCCTTGTAAAAATAGTTACTAGATAGATGTTTCTTTTTTTTGTTTTATCATCCGGTATTCAGTGCGCACAATTATTTCATATTCCCGCACAAGTCCTAAATAAGGAAGGATTCGCTTCTTACTGAAAATTCTCCAACTCTAGAACTCGAATATAGCTCAAAATTCCTAATTAAGGATGATGAGTGGACTTTACCAGATGTCACGCCCCAAGTCTACACCTCGGACGTGGCTGGCACTCGAAGACCATTGCTGGCCCCAAGCGAACTCTTGGCCCGGTTTACTTAACTCAGCGGAAGACAATATTCATACTTATAATGATCAATAACACTTAATTGAACTGAATAATAAAATAACTGAGAATGTTTAAAGGTTAAACATTCAACTTGGCCAAAAGTGGCAACCTAAGTCTTAACAATAAGAAATGATAATGAAAAGACTCAAAGGACTAACATCTGACTGTCTATGAAGCCTCTAAAACAACTAAGTTGGGACCCCACAACATCCTAATGAACTAACTAGAAAGCAATGAAGAATAGATCCTCCGGAATGCAATGAGGCTCACCGACTGAGTCTAAACTGCTCACTGGATCAACGGTGCGCTGAAATATCGATCCTGGTTACTTGTGTCTGCATCATAAGACGATGCAGGCCAACTGACATCAATACATTAAATGTACGAGTATGCGAGTTGGAATGCTAAAACAACATAGGCTTTAAAGGGAATCTGAAAGAAACACTTACCTTGACTCTTCTCAACTCATGAATACTTAACTGAACTCATTTTAATATAAAACAGTTTAAAACAACTGCAATATAAAGAAAAATTGTTTAAAAACATGATGTCAACTCTGTGTATATAAAAGGATAAAACATAACTCTGAAATGTATGTAAAAATACAATAAACTGATGTATATAAAAATACAATAACTTCTGTGGGAGTTTCTCTAACTGACAACCATCACATAAGAGCTATAGTGATGATACAACGATCTACCTCATGCTGCCAGCGCATCTTATACCGGGCCAGAGGTATAGGACCTGAACTACTAAGTGGATCCACTAGTCTATTGTGAAAAGGGTTCATCTAAAAAGTATGACCCTTTTCTACCCATGGTGGCTACATGGTTTTATGGAGACATGAGTTATCTGAACTCATGCTCGCCCCCAATTCGATGCTCAATGCTACTCCCAAAATACACTAGCTCTTATGTTTTTTTAAAAAAACATTCTTCTTCTGTGATTTGAGATTAGTGCTCAAAAATATAGCTCAAAGGTTATCTTGGAAATCAAAGTTTCCCCTCTTGCTTCATTTAGAAAGCGATTACTCTTTTTTGAAAACTAGCCCGAAGGCTTTTTGGAAATCTCAGTTTTCGTTCTTATTTAAATGTGAAAACATTTTAAATCTCCTTGGGAATACTTAATCCCCATATACTTTTGAAGAAATGAACTTCAACTTTACTCTTCACTGAACTAAAAAATATAAGTCTTAAAACAAGGTTAAAACATTTGCAAAAGACTTTTGGAAAACTTTATGAACTTCTCTTAACTTTGATCTTAACTGGTCCATGAATAGAAATATGGATTCAAGGATTGGGATTTGTGATAGGAAAGGTCTCATGATGTTTAGGAATGATTTAGATAGCTAAATATGAGAAAAGTCACTAAATCACCGTCTTGGAACAAGTCCGCGACGCGGAGATGTTTCTAAATAAATGGTCACAAAATTAAATATGAGACAGAGGAGTCTGCGTCCTCTCCGCGACGCGGAGGAAATTTTTATACACAGAGGGAGCAAGTCAGCGACGAGGACCTGCGTGCTAGATCATGCTTGACTTTTTCCTTCTCCGATGTACAACCCCAATTCACCTAAACTCGATTAGTATTCTCAAATTCATTTTAGACTCCGATACCCAACATATGTACTTAAGAACCTAATTCAAAACAACTCTAAAACTCAACGTAAAGATCTCAAAAACTCCTCAATTCAGCCCAATTCAAGAACAACATTCAAATTTAAGAATACATGTCAAGAACTTCAACTTTCAAACTCTTTTAGGACGAATTTCGCTAAACTAAACATGTTTGGCGCATGGGTGAATGAACCCAACGCTATGAACGACTCACATACCTTGTAAGATGAATTTCTTGGTGAATCCACAACCAAAATCGATCGTTCTCGGCGAACCTTAAGCTTTTCCTTTCCTTTCTCCTCTTTTCTCTTTTATCCAAGCCCTAGCGTAAATTTCCAATTGACTAGACTGATATCATTCTGATTTGACCCCTTAATTATTCACTAAAATGAATTAGTTAATTGAATAAGGAAAAGACTAATCTACCCTTCAAAACTCGGCAGTGTTGGAAAGATCATTCCAAGAGCTTTCCAGCCATATATGGAAGTACACCTAACTCACCCGGAGCTAGGAGTTATGGCCGTTTGAAGTTGACCAAAATTCAACTTTTCCTAACTTAAACAAATTTTCCAGATTTTCATTCTTTCCAAAAATGGCTATTTCCAATTATTAGCTTCTTCCTAGTTATTTGAAATTGCGAGATGTTACAATATCTCCCCCTTGGGAACATTCATCCTCGAATGAGATTATTCTTACTAGGCTAAGGATGTAATATCAAGTTCAAACACCCAACAAGCAAATGCAACAAACAACATGCTCGCTCATAATTTAAAGAGTACTAAGAAGAAAATTAGTACCTTATTCTGCACTTTCTTCGGATTCAAAGAGATATGGATATCTCTTTTTCATATCCTCTTCAGCTTCCCAAGTGATGCTACCTCCTTTGTTCTCAACTTGCAAACTTGGCAATCTAGAATCTGAACAGGAATCTCCTCATAAGATAAGCTATCCTTGACCCCAATATTTTCAGTTGGTATGATCAATGAATGATCTCCCATGCACTTCTTCAACATGGGAACATGAAATACCGGATGAACCGCTTCTAACTCTTGTGGTAGCTCCAACTCATAAGCTACTTTGCCAATCCTCTTAGCTATTCTATAAGGTCCAATATATCGGGGACTAAGTTTCCCCTTCTTACCAAACCTCATAACCCCCTTCATGGGTGAAACTTTGAGATATACCCAATCATCTACCTCGAACTCCAACTCCATTCTCCTAACATCTTTGTAGGATTTCTGACGACTCTTTTGCGTTTTCAACCTCTTTTGAATCACTCTCACCTTCTCCATGGCTTGGTGAACTAAATCTGGTCCTATCAACCCAGCTTCACCAACTTCAAACCATCCAATAGGAGATCTGCATCTTCTCCCATAGAGACCTTCATAAGGAGCAATTTGGATGCTAGAGTGGTAACTGTCGTTGTAAGCAAACTCAATGAGAGGTAGGTGATTATCCCAATTCCCTTTAAAATCGATCACGCACGCCCTCAACATATCCTCTAAAGTCTAAATAGTGCGCTCTGCTTGCCCATCTGTCTAAGGATGACATGCAGTACTTAAGCTCAACTTTGAACCAAACTTTTTGGAATGACCTCCAAAACTGTGCAGTAAATTATGCACCCCTATCTGATATAATCAAAATAGGGACTCCATGAAGTCTTACCATCTCCTGAATATATAACCTGGCATAATCCTCTGTTGAATGGGTAGTCTTTACCGGTAAAAACTAGGTTGATTTTATCATTCTGTCGACAATCACCCAAATAGAATCATGCTGTATGCGAGACCTTGGAAAACTTGTGATGAAATCCATATTGATCATCTCCCACTTCCATTCCGAAAGTTCTATATTTTGAGCCAAACCACCGGGCCTTTGGTGCTCAACTTTCACTTGCTGGCAATTTGAACACTTAGCAACAAATTCTGCAATGCCCTTGTTCATGCTATTCCACCAATAAACCTCTCTCAAATCACGATACACCTTTGTGGAACCCGGATGAATGGAATATCTGGAGCTATGAGCCTCCTCTATGATCCTTTCTTGGAGTCCATCCACCATTGGTACACACAATCTACCTTGATATCTCAGTACGCCATCTCCCCCTTGTTCAAAAGCTAATACTTTTTGCTTATGAACATTTGCCTTTAATTTAAGCAAAATAGGGTCCTGGTGTTGCTTTCCTTTTACTTCTGACACTAATGATGATTCAGCCCCATTCATTACCACTATTTCTCCTTCTGTGAAATTCATGAGTCGGACTCCTAAGCGTACAAGCCTATGCAGATCGTTTGCTAACTCTCTCTTTTATGCCTCAACATGGGCGGTACTACCCATAGACAACCTGCTCAAGGCATCAACAACAACATTAGCCTTACCTGGGTGATAAAGAATACTTTTGTCATAATCTTTGAGTAACTCTAACCACCTCATTTATAAGATTAAGTTCATTCTGACTAAACACATACTGAAGACTCTTGTGATCGGTGAACACATCCACATGCACACCATAGAGATAATGGCCCCATATTTTCAAAGCCAATATTATGACGGCCAACTCTAGATCGTGGGTTGGGTAATTCTTCTCGTGAACTTTCAACTGTCTGGAGGTATAAACTATAACTTTGCTATTCTACATTAATACACAACCCAAGTTAACTCTAGATGCATCACAATACACCACAAAACCTTGAGTGCCTTCTAGTAAGGTCAAAACTGGGGCAATAGTCAACCTTTTCTTCAATTCATGAAAGCTTTTCTCACAAACTTCAGATCATTGAAACATAATTGTCTTCTGAGTCAATTTGGTCAAAGAGGACGAAATAGACGAGAACCCCTCTACGAATCTTCTATAATATCCAGCCAAGTCCATGAAACTCCTAATATCAGTTGGAGATGTGGGTGTAGATCAATTCTGCACTGCCTCCATTTTCTGAGTATCAACTTTAATTCCATCACCGGATACTATGTGGCCCAAGAACATCAAAGACTCAAGCCAAAACTCACATTTCGAGAACTTAGCATACAACTCCTTATCTTTCAAAGTCTGAAGAACTATTCTGAGATGACTAGCATGATCTTCTTCATTCCTTGAATAGATTAGTATGTCATCAATGAAGGCGATAACAAACATATCTAAATAAGGTTTGAAGACTCTATTCATAGCTTCCATGAATGCTGTGGTTTCATTAGTCAAACCAAATGACATGACTAAAAACTCATAATGACCATAACGGGTCCTGAATGCTGTCTTTGGGATATCGCATTCCCTTACTTTTAACTGATGGTAGCCTGATCTGAGATCTATCTTAGAGAAACATGAAGCACCCTGAAGCTGATCGAAAAAATCATCCATCCTTGGAAGAGGATACTTGTTCTTAATGATAACCTCGTTCAATTAACGGTAATCTATACACATCCTAAGGGAACCATCTTTCTTTCTTACAAATAAGATTAGAGCGCCCCAAGGTGAGGCACTTGGTCGAATAAAGCCCTTATCTAGTAGATCCTTTAACTGCTCTTTTAACTCTTTCAACTCTGCTGGTGCCATTCTATATGGCAGAATAGATATAGGACGAGTATCTGGAAGAAGATCTATACCGAAGTCTATCTCTCTCTCAGGAGGGACTCCGGGAAGATCATCTGGAAAGACTTCTGGAAAATCTTTTACTACTGAACTGATTGAATAGGAGGTACCTTAACACTCGAGTCATTAACTCGAACTAAGTGATAGATACACCCCTTAGAAACCAACTTTCTTGCCTTAAGGTACGAAATAAAATGACCCTTCACTACAACAAACATGATATTTAGCTACGAAATTATTAGGTACGACACATAATTCGTCACTAATTATTTACTTTTTGTGACAAAAATTACATTTCGTATTAAAATGTATGAACCACACACTTTTAATGACGAAACATAAAATTTTGTAGCAAAATTTCGTCCAGTTGAGTTTCCCACCAAAATATAATTCGGCACAATTTATTAAGTACCATTAGCGACAAATTTTAATTTATTAGTGACAAATTATTTTGTCACTAATAATGTATCCAATTTGTGACAAACTGTTATTTGTCTTAAAATTAGTTACAATTTTGGACACAAAAAGTCTTTGTCACAATTTTTTTTGTTGAAATAGCGATAAATTAGAGTTCGTCATTAAATATTGTAAGCTTTAGCCACAAAATTTTATATTTAATTGTGACCTTAGTTTTTGTCACTAATACTATAAGCAATCAGTGATGATAATTTTATTGTCTCTAATCAATGTGTGATGTAGTGACAACATAGTTTTGTCATTAAATATGCAATGTTTAAATAACGACGACTTAAAATTTGTAGCTAAATAATTTAACTATTTGTGACGAAAAAAATTTCATAGCTAAATATAATAGTCTTTGGCTACGCTTGTTTATGACTACATGTGACAAATGAAGTATAATAATTTCATAGTTAAATATAAAAATTTCTCCCTATTATACCCTCAATTTATATAACATTGAGTTAATATCTTTGAAAAATTTATTGAGTAAATATGTTTAAGATTCTATCAATTAAAAGTGGTAAAATGATAAATTCACTATATCAATTATTGTTTTTCTTAATAGGTGTGTCAAGTCAAAAATTGACAAGTAAAAAAGAACGGAGGGAGTATTTTCTAGTAACTCTCACTAAATTAGGAGTTATTTTAGAGTTCTTGGCCTCGCACCAATTTTTTTTAATTAAAACCATTTAAAATTTACAATATTGATTATATTTGTATGTATTTGTTTTACCCATAATGGATCATTTACTACATACAATTACATCTATAGATCTTATCTTAGAAAAGATTTACTACACAGAAATATAAATATTTAGACTAAAAGTTTTAAATTAATTTAATCAACACCACTTAAAATTTACAATGTTAAACTAATATTTATATATAACTTATTTATATTATTTTTTTAAAAAAAAAAAAAAATAATAAAAATAAAAATATATATATATTGTTGACACCCAATTTAGACCGACTTATTCGATTAAATACGTAATTTTAAAACATATTACGAGTTTTAAAATCTTAATCGATTTTGTCTAAAATTATATATTATAGTATCGCTTATTTACAAAATTATCAATTATTATTATTAAATTATTTAAATTATTATATTTATAGCTAGTTAAACTCGAAATAACTACTTTATTTAAATGTTTTAGATTTAGGTGTGTTTAATTTATATGAAAATACTTTAATATATGTAGTATTTTATTAATTGAATAACATTTCCTTAATCTCCCCTTAAATCATTTAAATCATAACCTCTTTTATTCAATTTATTTAATTCATAGCCCTCTTCCTATCCAATTCTATTTCAACTCCAGCCTTTCATATTCAATTTCATGTCAATTATGGCCATTTTCTTATTTCAATTATAGCATTTCAACACTTTTCAATTATAGCCTATCTGTTTCAATTCAATTCTCAAAACCCCATCCTTTAATCGATTAAGATTTTAAAACTCGTAATATTCGTTCATCCAAATCAACTACAAGATCAAATCTTGATCGTCCATATCATTCAAACCAAAGGCTGAGATCAAATCTTGATCGTCCATATCATCCGCCTCCGGTCCATTCTTTCTCTCTTCTCAAACACGTCTGTAAATAACTCTTGTTGACACCCAATTTTGACCGACATATAACCCTTTCGGAAGTGCTATTCGATTAAGTACGTATTTTTAAAACATATTTCGAGTTTAAAATTTTAATCGATTATGTCTAAAAATTATATATTTCAGTATGCATGATTTATAAAAATTATTGTAATTACTAATAAAATTATTTTATTATTAAATTGAAACTCGAAATAATTATTTTACTCAAATATTTTAAAATTTAATTGTGTTAAATTTGTATGAAAATATTATAATATGTGTAGTATTTTATTAATTGGATAGCATTTCCTAAATCTTTCTCAAAATAATTTAAATAATAGCCTAATCTATTCAAAATTATTTCAATTCTAGCCTTCCCTAATTAAATTCATTTCAATTGAAGCCTTTATGCATTGCAATTATAGCCATTGCAATTCAATTCTTGAAATCTCATCTTTAATCTCATCCACCCATCTTATTAAATCATCCCAACTTTTAATCCTAAGCGTTCATCTATTCTAATCCAAAGGTGGAGATCTAATAACCATTCTTTCCTATTCCAACATTAAGACCCATACCCTAATCAATTTTCATTTTCACTCTTCCCCTTGAAGATCAGCGCCGCCAGCCCCTCTTCTCTCACGTGGCTCCTCCGGCGAGACCATCCATCGCCGACGAGAGTTTCCTCTCTCCACTCCCCGTCGCTCTCTCTCCTCTTTCCCTCCCCTCGTTTCCTCTCTTCTCTTTTAGGCGAGAAATAACATCAGCTCCGACTAGCGGCAGCAACCGACAACAGCCAGCAGCCGGCGAGGAAGGCGGCGCAGCGAGCAAAGCAGCAAGGCTGATGCTCCTCCTTTTCCCCTCTCATTTTCAGCGAAGCAGCAACAGCAGCCGGCGACGACACCAGCTCCAACCAGTAGCTAGGAGAGACACCGCGAGGACTAGCAACAACAACTGCTCCGGCCAGCAGTCTGGTGGAACAAACAGCAACATCAACAACTCCGGCAAAACAAATAAGGTAGCAAGAACTCCAGTGAAGTTGAAGTTCTAGACTGCTAAAGATGGATCTTCTCAGATTCACCTTGGTTTGTTTTCTTGTTCGATTTACTATTTAATTTCTTTGTGAATTAGTGAAACTGTGTCCCTTATTTCTTAATCGCTAAAATGTGTTTTTTTAAGCATGAAATCGGTGGTAATTTTCAGATTTTATGAATTGTCTCTTGTGTTAATAATATTAGTTTGAGTGTATTGTGTTAATAATATTAGTTTGAGTGTATTGTGTTAATAATATTAGTTGGAGTGTTAACAGAACGAGATTTACATATGGCTCGTGTAAACATTCTTTCTGTGGTTTGTTCTTGCTATTTACTTGGATAACACAATTCTGAATATTTCTGGTGTGAGAAAGTCAGCATTCTACTTCTTGAATCCTAGTTACTGGACAGGCAAAAGTGGAAATAAGGTGAAAGGTAACCAAAATTTATCAGTACCTTAATATCGAATTTTGATCATTGTAGCAAAACTTTAGGGCTGTTCATTTTGTATTCAGAGGGTAGTGTTTGTAGCTTCACAGGTTCAGTGCCAGCCTTGGATAGTATTATACCTGATGACGAAGATGTTCTTGAATAAGAAAACATTGTTAAACGGCAAGCTATGCAAGATGAAGTTGATTCTAATGTTGCAGTTCAACTACATGGCCTTGCAAAGATATTTGCTGGAACAACAAAGATGGGATGTTGTAAATGCGATAGGAAATCTCCTTTTCATGCCATCAAGGTATTTTATCCATTGGTCTATGAGAAGCTAACATTAGCTATTTTTTCTGTGCAAACAGAAGTCATCAGTAGAGAAAAGAAACTACACTTTACGTGATAAAATTTGTTTTTTTTGCTTCTCTTGCAACTTCTTTGGATTTCCCTGGCAATTATTCAAATCAAAATTTGTGTTTAGTTTGGAACGGTTCTTACTTGTTTTATTTTGGTAAAATTGTGTCTGATTAAGGTAAAAGATTTTACTGATTGAATACTCTTTTGATATCCTTCAGCAGGTTTGAACACAAGTTCAAGATATGGAGAGCCTCCATAGGAGGGAAACACTAGACAAGCTAATTTTATTTAATTTGGGTTTTGTATATTATTTAATTTCTATTATTGTCTTGTAATTATTTGTAAACTCTAACTCTCTCTATATAGTGTATGTTGTTAATTTTAATTTGTATAGTGTATGATGCTCATTATTAAAAAAATTACTCCATGCTATTAAGTTTAATATATTTGTATTATTTAATAATTTTAATTTTTTAAATAAATTTTTAATTTTACGGAGACCTAGCTCAATACAAATTGTAAATAGTATTGCTACAAGTTTAAATGTCATTTGTGACGAAACATTTTATCTTTGAAACCTCAATTATTAGTGACGAACACATTGTTTTGTATGTAAAAAGTAGTTTTTAGTGATGAAATATTATTTGATGGCAACGAAATACATAAAATATTAGTGACAAATTGCATCGTCACTAATTAAACTAAGTAGTTAGTGACACATCATTTTCGTCGACTATAATAACCTATTTAGTGACAAAAGTATATCTTTACCTACAAATTTTAATAATTTTTATGATGAACAAATTTGTCATAAATACAAAGCATTTTGGGACACAAAATATTTTCGTAGTTAATACATTTCTATTTAGTGACGAAACACTAAATTGTCTATGTATACATTTAGTGACCCGTGCTTTAGGGACGAATTATTTTTCGTCACAAAATTCTTTTTGTGACGAAATTTGAGTTTCTAGTGACAAAATTATTTTTGTTGCTAATCATCAAATTTGTTGTAGTGCTTAGGCACTGCTGAACTATTTTTCCACTCTAAGACTGGCTCATTTGAAAACTGAAACTTGACTACTCGAGTTCTACAATTAATTGAAGCATAACATGCATGAAACCAGTCCATACCAAGAATGATATCAAAATCTACCATGTCTAATTCAATTAAATCAGCCATGGTACTCTTATGATTGACGAAAATGGGACAATCATGATAGACTCTCTGCTAGAATAGACTCACCAACAGGCGTAGAGACACTGAATAGTTCTCTAAGTTGCTTAGGAATAACATTAAAATTCATACCAACATATGGAGTTACAAAAGACAAACTCGCTCCTGGATCTAGCAAAGCATAAATAGTAAAGTCAAAGACTTGGATCATACCAGTGATAACATCTGGAGAATCCTCTTGCTCTTGGTGACTGTTGATAGCATATAAGCGGTTTGTTCCTCTGCCAGTACCGGAAGTAGCCCCTCTAGGTGCAATTCTATCTGGTGGAGCAACTAAAGAAAATTGGGTTCTATTGCCCCCATTACCATTTCCCTGCTTGTTCTTTGGACACTCTCGCATGAAATGCCCAGTCTGACCACACTTGAAATAACTAGTAGAGCCCTCACGATAAATACCTGAGTGGTTCCTACCACACTTGGCGCATGCATGAGGCTTACTACCCCCTTGTGCCACGTTACCCTGAGAAGAAGCAGGCTTAGCTCTGAAGTTCTGATTATTGTATTCACCTTTGTTTTTAGGTGCAGGTGCACTAGCAAATGATGGAGCAGGTCCCTTCTGTTTCTATTGGAAAGATGACTAGTTGGCACTACTCTTCTGCTGCCCAGACTCATTCCCTGTCTTGGCTCTCTTGTTCTTAAACTCTTCTCTATCCCTTAGCTTCTCTTCCTCAACCTAATGCACATATACCATTAACCTCGATATATCCATGTCCCCAATTAGCATGGCAGCCCTACCTTCCTTAATCGACAGACGAAACAACCTAGCAACAAACAAGCTCATTCTACTCCTCATGTCCGCAACCATCTCCGGAGCACCGGAGCATAACGAGATAGTTGGGTGAACTTCAACCCATACTCATGAACACTTAGAGACTCTTGTTTAAGGGTAAGAAATTCTCGTACCTTATCCTCCTTTAGTTCTTGAGGAAAGAAACTCCCCAAGAAAGCCTCTTCACAATAGGCCCAACTCGCAGTTGGTGCATCCTCAGCTCTACCATCTTTCCACTAATCAAACCAGGTCCTAGCAACATTCTTCATTTGATACGCAGCTAGTTCAACCCGCTCAATATTAGCAACATGCATAACCTTAAATACCTTCTCCAGTTCATCAACAAAGTTCTCTGGGTCCTCAGAAGGGTTTGAACCAGTGAAACTTAGAGGATTCATCCTTAAGAACTCACGAATCCTTGAAGTATCAGCCTCATTCTGTCTATCTCCTCTTTGCTTCCCAACCTGGTTAGTCTCAACCTGACTTAGCATTCTGATTGCTTCCTTGAATTCAACATTGGTAACTTCTCCTTGGGGTTGCACTTCAGGTGCATTTCGTAAATCTTGTTCCTCAACATTGAGTCTAGCAGGACGACCTCTGACAGCTCTTCGAGGAGGCATAATTATCTGAAAACACGCGCAAGCATGAATTAGAAGGAAACTTTTAAGAGATCAAACTCTAATGCACGAAATGAGTGAGAGATTTTCCTAAATGTTGCAGCCTCGTAATTATAGATGTGGCGTGCTTCACACCAATAAATAGGACTCTACAGACACATCTTTATAGAATCCCTAGGACTCTTGAACTTTGTGCTCTGATACCCAGTTTGTCACGCCCCCCGAGTCTACACCCCGAACGCGGCTGGCACTCGAAAACCATTGTTGGCCCTAAGCGAACCCTTGGCCTGGTTTACTTAACTCAGCGGAAGACAATATTCATACTTATAATGATAAATAACACTTAACTGAACTGAATAATAAAATAACTGAGAATGTTTAAAGGTTAAACATTCAACTTGGCCAAAAGTGGCAACCCAAGTCTTAACAATAAGAAATGATAATGAAAAGACTCAAAGGACTAACATCTAACTGTCTATGAAGCCTCTAAAACCACTGAGATGGATGTGGGACAACCCCACAACATCCTAATGAACTAATTAGAAAGTAGTGAAAATAGATCCTCCAAAATGCAAGGAGGCTCACCGACTGACTCTAAACTTTTCACTGGATCAACGGTGCGCTGGAATGCGGATCCTAGTTACCTATGTCTGCATCATAAAATGATGCAGGACAACTGGAATCAATACATTGTATGTACGATATGCGAGTTGGAATGCTAAAACAACATAGGCTTGTTAGGGAATATGAAAGAAACACTTACCTTGGCTATTCTCAACTCATGAATATTTAACTGAACTCATTTCAATATAAAACAGTTTAAAACAAGTGCAATATAAACAAAAGCTATTTAAAAAGATGATGTAAACTCTGTGTATATACGAGGATACAACATAACTCTGAAATGTATGTAAAAATACAATAAATTGATGTATATAAAAATACAATAACTTCTGTGGGAGTTTCTCTAACCGACAACCATCAACTATAGTGATGATAGAGTGATCTACCTCACGCTGCCCGCGCATCCTATACCCAGCCAGAGGTATAGGACCTGAACTGCTAAGTGGATCCACTAGTTAATTGTGGAAAGGGTTCATCTAAAAAGTATGACCCTTTTCTACCCATGGTGGCTACATGGTTTTATGGAGACGTGAGTTATCTAAACTTATGCTCGCCCCCAATTCGGTGCTCAATACTACTCCCAAAATATACTAGCTCTTATGTTATTTTTAAAAAAAACATATTTTTTCTGTGATTTGAGATTAGTGCTCAAAAACTTAGCTCAAAGGCTATCTTGGGAATCAAAGTTTCCCCTCTTGCTTCCTTTAGAAAGCGATTACTCTTTTCTGAAAACTAGCCCGAAGGCTCTTTGGAAATCTCAGTTTCTGTTCTTATTTAAATGTGAAAACATTTTAAATCTCTTTGGAAATACTTAGTCCCTATATACTTTTGAAGAAATGAATTTCAACTTTACTCTTCATTGAAATCAAAACGTAAGTCTTAAAACAAGGTTAAAACGTTTGCGAAAGACTTTTGGAAAACTTTATGAACTTCTCTTAACTTTGATCTTAACTGCTCTTGACTTGACTCTTAACTGGTTCTTGAATTGAAGTATGGATTCAGGGATTGGGATTTGTGATAGGAAAGGTCTCATGATGTTTAAGAGTGATTTAGATAGCTAAAAATGAGAAAAGTCACGAAAACACCGTCTTAGAACAAATCCGCGACGCGGAGATGTTTCTAAATAAATGGTCGCGAAATTAAATTTGAGACAGAGGAGTCCACGTCCTCTCCGCGACGCAGAGGAAATTTTTATACACTGAGGGAGCAAGTCCGCGACGCGGACTTGCGTGCCAGATCATTCTCGACTTTTTCCTTCTCCGATTTACAACCCTAATTCACCTAAACTAGACTATTATTCTCAAATTCATTTTAGATTCCGATACCCGGCATATGTACTCAAGAACCTAATTCAAAACAACTCTAAAACTCAACGTAAAGATCTTAGAAACCCCTCAATTCAGCCCAATTCAAGAACAACATTCAAATTCAAGAATACATGTCAAGAAGATCAAATTTCAAACTCTTTTAGGACGAATTTCGCTGTACTAAACATGTTTGGCGCATGGGTGAATGAACCCAACGCTATGAAAGACTCACATACCTTGTAAGATGAATTCCTTGGTGAATCCACTACCAAAATTGATCGTTCTTGGCGAACCTTGAGCTTTTCCTCTCCTTTCTCCTCTTTTCTCTTTTCTCCAAGCCCTAGCATGAATTTTCAATTGACTAGACTGATTTCATTCTGATTCGACCCCTTAATTAATTCACTAAAATGAATTAAATAAATTGGGTAAGGAAAAGACTAATCTACCCTTCAAAATCCGAATTAGACTTTCCTTAACCGCACAACCTAACTTCCAAAGGGGATAACTCACTCATACGAACTCGGAATCACGCAAACTCGGTGGTGTTGGAAAGATCATTCCAAGCGATTTCCAACCATATCTGTAAGTACACCTAACTCACCTGGAGTTAGGAGTTATGGCCATTTGAAGTTGACCAAAATTCAACTTTTCCTAACTTAAACAAATTTTCCAGATTTTCATTCTTTCCAAAAATGGCTATTTCCAATTATTAACTTCTTCCTAGTTATTTCAAATTGCGAGATGTTACACCAGATTAAAGAAGTTTATGTCAACACTAGAAGGTGAAAAATAGTCAAAAAAAATGTTTTTAAAAAAACAAAAAAAATCCTTTAGAAAAGAATTATAGTTTGTTCAAGTTAGAATTTTGAGTAGTACAAGTGGTTATTTACAAAAGTTTCTTTGTTATTAAAAGATGTAGATTCAGAGGAAAGTAATGGAGAATTAGATTTAGTTGCTATTGAAGATTAATATTTTGATGATTACCACATTGGGAAAACAAGTTTTGTGGTAAGTTTTTATTATGTTAAAATAAGTGCTTTCCTCATCATTTAGCAGATGACTTCACCACTCTCTTGGTCTGTATTCTGTTGGTGGAGCATCAACCTTTTAGTTTTACCTTTTATGCATTTATATACAACTAGAAGAGATAGTCCAGTCTCTTTACATTCCACAACTGCATTTTTATCACTATTTTCTTCATCTTCCTCGTCTATGAATTCTAAATCACTAGTTTCAGTGCTATCTATTAAAAGTTAGTGCATCTTAGAGTTTTCTTTTATTGTTTTACTTCTACAGTTTACTAAGTCAAATAACCTTCCTATAATTTAGGAATGATGATCAGATTAGTTGTTTATTAGGCTAGGAGTCTTATTTGTTAGAGTTATTGTAGGAGTTAGAATTTAATGCTTATTTTATATATAACTCTAAGTGCCCGTTGTAAAAGAACAACGCTTCAATTCAAGCAAAATAAAGTTCTTCTATGTTCCATTTCATGTTCAACTGCTGCATTTGTTCTTGCTTTTCTCTCTGTGTGCTTTTGTTTTATGGTATCAAGAGCCAGGTTGTTGGCTTGAACGTTGTTTCCTTCTTCTTGTCTATCAAGTTTGTTAAGTCTTGTTGGAGGATATTGAAAGTTGCAGAGAAAAAAGTTTGTGCAGTATGGAGTAAGCAAATGGGGGAAATAGTTCAAATGCACAATTTAGTGTCGAAAAACTTGTAGGGACAAACTACAAGTACTGGGGAATGTGTATGGAGGCTTACCTTCAAGGTGAAGACCTGTGGGATCTTATTGCTGGTGCTGAAGTAGAAATTCCAGCAAATACTCCAGAAAATTCAGAACCAGAGAGAAAATAGATCAAATGTGGTAAAACACTCTTTGCTTTGAGAACATCAATTGGAAAAGAGCTCATCGATCATGTACGTGATGTTAGTTCACCAAAAGAAGTCTGGGAAATACTTGGAAGATTGTTTACTAAAAAGAGCACGGCTAGGCTGCAATTATTGGAAAATAGATTGGCAATCCTAACACAGGGAGGCATGCCTATTTCTGAATATTTCTTGCGAGTTAAATATATTTGTGCTGAAATTTCAGAATTAGATCCTGATGAGAAGATTGGTGAAGCAAGATTGCGACGATTTCTTATTTGAGGATTGAAGAAAGAGTATAGTTCGTTCGTCACCTCCATCGAGGGCTGGACAAAGCAACCTTCAGTTGAAGAATTTAAAAATTTGCTTTCCAACCAAGAGCCATTGGCAAATCAAATGGCAAGAAGCCTTGAACCATATGCAACTCTCTTTTCAAGGGAAAAGAATGAAAATAAAAATGCATCATTGAAAGAAAGAACAATGAAAAAGAATCAAATGGTGAAAAAGCTACTGGTGACAACTTTGATGATAGGAAGTGTTATAGATGCGGTAAAATTGGACACATCAAGAAATATTGTAAAGTGAAGCTCTCAAAAGCAAATATTGCAAGTGAAAATGATGGAAATGAGAAACTCAAATGGGAGCAGTGCTTCACTATTGAGGTTACTGAACAGAGGAACGATGATGTTTTACCCATTCAAGCTCTCTACAATAATGATAGCTTCAAACAATAATGGATCCTTGATTCTGGTTGCTCACATAATGTAACCGGAAATGATTCTCTTCTTTCAGAGTTGCGTCAACACGAAAGAGAATGAGTAGTTGTTACATAGGATAACTCGACATATCCAGTAACTAATGAAGGAGTCTTGAAGATTGATGTTCGAGATACAGGGGCTGTCAAGTTGAGCGATGTATTTCATGCTTTAGGCTTGAAGAGAAACTTAGTTTCAGTTTCTCAAATCACTAATTCTGGAAAATATATTCTGTTTGGTCTAAATGATGTGAAGATTATGGACAATGTGAAGAATATATCTACTGATGTTGTTCTTACGGGTGAAAAGAAAGGTTCGTTGTTTGTCATGGTAGTAGGGGAAGCTTATGTGAAGAAGACAAGTCAAACAGATAGTACAACAATTTGGGATGCTCGACTGGGGCACTTGGGATACCAATTGTTGCGGCAAATCTGTTCGAAGAAACTGGTGGATGGTCTACTAGCTCTACAGAATATTCATAAAGATGTAGTTTGTCAAGGTTGTCAATTTGGAAAATCACACCGTCTTCCATTTCAAAGATCAACAAATCGTAGATCCACTATGTTTGAGTTGGTTCATACAGACTTGATGGGACCAACAAAAACAACAAGTTATAGTGGTTTTCGGTATGTCATGGTACTTGTAGATGACTTCTCAAGATATACATGGGTGAAGTTCTTGAAAGAGAAGGGTGAAGCCTTTTCAAAATTTGTTGAATTTAAAACTGTCGTGGAGAAGGATTTTGAGGTAAAAATTAAATGCTTGCGTAGTGACAATGGAGGCTAATATATGTGTCACGACCCGATTTCTCAAGTCATGATGACACCTACTATAACCCACCAGTAGGTAAGCCAACCCGTAACCCAGAACAACAAGTAATGGGTCTGAGGGTAGAAACTAAACAAGAGTAGGCAAATAACAATATAAACAGGCGGAAGCAAACCAAAAACATATATACAAATAAAGATCCCTCCCAGAACCTGGAAGTCACTAGTACAGAGCTACTAACAAAATGAGTACAAGTCCCAAAAGTGGACAACAGAGACTGGACTGTCTCGAAAGGAAAAAGACAAGTCTATATATACAAATAGAGACTGAAATAGTACAAAATGCCGTGTGCTCAACCCCGTCTCTGGGTCAGACTGCTCCAAGCTCGATCAACGCTGGCTACTAGTGCCCGGACCTGCATCACGAAATAGATGCAGAGCGTAGCATGAGTACCAAAACAACAGGTACCCAGTAGGCATCATAGGCCGACTGAACTTGAAAAGTAAAGGCAATATGAAAAGAAGGAATACACAAATCAAGGTCAAGAACAAAAATCTAACTAACAAAGGAATGCACACGAGTGTACAAAGAACTAACTAAAGTAATCTATAAGCTAACTACACCTAACTGGACCCCCATAAGCCCAGAAAGTACACTCGTGCACAAGTTAAATAAAAACCCAAACGAACCCCCATAAGCACGACGAGTACACAGAATAACTAAAACTAAAGAGAATTGCATATAAGAACCCAAGAACGAAGAACATCGAACCAGAACATCAACCCTAATTAGTAGAATCTGATACCCGAGCAACCAATCACAAGTAACAAGTATAAGAGGTCGGAACTCTAACCGGATGCTCTATATAAGTATTTGGGCAATAGAGGCCGGAACTCTAACCGGATGCTCTATATAAGCATTTGGGCAATAGAGGCCGGAACTCTAACCGGATGCTCTATAAAGGTGCCACTGTAGCTGCTGAAAAAAGTCCCAATCGTTCTATTCTCATAAATGTCCGTGGATCGCCGTCCACACCTAGCCAATCAATGAAAGTCCTTGGAACCGAATCGAAAATCAAATTCAAATCGCGAAGCAGAACTAGTGTCGCCGACGTAACTCTTGAAGCTGTAACATCGGGGAAATAAGGATAACTATCATCGAAGCAAACATATCGCCTAGCTAAGGCCCAAACTATCAGGCTCAAGTCTGCTACACCAGTCTACAGGGATCTAAGTCGGCCGAGCGACGTCGGGACAAAACTAAGGCCTATCGAATCCAAATCATGTATTTCTAAGGCAAACCCTAGTCAAACCTAAACTAAGGCCTAAATGCTTCAACAAATAGTAAATTAAGCATGCAAGCACTCCACATAGCGAGGAGTGTCAATTAATAACACAAAGCATGCTCACAGTTACCCGATAATTCTAGAAATAGGCTGAAAACATGATTTCCAAACACCTATGCGTGATTCAATCACTACCAACCAAAATACCAACTAATCAACATGCATTCACACTCTCAAGCTCAATCTAAGAGAGGGAAACCGTAGCCTACCTGTAAGCCGATCACACACGCTCCAAAATCACTTCTCCTGAGCTTTCCCTTTCCGAACGTCCTCGAAACGCTGCCCCGCTATCAAAAATAGAGTCAGAAAGTTATTACGGTCGTTTAGACACTAAAATCACAATAAATGGAGACGGACCAATTTTGGGGTCAAAACGGGGAAAGTGGGACCCGCGCAGGAAATTCCAGAATTAACCCCAAAAGTTGGTCCTAACCAGTTCCCCTAGCTTATGTCCCAAAATGGGACACAATTCGGGGCTCGGGAACAACACAATATCAACATGCAACTAAAACCCAAATTTTCTCAAAAACTAGAAATGGGACAGCAGTTGAATCAGTGTATTTACCAAAAACTGGAGGTCTACAGTGAAATGCGACAACACCACGACGTTCTCCTTGAAAAACCACTCGAGATAGCCTCAAAAATCACTGAAATCGGACCTAGAATGGCTGAGAAAACAAGTCTCAAAATCTTCCAAAATCAAGCTCACAAAAGGGTTGTGGCAGCAGGTGTTTTACGAAAATTACCTCAAACGGGGACCCCAAATCACTATTTGAGCTCACCAACGCGTTGTCCTCGAAAAATCTCACAACTTTGCCTTTTGAATCGCCCAAATGGGTTGAGAGATGAGAGAGTTATGAGGGTTTGAAGTTTGGGAAATGTTACTGATTTTCTGCATTTATAGAAGATATTTCTGCATTTTCCCAAAAACTAAAAACTCCGACGGGGTGCTCCAAACTCGTTCAAAACCCCGTGCACGCAAACGAGATATGCAAACATACCAAATTTGATATTCTGGACTCAACGGTGCAGTCGAAATTTCCATCAAAGCTCATCTCAATAAAAAGTGGGTCCCACTTCCAAATGCCCTTTTAAGTCAAAAACTACAAAAGAGCTCCGAAAAATATCGAAAACCTCGAGACACAAAAGAAAGGTCAATCCAGACCAAACTTGACATTTCAGAGCTAACCGCGCTGACGAAATTTTCATCTGAGCGCGTTTTCCAAGAATGTTGACCAAAGTCAACCTTAAGCCAAATTTCAAAGGCTAAAACGCCTAATTTCACTGACTCACACTGAAAATCTCGAGAGTCATGCCTACCATGCTACAAGCCTAAAATGACCCTTCCGGAACTGATGGAATCGTCAGAATTGGATTCCAATGTAATCTTCTCGAACTTTTGATCGAAAATGTTCGTTCAAGGTTCATAAGCTCCAAAACACTAAAACTCACACCATAACCAAATGAACGACCAGGTGACCGAACTGTCAGTCCCAGCAAGTCATAAATGACTTGGGCTCGCTACAGGAACGCTCTAAATGACACACAGAATGCAAGACACAAAAATGACCAGGAGGGTCATTACAATATCCACTACTAAAAAGGACTTTCATCCGCAAAAGAAAGGATCAAGAAGTACCTGAAGGCTCAAACAAGTCGAGAAATTGCTCTCGCATCTCCTGCTCGGTCTCCCAGGTAGCCTCTTCAACTGGACGATGCCTCCAACGGACCTTAAAAATAGGAATGGCTCTTGAGCGCAATCTCTTCACATCTCTGGCTAGAATGGCAACTGGCTCCTCTACAAATGTCAAACGATTATCCAACTCGACTGCATCATACTGGAGCACATGGTACTCATCAGGAACATACCGCCGCAACATCGAAACATGAAACACTGGGTGGATGTGCTGAAAATGCTGGAGGTAGGGCCAACTCATAAGCAACCTCCCCAACTGTCCGGAGTATCTCAAAAGGCCCAATGTACCTGGGGCTAAGCTTGCCCCGCCTCTCAAACCTCATCACGCCCTTCATGGGCGACACACGGAGGAATACCCGGTCACCAACAGAGAATCTCAAAGGTCAACACCTCTGATCCGCATAACTCTGGTGCCTACTCTGAGCCGTCCTGAGCCTATCCTGAATCACCCTTACCTGATCCAGGGCCTTCTGAAGCAAATATGTACCACGCGGCCTAGGCTTTGTAGACTCAAACCAACCAACTGGAGAGCGATAACGCCTATCATATAAGGCCTCAAACGGGGCCATATGAATACTAGAGTGGTAGCTGTTATTGTACGCAAACTCCGCCAAAGGCAAGAACTGGTCCCACTGACCTCCAAAATCCATAACACAGGCCCGCAACGTATCCTCAAGGACCTGAATAGTACGCTCTGACTGATCATCCGTCTGTGGGTGAAATGCTGTTCTAAGGTGGACACGGGTTCCCAACTCCTCCTGAAAGCCCTCTAAAAGCTGGAAGTGAACTGCGAACCCCGATCTGAAATGATAGAAACAGACACACCATGAAGACGAACTACCTCCTGAATATAGATACGAGCCAACCTCTCAGCACTGAAGGTAGTATGAACAGGAAGGAAGCGTGCTGACTTGGTCAATCGATCCACGATGACCCAAATGCTGTCAACACCTCTGGAAGTCCGAGGCAACCCCACAATGAAGTCCATAGTGATACACTCCAACTTCCACTCCGGAATGGGTAATCTCTGGAACTCGCCACCAGGCCTCAAATGCTCAGCCTTTACCTGCTGGCAGCACAAGCAACGGGAAACAAAGTTAGCAATATCTCCCCTCATGCCACTCCACCAGTAATGCTGCCTCAAATCACAATACATCTTCGCTGTGCCCAGATGGATAGAGTATCTAGACTCATGGGCCTCAGAAAGTATCAACTGTATCAAATCTCCAACTCTCGGAACACAGATGCGGCCGGCGAATTTCAACACTCCATCATGATCTACCTCGAGAGCTTTGGGATGAAGCTATTCAATGCGCGTGTCACGTGATAAGTCATTTGCCTCCATGGCTAGGTAAAGAAAGACCCCCTTTTGAAATTCTATATCATGAAAAGCCAAATGTAAATTATTTTTTGATATTTGGTTCAACTTGTTATGTTCATATTCCAAAAACTAACTGAACCAAACTTGATCCGAAAGCAACGAAGTGTGTCCTTGTTGTCTATGATTCATATAGGAAAGGGTGGAGGTGTATGGATCCTGAAACCAAGAAACTAGTCACTTCCAGAGATGTCGTGTTTGACGAAATATCGTCATACCATTCTGCCTAAAAAACCAGCAATCAAGAAACTATTCTTGATGGTGATCAAGAGAATTTTGAGCAGGTTCCTAAGAGCAACTTGCAGGAACCAAATAATGAAGGAAGCTCAAATTCAGGTGATGTTTATCGACAAACTGAAAGGAGGTCAACAAGGGACAAAAGACAACCAAGTTACTTCAAAGATTATGAGGTACAGTTGAACTGCTGCTCAATTTCGTCTTGCTTCTTTACAGGAGTATTGGATGAACCATTAAGCTATTAAGAAGCCAAAGGTCATCCCAAGTGGAATGTAGCTATGCAAGAAGAAATTGATGCTTTGAACAAAAATCAGACATGGGAGTTGGTGTCGAATCTTGAGACTTGCGAGTTGATCATTTGCACATGGGTTTATCGTTTTAAGAAGAACTCGGATGGGGATGTCGACAAATACAAAGTTTGACTTGTTGCTCGTGGTTTTTCTCAAAGTTATGGACTGGATTATGATGAAACATTCAGTCCAGTTGAAAAAATGGTAACTGTAAGAACAATTTTTTCTCTTGCGACATCTATGAATTGGAAGTTGTGGCAGCTTGACGTGAAGAACGCTTTCCTTTATGGATAATTGGATCGTGAAGTGTTTATGGAGCAGCCAAAATGATACGTCTCTCTGCAGTATCTTCAACATGTTTGTTGATTAAACAAAGCGTTGTATGGTCTTAAACAAGCACCACGTGTGTGGTATGGGTAAGTTGCCCAACACTCTATCTTTTTTGGCTTTAAAGTTTCTGATGCAGATTCTAGTTTATTTTTAAATCAGAATCAAATGTGCACATGATGGTCTTGTTATATGTGGATGACATGATCATTACTGGATAATGAAGTTAAGATTTCTATGTTAAAAAATGATCTTTCAGTTCGACTTGAAATGACGAATTTGGGGGAAGTGAGCTGTCTTCTTGGTCTGGAAATTGAAAAAACAGATCAAGGATATTTTGTTTCTCAAAAGACATATGCGAGGAAAGTATTGCAGCGTTTTGGTATGGGGGAGTCGAAAGAAAAGCCAACTCCAATGGAACCACATCTCAAGTTGATGAAAGCTGAAGGAAATCCATTAAAAGATGCCAAAGAATTTCAGCAACTTGTTGGTAATTTAATTTATTTAACTATCACAAGGCCGGAGATTTCTTATTCTGTTGGAATTGTTTCTCAGTTCATACAATGTCCAAGAAGCTCACATCTAGATGCAGCAAGGCGAATTCTTCGTTATATGAAGGGCTCACTAGATTATGGTCTTATGTATAAATGACATGAGAAATTCATGTTAAATGGATTTACTGATGCGGATTGGGCTAGAGATACAAATGATAGACATTCAACTTAAGAATATTTTTTCAGTACTGGTTCAACTATGGTTTCTTGGTGCAACGAGAACAACTAGTGGTAGCATTATCTAGAACTAAAGCTGAGTACGTAGCGTGACTATGGTTGCGCATGAATGTATGTGGTTAAAGAGATTAATAAGAGAGATGCTATGCAAAGTTGATTATTCTGTTCAAACTAGATGTGATAATGAAAGTTCTATCAAGCTTGAATCCAATCCAATTTTTCATGGTCGGATGAAGCACATAGAAGTTCGTCATCACTATATTCGAGAGAAAGTGTTGGAGCAAGAGGTTGTTCTGAAAGAAATTTCTACAAATGAGCAAGTCGCAAACATATTTACTAAGGCCTTGATAAAGCCTAAGTTTGAATATTTCAGGGCTGCTCTTGGAGTTGTTGATAGTAAGCATGCACTAAGGGGGAGTGTTAAAAATTAGTGCATCTTAGAGTTTTCTTTTACTGTTTTACTTTTGCAGTTTACTGAGTCAAATAACTGTTCCTATATTTTAGGAATAATGATCAGGTTAGTTGTTTATTAGGCTAGGAGTCTTATTTGTTAGAGTTATTGTAGGGGTTACAAGTTAATGCTTATTTTATATATAACTCTAAGTGCCTACTGGAAAAGAACAGAGCTTCAGTTCAAGCAAAATAAAGTTCTTCTATGTTCCATTTCAGGTTTAACTGCTGCACTTATTCTTTCTTTTCTTTGCGTGTGCTTTTGTTTTACTCTCCACCACCTTATATTTCTGAATTTGAAGAGTGATGATGTTCAGTATGTGATTTCTCCTTGCTTCTGACTTGTATAAATTTGTCAATCTCCACAGACCCCTCATGATTCACCTTTTCATTCTTCCCAAAAAAAGCAGCAAATGCATTCTCAGTATTACTGCCTCTTTTCTATATTGCTTTGTTCTTCAATTCCCTGATGACTTTTTTTTTGTCTCTTGGTACATTCCTGTTGATGGGATTCCAATATCTCCGACTTACTTTCCTCCTTCTAGGTGCAATTTCTTTGATATGCTTAGAATTATTATATCCTTCTTGACCCTATTCTGTCTCATTATCATTATTTACATAAGCACTCCCCCAGACTTCTACAAGCTTCCTCATCATGTCTTTGTACCTAACACTGTTTGCAATATTTGGGCATCATATCGTATTTTATCTTGATCCTTTCCTTGCTTTCTCATTATTCATCTCCATATCCACTTGCTTAGGAAAATCAAACAGAAGGTCCACCTGCACCTTAACTCTAGCACAACTAGGCCTAGTTTTATTGATTGTAGCCATATCTAATTGTAAAGGTTTTCAAACCGCAACTGCTACTGAAGACAAAGCTTCTTTCACAAATTAGGTGGGTTTTAAATAAGGGAACAATATACATGGCATAGCCTGTGTTGTCTCCTCCTCAACTTTAAATTTAGCATCATATATAAACGGTCATGGTATATGAGTATCCGTCCTTAGTATAAGAATGTAATTTATCTCGATTCCTATTGGGTAAAGATAATTTTTAGTGGGTATCCTGTCATGTAGACAAAGCCAAATGAATATTTACTCTTGTTTGGACATTTGAGGTTCCAAATACAATTGTAGTCGTGGTATATGAGAGGTTCTATAGATTTTTTATTTTGGAGTAACTAATAGACTGACTTAATTGTTAGAGTACCTTCTATACTTTGTTCCAAACAACCATATCGTTCATGTTTACGTTTTGTGAGACATAGGTACAATTTAGAAGGTTGTTAATGGATTCAGGGAGTATACTCTTTTAGGGTAAGAGGTACTTGAATTCGTTATCTAATTGTCTTAGTAGCCACTTGTTGAACCAGAAAGAAGTTGTATTCCAATTTCTGATAACCTATTCCATCTAATTCTTGTCATATGTTCCATCCTGAATCAGATGTCTCCACACTCTTGTGGGATTTCTTTAGGTGAGTGTGGCTATTAAGGGGTCCTTTGGCATATTTGTTGATCAGAATTGATGCCCAGAGAGATGTTTGGTGTTGAAAAGCTCCTTAGGCTACTTTGGCTACAGAGCCATATTTTTTGTGCTTGCTTGTTGAACTCCCAACCCACCCTCCATTTTCTGTAAGGTAACTTTTTCCCAGTTTATCATTGCAATTGTGGATTTGTTATCATAATAAATTTCAGTTTCTTTCTCTTGCTTCTGGTAAAGATCAGCAGAAATTCTTTGAAGCCAAATGCATTGATAAGATGAAGAAGTTATTGCGACATACTCTGCCTCTAAAAATGAGAATGTTGTTGTTATTTGTTTCTTTGAACTCCATTTTATTGCACCTGATCCAAGGCTGAAGCATTTCCTGAAGGCACTTTTTATCATCCATTGAGCCTCCAAAATGAAGCTTTGATGGATTGCTCACTAACCTTTAAATGAAACCAATAGAGTGTGAATTTTTTGGACGTGTATGTGATAAATAAATCAAACCTCAAACAAGACTTCTAAAACTTCTTGCATTGCCTTGCCCATTACCATATTCTTTCTGTTGCAATTTTTTATTCATATTCATGGATGTTGCAACAAATTGAGAATTCAGCCGACCAAATCTTTTAAGAAGGTATGATGCATATTTCTTTTTGAAAACCAAATACTCCACCATCTCCTCGTTTCACCTCAAGCCCAAGGAATTAATGCAACAAACCCAAATCAGTCATATCAAATCTACTCATCATACTAGATTTAAATTCATCTACAATAGAGTGAGAGCCCATATAAATTATATCATTATCATAGAGGCTTACAAAAAGACGCTAGTTTTTACCTCACTTCCTTAAGTGCAAATTAGTCTCACTTTCACTTGTTTCAAGCCCATTTTGAATAAAACAATAATTGATATTGCTGTATCAAGCGTGTGGTACTTGTTTAAATGGATAAAGTGCTTTCCTTAAATGGTACACTTTTTCCTCTTGGCCACTGATTTTGAAACCTTGAGGTTGAGAAACATAAACTTTCTCTTCTAGTTCACCATTCAATAAAGCTGACTTAACATCGAGTTAATAAAGTTACCATTCAAATTGAGAAACCAACACTAAATTGTTCTTACCATTACAAAATGAGAAAGAAATGTCTCTTTAAAATCAATAAGTATCCCTTTGCAACAAGTCTTTCCTTATGTTTTTGTACACTTCCATCTACTTGATCCTTTGTTTTATATATGCACTTTTGTAATGAACCTCCAGGTCATTTTCGTCATTTTCCAATGTATTCAGTGTTTAGAGATTTTCTATTGTGGCCGCAAGTCATTTATGACTTACTACGACTAATATTCTGGTCATCGGGTCGTTCATTTGGTTTTATGCATGCTTTCCTATTTTGGAACTTCTAAATTTTGAATGGTTGAATTTGGTCAAAATTTCAAGTAAACAACCTCGGAATATGATTCTGATGATTCCGTTAGCTCCTAACCATTGACTTGGTCTTAAAGGAGCTTTGGTGTGGGCCTCGAGATTGCTTAGCTCATTTCAAGCTATCTTATGGATTTTGGCTTAAAATGGATCTTGGGTGTGGCGACTCACTTTTTTCGAGATGACATCTGTTGGAAGTTTCGACATATCAGTTGAATTTGGAGTGTCAATTTTTGCGAGGTAGCATAATTTGGTTGCGTGCAAGGGTTTTTAACCAATCCGAGCGGAGTCCATTGAGACTTAGATCATTTGGCTTGTGCACTCTTTTGGTGCATCCACTCAGGTGGCCCTGGCACCGCTTAAGCGGTAGCTTCTTTAGTGGCCAAGGTGCCTCTTAAGTAGGGATGACAATGGGGTGGTGCGGGGCGGGGGCGGGGGAGAAAGAGGGGGAGGGGGTGGAGGCGGGGGACAGGGTTGGGGAGGGGGCGGGGTGGGTTGAGCTTAACCCACCAAGTTTTTAATCCGCCTCGCATAACGATTTTTTGTTCATTTTCAACCCGTCCCACCCCGCCCTGCATAGACCCGCTTCATATGAACCCGCCCTGTATAATTTTTTTAATATTTTCTTTTTCTAATTAAGTTTGATACTAAGCATAAAATTCATAAAAATAAATTTATGTTTTCATTAAGTAGTATTAATTTATTAGGAAAATGACTTAAAATTTTACTTTTTAGAGGTCAATTGGGAAACTGTAAGAAATTGTATTATTTTTTACTAAACTGTTTTCATTTACTATCTTGAATATCTTAGTAGCTTTAAAGAATTTATCTTAATAAATAATGCACTAACACTTTATAACATGTAAAAATTTAAAATTAAGTTTGAACCCACGTAAAATCACTTATACCCGCAAACTGCCCCGCCCTGCATTAGTTTTAAAAAAACCCACTTCAACCGGCCCCACACAACCTTAAACCCTCCCCGCCCCACATAGCCTTAAACCCGCTCCACCCCGCTGATAACGTTCAAATATACTTCTTGAAAAGAAATATAAACGATTGTATGCAATATATTTTCCCAACTATGAGTCGGGGTTGATCCCACAGAGAATATGGAAGAATATGGTCAATAGCAAATATTTAACTTGATAGTCATTATATAAAAATGGGGGATTTAAATTTAAATAAAATAAAAATAATAACCAGATAGCTTTGAACTAAGTATTTATTTATATTCAGATTATTAAAAATAACTAGGAATGTGTTTCCCATAAGTTCATAACATGATAATCCTAATAATAGTAATCATTTTCTAGTGTATTACATGCAAAGTGATAAGTTAGGTATCTCTAATTCCTTGGTCTGGCAACTAGAGAATTTTACCCCACACATTGGTCCGGCTACGTGTGTATAATTTACTAACTCTTACCTTTACCTCATATTAGACATCACATCGATGTTTGGCTTAGTTATTACTTCGCACCAATCGACACTAGACTATTAGATAGTATCACACTAAATCTATGTTGATAGTTCTTTTCTTGTTGATTACCTCCTTGGTCCGGCAAGTAGCAACAAGGTGAGTTCTAACATTGCGCACCGTTAAAAAGACTTCTAGACAAAAGAATTATCAATGCATGTTTCAACACTATTCAAGATTTACTTAGTTATTATTCATACTTTGTTAATCACTTATGGTTCCCACAATCCTAGTTATGAAAGTTAGCTACTCATTATCTCAAAAACACAATCAAAATTTATTAAAATAAATATGCTTATGTTAATCATAAAAAGTTAAGAACAATAGCTAAACTATCTTTTATTAATCACGAATACAAATAAATAATAAAGGAGAAGAAAGAATAAACCACAATTCTCTGGCCTCCACGACGGCACTTCCAAAGTTCTAAGCTAGAAGAAAATTTATATTGTGTATCGTATCTTGGTTCTTGGCTCCCCTCAAGAATAATTTTTCATCCCCTATTTATAGATAGAGAAACCTAAATAAAATAATTGAGTTCAAAACAAATTAGGAAAACAAAACCCAATTAAATTGGGTTTGCACTGTACGCGTGATTTCTCCAAATTGTTGGCGGCAGAGGAGCGCCGGTCAGCTTACACGTGGCAGCAGAAAGCCTAATTCAAATTGAATTGGCGTTCAACTTTGCACCATATATAGGAATATATTATTTTAATAAATTTAATCCATTAAGTTGTCTGCTTGATTTCCTTCTTCAATCTTTCATTTTTAATTCGTTTTTAGCTCCAAACTTTTTCGTTTTTCCACCAGTTTAATCCTACAAATAAAATATACTATTTAGCACAATTCATAAAATTTATGCTCGTAAAGGACAAATATAAATAATAAATATGAGGCATATAATGATTAAAAATATGTATTTTGGCCTCACATCACCCGCCCCATTGCCATCCCTACTCTTAAGCGGGGTCTTCTAACTAATAGGGGCTAGTTGCTTTAGTGCACTAGCTAGCCTATCTTAGGTAGTTGTCACTTAAGTGTCCAGGGAGTTTCTTTAACGGGCCTCCAATGTGAGCCTTGCTGCTTTAGCGGTATGGGTGCCTCTTTAGCAGGGCCGCTTAAGTGGCCAGAGTTACCACTTTAGTGTCCATTGCTTGTAGTTAAATCCCGAAATTAGTTCATTGCTCAACAATTTAAATTCAATATCTTTATCTCTAGATCTCCGTTTGATCTCATATTTGGTGCATATTGTTAGAAATTGTTGGAGCATCACGTTGGAGTCATCTGGATTGTGTTGGGGTCTCATTGAGGTAAAATATCATCCCGAAAGCCTTCCATTGCCCTTGAATGGTTTTTCATGAATTCTGATCTTGTGAGACTATTTTGGTTGTGTTTTCAAGATCGGATTGTTCCCAAAATTCTTGAACTATTAGGGACCTAGTGCATATTCAATTTCACAATTCCATTAATCGGTTCCACGTGCCTTTTTTTTTACCTTTTTCTGGGATCATGTTATACTACATAAATATGGATATCATTCTTTTCATAGTAACACATAATTTAAAATGCTTATAGTATTGTGGCATTCAAAGTACATGGAGAATAGGTGAGTAGATTGTGGACAATTTGAGATTGTAGTCTGGCTTCTAGGTAGGCTACAATCTATCTTTTTTAAATTGTGCTCCATGATATAGTGCTTAGTATATATTGTATGTTAGGAGATTAGGATTGCTTCCTTATCCTATTTTCTTGATTTCCATAGGAGCCTTAAGCTAGTTGAGTACTGCGAAATCCATACCTTAAGCTGATAATTCCTTGCTTATGGCTTAGTTTAGTGTTGTTATCCTCTTTAGAGTTGATGTTTGATGCTTTAGATAAGTTTGTGATCTAAGTGCCTTAGAATGTTTTTTAATGATCCTTTAGTTAACTTGGTTGCTCTCTGTAGAAATTGCTATGGCTTGGTACCCTCCATTAGTGCATGAAACCTTAGTTACTTGTCATAGTCGTAGGTTGGCATTAGTTATGCTCAGATTTCACTTAAGTACGTAGTACTTTCGATTTAAGGCTGTGATTCTTGAGTTACCCACTTTCAGTTGTTGGATTTTACATAAATTACTTAATTTTCTTGAGTTAATGGTGATAATGTTTTGGTATAATTGTTGGTATATTGTTGGGCCCGAGGCCTTGGTCTAGGAATAACTAGATTCGAGGTAGTTTTCTATGCTTTAAGAGCACAGTGATTGTGGTTTGTACATTTGGTTGATTAGATTCTCTTTGTTTGGATGCTAGTGATGACATGCATTGCATTGATACTCATTTTCATATGTTTTGTTATACGATCTAGGAAAATGCATTGATAATCACTATCAATTTCAAGAAAGTTTTGGTTTTGCACTTTTACTTTTAAAACAGGAATTTGATGGGAGTCATACCACCTTTACCACTTTCATAAATGATTTTTTGTGATAAAGACGCATAAGGGATGCACTCACTATTTTACTTTATTGGTCAAGGAGATTGCCAACCCTTTCTATACTGATGTTGTTCTCATATGTATCTCCGATATAACGATGGAGAAGACCCAAGGTAGATTAATTTTGGAAGTCCTGTGTCGGGAAGAGGCATCATATAAGGGACTTCCCAAGTCCCCTATGGGTCCCTTCATCTATGTGACCCACTGAATAGGAGGAGGGGTGTCTGCATGGGTCCTACCTAGTGTGCCAGGGGCAAAAGGTGGGTGTATATGCTTGTTACAAGGAACTTGGTATTGATGGCCCTATTGGTTTCTTTTGAATAACTTGCATTCATATACATTGCCTGTCACCATTATAATTAGTTTCTGCTTGCACCTGCCGATATTATGTGTGGTCGGTTGGGTTATGATTGTTATTGTGTACCTTCTAGGCTTATGGGTGCTCAGTTAGGTTATATTTTTTTTTTTATCATGATTATGTAGTTTATATAAACTTGTTCTCTATGATATATGATTAATTTAGTCTCACTAAAATTCTAGGTTTGGCATTGTCGGTTTGGATTCAACCTTTCAGGTGATCTTTGGGGTTTGGGATGGAAGTATAGCAATATGAGTGTCTATAGACTTGTTTACTTATGAATAATGCATATGTGATAGATTGTGACAATCTGAAGCTTGCGAAAGGAAAAGGCAAAATCTTGAGGATTTGTAGCACATGCTCGACATTCATGGTACGTTAAGACCTTCATACTTTGTTGAAGGACATTTTTCTAATTAAAGTTGAAAAGTTGAAATAGATAATGGGTAAGGGCGAAAGATGGGATCTCGTACATGTGTCACTACTTGTTCATTGTCGATTTATGAGATATATTGGGTACACGTGATTTCGTACTCATACTACACTTGCTGCACTCTTTTGTGGTGTAGATTATATTTTGAGTACGAGCGTACCTCATGGAGCTTTTGATTTTGAGTTTGGATTATCTTAAAGTTGTGGTGAGCTTCTTGGCTACTCTGCGACCCACACCTTCATTTTCTCTTAATTTATTATGTTGTTTTAGTATTTAGACATGGTATTTCTTATGTTTAGACTTGTCATTTAGTTTTATACTTGTATCATAGAAGCTCTTGTACTCGTGAGTCTAACACCAAGGTGGTAATTCTGTTTTTTCGGTATTCCATGTTAGGAGACTTAATGTTTGAATAATCAGTTTTCACTTACTTTTCCCTTTATTATATTAATTTGAATTGGTTAAATTTTTGGTTCGCTTACCTATCGGTTGGGAACATAGGTGTCATCACAACTTGTGAGTTTGGATCATGATAATTGTTTTTCCCGATCTCTTCGGTTTTCTGAGCTTCATGATGATTTGATGTTTGTACATTCTATACAATTACTCTTTCTATTGAGATGTCAAAAAAACAAGAAAAACCATAGATACATCAAGAATGGAGGTATGAGAACTTCAGGTTTATGAAGGGTTTTTGCTAGATAAAAATTTATGAAAAACTCAAGTAGAATAAAATGTAAAGAATGATTTTTTATGAAATTTTTGATAAGGGTATACTTTGAAATGATGAAAAATAAAAACAACAGATACACAAAAGGATTTTTTCTTTCAAGATGAAATCCTGAAGAAAAATTAAATGATATGTCTATCTTTGTAAAGATTTGAACTTTGAAAGAATTTGGAGATTTTGAGAGAATTAGTTGAATGTTTTTTTTCTACTTAGGAGTTTTGCAAAGGCTTTTGACAAGTAGAAGGCTTTCGAAATGAGAGGGAAACATATAAAGAGTTGGAGGTGGGTTTGGGATGGGGGGATATGGAAAGTAAATTTGCCAATCAGGAAAGTGATATCGTTTAATAGATTGTCTAAATTAGTAGATTATCTCAGTTTCATGATATAACAGGCACTCAACTATTGATAATTATCTAACAAAGTCGTTTCGTCTTTAGTAATAAGGACACTCAACTTTGTTTATACCTCTTCATAAGTCACCCTATTAATATTTGAACGAGAAGAATATGATATGAAATTATATTTATTCCATATGATCTTTTTCTTCTTTTTTTCAATCAACACTCATCAATGACATGACCTAACCCTAACTCGTCACTTAAATTGACCCTATTCGCTCGGAAAAAATCATGAGCAAAGCATTAATTTTTGTTCTCACCAAAACTTAAGGCATATGCATAGTTTTTTAATGTAATATCATGGATACTTTTACCAGATGTATCGCTTCTTAATTGCTTATATTTCTTTCAATGTAAAATGTCCATTTTATAGAATACAATATATTCTATTCTACCTATGCATTTATATGAATCAATATTTTCTCTTTTTAATATAACTTTTAATTAATTTTTATTCGTTAAAATAAATACTACTCCTATAAAATCTACAAGTTATTGCAGTTTCTTAACTATATGGGTTATGGCTAGGGTTGGATCAAACATTGGTTTATTGTTATGTGGATTAAAAACAGAAATAATGTTCATGTGAACAAAATAAAATGCATGCTTATTAATCTGTAGAAAACAAAAGAAGTGGTAATCATTGTGTAATGACCTGATCCGTCGTTACTAAAGGGCACCTCGTGTGAAGTCCCAAAGTTCGGTAGTATGGTGCTAGAATTTCAAAAATTTGAGCATGACGGATTTTAGCCTAAATTTTTTCTGGGCTGGGCTGATGTCATCTCGTCTTTGCAGAAATTCATTCGCTATAGTGATGCCGCTATAACATTCTGAGTCCCGCTATAGTGAGACGTCAAATAAAATTAGTAACCTAATTAATGTGCCATTTTTTTTTCCTCCCATCTTTTGGAAGGAGGAAATAGACGAGGGCTTCTAAAAAAGTCCACCAAAAGAACTCGGGGCAAGGGAGCAATGGAGAAGGGAGAATTCCACATAAAGGAGGGAAAGTCTACGAATTTTCCATGCAGTTAACCTAAGGAAGATTCTGTGGAGTCGTATTCTGGGACAAGTTCATCAGCGGCTGATGGTGCCCATGTAGACTAGGTTTTCATTCAATTTAACTAGACCTTCTTTTATCACATTATATCTTGTAAGTATCTGGATATTTCATGCCCAGGCCTTCAGGCAAGGAGTCTAAATGGTTAAATGATATTGTTATTGCTAATAGGGTGGGAATATATACTGACTAGGGGGTAGTTCTCTAGTGTTTGGTTGTTAATGTTGAATTTCCTTATTGGGGCGACTTGATGTGGATTATAAGGCTAGGTGTTCATGAAATTTTGAGGTTTTAGCCAATTGCAGAACTCATGGTAATCAAGGGAAACTTGTGTGTACTCATAATATGGCTCAATAGTTGGCCATTAATATGAAGGTGATGGTTGTATGCTTGCGCGTTATGTATATATGCATGTTTATTACTTGTAGTACCATATTGTGCAATGTCTAATAGGAAGCGTGTGAAATGAACGGGTCATTGTAACTTGTGGGTTCAAGTGGTCTTGTTCATTGTGCTATGTGATTATGCATTGTTGATGTGCTTGTTGGTTGACTTAGATACTACACCGGTACAGGATATTGTTGGTTGGCTCAGATAATATACGGTTGGCTCAGATGTAGTGGATGTGCTAGGTTTTGATTATTTCCCGTGAGAGGACCAATATGCGCTAGTGGTTCCATGAGAGGACCCGATATTTGTGATCATGTGAGACATGTAGCTAGGCATTATTGATTCAAGTGTTATTGTTTCATATTGATATGACTAGGAGTCTTGGTGTTTGAGGCTATTGTTACATGTGGTTGACCTGTGGTTGTGGTGTTGCGGATTGTTCATATAAATCCAGGGTGGGGACTAGGAGCCTAGGTTAGGTGATTCTTGTGATGGTTGAGGGATAGTAAGGATTATTACTACTTGCACACTTATGGGCTATTCTATATAATAGTTGTCTTGCCGAGTGGATTGAGTTTATGGGACCTAGTTCTTTAGTGGTCTAAGCCATGGTTCTATTAGTCGGGATCATCTTGCTTGGTAAGGGGTCCTGGATTGAGTCTTACGAAGGATAACTTGAACTAAGGTACCAATTTTAGTTACTATTCTGGCAAGGTCTAGGGTGTTGGCATGAGTAATATAAGAGAGGACCAATAGTCGGTTAGACTAGTGATGGCATGATAGTCAGTGTCATTAATGCGATAGATAGGCTAGGTTTCTATTGTATATCAATGTGGCATGAGAGGTAGGTTTGGGAAGCATTGGAGTGGCATATATGAGATGCTTAGCAGTAGTTTTACTTGGGAAGGGTTGATGCAAGGGAATAGATGAGTGGTGTGGTGTAACTTCCCTTTGCATGACTTTCTATCTATGTACTTGATATTTTGTGGTAGGTTTGGGTCGACCGATGAGGCCTATTAGTACGTGTTGTTTGTACCAATTCTACTCTTGCTATGCCACTTGGCGTAATTTGGTTGTAGGTTCAGTGATGTTTCATAAGTGCAAATGACGATGATCTCCAGCAGTTTCCATGTTTCTTTCATTTATGGTGGGAGTTATGACATATCTTCTTTTATAATCTGTATTTATTTAGTAGCTCTTCTACCTGTTTAGACTTGTTCCTTGGGGAGGGTTTTCAGTCATTTATAAAGGCTTTATTTAAAGATTGTTGTTCTCTTGGAGTTTTAAGGTATTAAATGAATTTTGCAGTTTTTTAGCTTCCGTATTGGCCGTTTTAACATTGGTTGGTAAGGGATCTCCTATCTAGGTGTTAGAATAGGTGCTTGCATGGCTCGGTGGATTGAGTCGTGACACATTGATAAATTTTCTTTCTAATTCTCCAAAATTATATTTATCGGGTTTATGTATATATATATAAAATGAATATATTTATCCACACTTCACATGGTCAAAATGATTTTCAATGAATTTACGACATGAAGGTTTTTAAATATCTAATCATTAAATAAAAATAGAAAAAGATTAAATTCCGTAAAGAAATAAATATTAATAATCAGAACGTAACTTGTAATAAATATTAATAATCTAAACACAAAATGAAATAGTAAATACTTTAAAAGTTGTATTAATCTAATGCAAACAACTACTACCAAATAAATAACATAAGGTAAACTAATCTACATTCTATCCTTGGTAGACTAAAGGGGTGCTAACAATCTCATTTGATTCATTATCCTTAATTTTGTTGAGTTCAGGCTTTAGAGATGTCTCATCTGCAGCATGATTGAATTCACCAACATCAGAAGCATGATTATTTGGAGTGCACGAAGAAGTTGAAGGGATAACTAGATTTACCAGGGTTTGTGGATTTGAATATATTCTGAAAACTACGGAGTGCCTCTCTTTGCATAAAACATAATGTATGCCTGCTCTGCCAAAACAAGATCTTCTTGAACCCAAAGAATCTATGACAAAATAAAAGAAATTTCAAGTTAGTTTTCGTAAACGAAAAATGTTTCTAACAAAATAAGGAAGTTCTACTATTTTTCATACCTGTTTGTCATCAAATTTGTATCATTCATTTGGAGTACAATGAATGAAGTGTTGTTCATCTTGTATTCCTAAGATACCTAGAACAAAACTTTGAAGAACTTGGTAAGACACAATAAAGTTTAAGAACATTTTCACAACTAGAAAATTAAAACTAGTAGAGAAACTAGAATCAGAAACAAATTAGGTAAAATATACGAAATATTTTTTTTCCTTGAAGAAGAATTGTTGTCAATCTGATTCCAACAAACTTTGCAGAAACGCGAAGTTACCAAAGTTTAATGAACCAGTGAAGAACAGAAGAACACAAATTAATTCACAAATAAAAAATCTGTAGCACATACCAGAATCTGGAAAAACAGAAAGAAGATCAAGCCCACTGAATGCACAGTGTCCCCTTAAGGAAATTATTCCCCCCTAGTATCCGAGGTTTGATTTGGAATATGTCCTCCCAGAATAGAATGATCTCAATCACCAGTGTATTGATACCCAAAACGCTGGTGTCAGCGAGCCACTCAACGGCAGTAAAGTACACTTAGAATACTAGATTTAGTAGTAGAAGAAGTCCAGAAAAATTCTATATTTAAAATGAGAGGAAATTCCTCAATTTATAGAAAACAAAGGGTAGTGTGAAAAGGTTCTTATTGTGCCTTACCGGAAAGGTCACAAACCTTTGGAAAAGTCACAATCTTTCGGAAAGGTCACCACCTTTCATAAAAGTCACAACTTTTCATAAAAGTCGCAACTTTTCATAAAAGTCTTATCTCTTCATAAAAGTCGCAACTTTTCATCAAAGTCACAACTCTTCATAAAAGTCGCAACTCTTCATTTTCGATTCACACCTTTTAAAACCCAACAATCCCCCGCATGAATGGGGAATGACTCCAAGACAAAGAAACAGACAAGTATGTGTACTTTACAAGCAAGAATTAATTGCATCTGGATAAGTAGGTTTCCCCCCTTTGGACTTTTCGTAGTGAACATATGTCGGATATACTCGGTCAATCGGTAGACGTGATATCTTTGAACCGTCGAGCTTTGGTGTATACCTAGACAACTATATGTCACACAATTAACCCTTTACCGTTTATGGTTCTTACGGTTGTGTTCGTTTCAGCCATGAACACCTCCTGGTTTCATGAGTGTATAGAGAGATGGACTTTTGAAAATCATCCTCTTTGAAGCGGCTTACACTTCACACTCACATAGGTGATTTCTAATCGTGTTATCGCGTAGATACACTATTTGGTCAAATCTGCCAAACTTAGCAAATCATTAAAAACATTAAGCTTTATTAACTCTTTAACAAAATGATGTATCCTTGTTCCTGAGCATTGTCTTCATTATGAGAATGGATTGAGTTAGTTGACAATGCCGAACCGTCAGTCACAACTTTGTTTTTCTCCTTGAATCTAGCTCTTGGGATCTCCAATATGCTAGATAGAGTTACCGCCATGATGACTTGTCCTAAGCCGTAAATCCATTCCCTTAGATGATCTTTCAACTTTCTCTCTAGTTAGGCCTTTTTGTAAGTGGATCCGACACATTATCCTTTGACTTTACATAGTCAATTGTGATAATCCCACTAGAGAGTAGTTTTCTAACGGTATCATGTCTATGTCTTATATGACGAGACATTCTGTTATACATCATGCTCCATGCCTTACCTATTGCATCTTGACTGTCAAAGTGTATGCATACTGATGCCAAAGGTTTGAGCCAAAAAGAATATCTATCAAGAAATTCCGGAGTCTTTCAACTTGTTCACCGACCTTATCTAGAGCACCTAGCTCAGAGATCATTGTAGAGCTAGCAATACATGTCTTTTTGGAAAATTTCCAAGAGACTGCTCCTCCACCAAGAGTAAATACATATCCACTCGTGGATTTTACTCTATTTGATCCCGGTGAAACAATTTACATCACTATATCCTTTCAATACTGTATGATATTTGTATAATGCAAGACATGGTTTTGAGTATGTTTTAAATACCCCAAAACTCTTTTCATTTTCATCCAATGAGTTTAATTGGGATTATTTGTGAACCGACTCAGTTTATTAATAGCACAGCCTATATCTGATCGCGTACACTTTTTGATATACATCATACTTCCCAATACTCTAGTATAATCCAATTGTGAGTCACTTTCACCTTCATTCTTTTGAAGTGTAAAGCTCACATTATTGGAGTCTTGACAATATTAAAATCCAAATGTTTGAACTAGTCAAGTACTTTTTCAATGTAATGAGACCGTGACAATGCTAAACATCTTGGAGTTCTAAGGATTCTTATACCTAAGATCGCATCAGCAACTCCAAGATTTTCATTCCAAACTTGCTTTTCTAGCATACGTTTAGTAGCATTTATGTCATTAGTGTCTCTATTGATGATCAACATATCACCAATTATACAACCAAACAATGACCTAGTGATTTTAATGCAAACGCATTTATCACTTCCATCATTCTTAAATCCATTTACCAACACAATTTGGTCAAATATCTTATGTCATTGTTTGGGCGCTTGTTTTAGTCGATAAAATAACTTAACAAGTTCGCACACTTTCTTTTCTTTACCAGGAACCACAAAACTCCTCGGGTTGTTCCATGTAATTTTTCTTCTCCAATTCTCCATTTAAGAAGGTTGTTTTCACATTCATTTGATGAATTTGGATGTCATATACCATAACTAATAACATTAGCATCCGAATGGATGTAATTCTTGTTACTGATGAGTATATATCGACAAGCTCAAAACCTTATTTTTGTCTAAAGCCTTTGACACAAAGTCTTGCTTTATATTTGTCAACAGTTCCATCGACTTTCATTTTCCTTTTGAGGATTCACTTTGAACCCAAAGGTTTATTTTCTAGAAGAAGACCAATTAACTTCCAATATGGTTGTTCAAGATTTCATCAACCTCACTATTGACACCATCTTTCCAAAAGGATGAGTCTACAGAAGACACAAGAAATGTTACAAAATCATATTCAAAGGAAGTAAATTTCCTTTGACATTTACTACGCCTCTGAAACTCTTTATTAAGTACATTCTCCTTTTCCTTTCCAAGGTCTTTTAGACCCTTCACTAGACTACTCAAGTCTAATTTTACAGTCCATAGTCATAGGTCCTATTTTAATCCTTTAGAAATAGGAACTTGGACTTTGGCTAGACACCCCCACACTTTAAAATATTTCAAGTTGGATTTCCTTCCTTTCCATTTCTCATATGGAATAGATTGTGTCCTGAGCAAACAAAATTGCTTTCTTTCTGAAAAGACATAACTTTTTGTCGTTCCCTTTTGCAGTAAGGATAGTTCCTCCACACAAGTTTTGTGGTAAACCCAAACTTATAAATAATGCATCCATCATTTCTTTCAACGTTCGATTTTTCATTAGATTGAAGTGACTAGGGCAGTAGTTTGATGGATAATTCCACTTTCCAAACATATTTCTGCACAAGGAGATTTATACTCTCCATTCTTATCACTTCTTATCTTTTTCCCAACTGATTTTCAACTTCGATATTATATTGTCTAGACATTTCTATTGCTTTATCCTTACCGTTCAGCAAATAGACATAGTCATTTCTAATGCAATTGTCAATGAATGATATGAGATACTTTTTTCCACCACGAGATGGTGTTGACTTCATATCGCAAATGTTATTGTAAATCAACTCTAAGGGATTAGAATTCCTTTCAAAAGATTTATAAGAATGCTCAGCATACTTAGACTCCACACAAACATGACATTTTTATTTATTGCACTCAAAGTTAGACAACTTCTAAGTTAATCAGTTTTCCTTATAATGTTTTGTAATTGACATGCCCCAAGTGTTCATGTCACAAACTTTGACTCAAGCAAGTAAGAACAAATAAAAATATTGAGTTTGAAAAGCTCTTCGCGAGGTAGCTTTTTTCTCACTAATATTTTGTTCCTATTTCTTACAATTTTGTGTGATACAAACATCGTTTAGAGTCATCACCTTGTCAAATGTCCTTTTCAGAAGGAACTTTCCATAACTTTCAATTTGATTGTTATAGAACTACCCATGAACAAAGTTTCATCTGGTCCAACAAAGGCAATATAGTCCAACTTTTACAGAACATAACAAATGACTATTCACCAATATTCATGTCTATGCAAATACTTTTATTATAATAGACATATCTTTTCATGAAAAATCACAACATTTTAAGTGACACTTTTTCATAAAAGAACACAATTATTTTGAACAAGTATATATAGAATTTGGTAGTTTCATACTAGTCACACCATATACTAGTAATAGAGAAACTCAACAACCACAATACCAAATATACTCAAGAATTTTGTGGGTCTAACACAATACAAAAGTATCATTGAATTTCATATCTTTTGCTCCAAAATTAAATTAGACACCAAGTCTAATTTTATTTTTATCATAAGCAAAGAACCCCCACATTTTAAATGTGATCTCAAAAATAATTTTCAAGTATTTGAAAATAGTTTTTCCACATATTTTCCCAGATTATCAAAATGTCATTGGCACTATGAAAACTCTTTTGGAAATATTATTGTCACGCCCCGAGCTACCCCCGAGACGCGGACACGGGACCTAGGACCACAAGTGATCCCAAGCTAACCCTGCTGGCATGATCATGAGCATACTAAAGATAATAAACTGATGCGGAAGCTAATTCATAAATGAATCTGAAAAGATGGGGAATACCCATATACTATAACTGAGATATATGAAAACTGATAAGTTTAATACAAAGAAGTTATTAACTCAATACTAAGCTGAATCTAACTATGTCTGAAATAAGCCTCTAAACTGACTAGAAATGCTGGGACAGGCCCCAACTAAGTCTAGCAAAACTGAAACTAAAGACTAAAACACTGAAAATAAACTCATGACTATTGTCCTCGGAGAATGAGGACTCACCAACTGATTCTGCTGAATTGGAGATCGGGAATCGATCTAAGCGTGATCTGGATACTGAGAACCTGAACCTACATCACAAGAAGATGTAGCGCACGTATGCGTCAGTACTTGAAAGGTACTGAGCATGCAGGATAGAGTAAAGCTGAAATAATATATAACTGAACAAAGCAATAAAGCAATGAAATAATCTGAACATGATATAGATACTGAAATATTGAATACTGAGCTAACTGATGCAATGACCAAATTTATAACATGCTGAGACTGAATACTGACTGAACTGTAAATGTGGTCAATGCAATAGAGTCTGACTGAACTGTAGGAGCTACTAATAACCGACATAAAACCACATGAGCTAAATGTGGAGTTCGATGTATACGCCCCATCAAGAGGACCCAATATACCCTGCTAGAGGTATAGAGGCATGGTGGCGTGATCACTAAACTGATGTTGCCCACAGAGGGGACTTACACCTACATGGCTCGTAGTTCTGGGACTATATGGGTACGCTGAAACCCTAGTCTAACTTGGTATTATGCTACTCCCAATGAATTAAGTGGTTAACTAGTTATGACTGAATTTCTGTAAATACTGGATAGCTCGAAACTGAACATGCAAACTGAGAATGCAACAATTAATCTGATAATGATGCATTCATAAACTGAGGCATGTAAAACTGAATACTGAAATATCTGACCTAGCATGTGTAATTCAAGAACTAAAGAAATACATAGCTAGGGTTCTGAAATTCATGCGATAAACTGAGCAATAACATGATAATCTGATTTGGAACATTTAAATAACTAATTCATGATGATCTGTTCAAATTCTAGAAACCCTAGGTCTGTTCATAATCATGGAATCAAGAATCTGACTGAATTCTAGGGACCTAATGGGCGAAAGGAACCCACTAGTGAAATCCCACCTACCTGGTGACGAATTCCACGGAGAAATCTTTCGATTTCGGGGCTGGAACTGAAGAAACCTCGTTGCGTTCTTGAACTAGGGTTCTTGACCTTTTTCTCCCTTCTTGCTTCTAATTTTCTAAGTTTTGATTAATGAATTTGACTTAGGTAAGTTCTAGTTATGTTTCTAGGCTTAAACTAATTAAAATCTCATGATTTAGGGTTTAAACGACGTATCTTAGGGGTTAAACGAAATAGGAAAAGACCAAAGGACCCCTGAATTAACTGCTGTCGAAGTGATCTACGGAATGGACCTACGGGCCGTAGGTCAATCTACGGTCCGTAGATTGCGTCCGTAAGTCAGGCCTGCTCGACAGGCCTTCACTAAAACGAGCATAACTTTTTACTCGGAGGTCGGAATTTAGCAAACTCGGTGGCGTTGGAAAGATAATTAAATTATCTATCTAACCATAGGTCATGGGACACATAATTCATTTTGTGCTAAGAGTTATGACCATCTGAAGTTGACCCATCAATATTTCTCAGCTAACTGGCTGCTAACCTTCGATCTACGGTCAGACCTACGGACCGTGGATCAAACGAAGGTCCGTGCTGGTCAACCGTAGTTCGTGTCAGAGGCTGGGCCAGGGAGGTCTTGATCCACGGACACAGACCACGGACCATGGTCTGATCTACGGACCGTGGGTCTGTCCGTTGGTCGAGACTTAGCCAATTTTTTCTGAGCTGGCTGGGGAGGGGTTGCAGTGGTGAACCACGGACCACCAGGACGGGCCGTGGTTTGACCTACGGTCCGTGGATGGTGACCGTAAGTTGCACCTGCAACTTCTCAAAATCTGCATTTTTGGTCCGTTTCGAATACGGGGTGTTACAATTATTCTACAAAAGAATTATATTGCTTCAATTCTCTTTGACAATCTTTACTTAGTGTCAAAGTTCATTCCATAGAGGCACAAAATCACAAAATCTAAGTCACTGATATTTTCCCATTTATCACAAATAGACATATCACTTAGTATTTAGAATACTAACAATAAAGACAAACAATTTTGTACAATTTGTTTCTATATAACAGTGAGTTTATAGAAAGTCAAAAGTACAACATTAACTTATTATGTGAAGTTTTCATATTTTTTCAAACCAATTGCATAGTCTGATTTATCCAGAGTAGTAAACAACAAAAGTTTTTAGCCTACAAAAATCAGACACAATCAAATTTCACATGGAGTACAAAACTACAAAAGTTTTTTTTTTTTTGTTTTAGTCTCCAAACATAATTAAGCATATTCTTTATCAGATAAAAATGTTTTTCATTTCAAATAGTCTTCCAACTATAACATTTTGGCATACTATTTTATCAAACAAAAATGAGCATCTCTCATTTTGCAAACTAAAGAATTTTAAAGGCAACTCTATTTGCCAAGCAAAATTCATTCCACAACAAATGGTTTGCAGATTTTTTCCAAAGATACACATGATAAAAAATCAAAATTGTTAACTATTAGAAACTATTTTCCTCCTTAGACAAATAATAAGAAGGTTACCTGGTGTAATCTTTAACCAGAATAGCACCAATTTTTTTTTTCTGTACATTCTAACTTCGACCTTGCTAAACAAAGCACCGAATTCTGGAGAAGTAATGCATTAAACTTCTACTTCCATGATCAGTTTCTCTCAATCAGTAGAATAGAAGATATACCAACAGTATTCTAATTTCCTTAAGATTGTTGTTCATCTTGTATTCCTAAGATACTTAGAACAAAACTTTGAAGAACTTGGTAAGACACAATAAAGTTTAAGAACATTTTCACAACTAGAAAATTAAAACTAGTAGAGAAACTAGAATCAGAAACAAATTAGGTAAAATATAAGAAATATTTTTTTTCCTTAAAGAAGAATTGTTGTCAATCTGATTCCAACAAACTTTGCAGAAACGCGAAGTTACCAAAGTTTAATGAACCAGTGAAGAACAGAAGAACACAAATTAATTCACAAATCTAAAATCTGTAACACATACCAGAATCTGGAAAAACAGAAAGAAGATCAAGCCCACTGAATGCACAGTGTCCCCTTAAGGAAATTATCCCCCCCTAGTATCCGAGGTTTGATTTGGAATATGTCCTCCCAGGATAGAATGATCTCAATCACCAGTGTATTGATACCCAAAACGCTGGTGTCAGCGAGCCACTCAACGGCAGTAAAGTACACTTAGAATACTAGATTTAGTAGTAGAAGAAGTCCAGAAAAATTCTATATTTTAAATGAGAGGAAATTCCTCAATTTATAGAAAACAAAGGGTAGTGTGAAAAGGTTCTTATTGTGCCGTACCGGAAAGGCCACAAACCTTTGGAAAAGTCACAATCTTTCGGAAAGGTCACCACCTTTCATAAAAGTCGCAACTTTTCATAAAAGTCTTAACTCTTCATAAAAGTCGCAACTTTTCATCAAAGTCACAACTCTTCATAAAAGTCGCAACTCTTCATTTTCCATTCACACCTTTTAAAACCGAACATGAAGTTGTAATAGTGTCCTGAAAAGATTGAAAAATCGGAATGCACTATAACTGCGTAGAGATTGTATTTCAGTTCCTTCTATTGAGAAAAGGAAAATTTTGAAACAACATCATGTAACTACTAACAAAAGATAATATGTACATAAAAGTCCAAATGTGGATACTCACATTGTTGATTTCATTGGTATAAAGAAGCATGTCCAATTCCAGCAGAAATGAAACATGCTTGTCCACCTTCTGAACAACAAAGTCTTCATTTTTGAATCTCTTCAAATGAAGAACAGCAACATAGGAGGCACGTTCGACGAGGAGCTGCTTCTCAAATGGCCCCTGTATCTTGCACTTTTCACAAGAAAACTTAATTTTCTAAATTTTATTGAAAGACTCCAGTTCTGGTGGTACACTATCAACGTCCTTATTCTCCAAGCTTAGGTCGATTAGAGGCTCATTTGTGACAGCTTGATGACCACAATTACAACAACGGATCAACAAATTGAGAAAAAAAGACTAACAACATAAATTTCATATTTACAAGTGGGGTCTGGAGAGTATAGAGTATACACAGACCTTACCCATACCTTGAGAGATAGAGATGATGTTTCTGATATTCCTTCGACTCAAGTAAAATGATTACAAAGCAGTTCAAAAAACGCAAACAACAGGAGTAAAGAAATCAAGATAAAATACAGAGAACAAACATGTAAATTCTTACCTTGCTCACAAGGCGATCACCAAAGGCCTTCTTCACAATGTTGTCTCGTGACTCTAAATTATAACAATAGTTTTCAAGTTTATTGAGAAAGCACTATAAGAATTCATGTGCATCTTCTTGTTGATCCCAACCGAAATATGATGAAAAATCTGATATTTTCACAATGTTAAGGAATACAAAGAAATACAAGGTGCATAGTTGGTAAAAAGGCACAATGCAGAAGTTAAAGACTAAACTATAATTGATACTACTATAACAAAAGTAGTATCATTCATTTTACAATTGTCCTCGATGGGTTTTTCTATTTTCGAAACAATCCTATTACGCAAATTATATTTTATGTACTTCATTGATGAGAATGTTATTTTAACCCTTGATGTAAATTAAAGAAAACTTTAAAAGGAAATAAATACATGAATAGGGTTAACTAGAAGTGGTTTTGAGACGGAAGCATAGGTTCGTGTGAACCCATCCATTTCCATGTGTGTGTGTCTAAGATGGTGGATATCTATCATGTTACATCAAAAAACAAGATATAATAAATCATACCTCTCAAGTGGCTAAACATTTTCTTCGGCAAGTTATAATCAAAGACATCAGATATGGAATGGTCAACTAGCTGTCGAATCGTGCAAACTACGCAGAATCCGGTCATGTGAGCTGCAACAAGGAATGACATGAATCAGCTAAGGTATAAAAGTCATTCAAAATGGATCACAATAAAGGGAACTTCTAAGCTATACTTACTTTCACATAGAGATACATGATCGATCGATGCATATGGCTAAAGCGACACCACAATGTTCATAAAAGATTGCACAACCACATTCATAAAGCATGTGTTGCCTAAGATACACATGCAAAATCCCTAAAACCAGATATTAACATAACCACTAGATATAATAACAATTAGTAAAATACACAGATGAAACACTTCATTTACCTTAAAAGACAAATTATTTAATATCGAAATATAGCATTTTTAAACATAGTAGAATTAGGAGCTTTCTCATATGTATAGAATCTCAATACAACAACAACAACAAATTCGGTGTAATCCCAGAGGGATAGTGTGTATGACATACCTTACACATACCTCTTGTGACAGTAGACAGATTGTTTAGTAATGTATGACCTCTCAATGTCTACCGAATATTGGTTAGGCTTGCACTTAAAAGTGGCTATTTTGGATTGAAACTTTTATAATAGCAATGGCTAGCTATATTTTCAATTACCGATATGAAAATTAGACCCCAACTTATCTATTTAACTACAAAGTTGATTGATTAAGATTTCATAAAATAAGGCTAAAATTGAATCACCTTAAAGAAAATAAAAGTGGCTAGCCCTGGTTCATTTTTTTTTTTTGGTTTCCCACCCAGTGTCCGGAGCCCACATTGGAGCTCTAACTAAATCCGGATCGCGCACTGCAAGGCCTATTCGGGGGTGGCGCTAACAGGATTTTCTCCATACCCAGGGCTCGAACCCAAGACCTCTGGTTAAGGGTGAAACACTCCCACCAGTGCACCACAACTCATGTTGGTGGCTTGCCCTGGTTAATTTACTACAGTAGTTGATTAATTAAGATGCAAAAAATATAGGCTAAGAGTATAAACTGTATCACTTGAAAGAGTTAAAATTGGTTATCCCATGCTATTTCACTGTAAATTTTGTCACTTCAAAAGAGGTTAAAAGTTTTTAGCTCAGGCTACTTCACTACATTGTTGATTGAGAAAGATGTCATAATAATAGGCTAAGTTGATTGATAAAGATGTCATAAAAATAGGCTAAATTGTAAATGTATCACTTGAAAGAGGTTAAAAGTAGCTAAACCGCACAATTTCACTACACAATTGATTAATTAAGAATTGAGATGTCGTAATAGTAGGCTAAAATTGTAAATTGTATAGCTTAAAAGAGGTTAAAAGTTGGAGTCATACCACCATTTTAAAAAGCTTATGATCAATAGGCATAGTTTCTTCATCTGGCTCTTTGAAATTCTCAGGCTCAATAAATGAAACAGGCTGTCACGACCCAACCCACCAGGCCATGCGAGCACCTACTCTAACACCTAGATAGGAGAATCCTTAGTCCCTTAATAATTTCATCATGTAGAAAAATTACGAAGATAAGAGATAAAACAAATAGTTCAAGAAGTTTACAAGATAATGAGTTAAAACAAAACAAATACTGAATTTCATGAATAATTAACACCCCTAGGGATATAATCTAAACATGTACAAGAGCTACTAAATACACGTCATGTAAACAAAATAATATTATGACACAACTTCCACCATAGGGAAGGAAAGTATAAGTTGTTGGAGATCGTCTTCGTCTTCTCCTATGAAACATCACTGACTCTACAACCAGACTATCCCAAGTGGCATAACAAGAGTAATATCAGTACAAGAAACACTTAATGGTAGGCCTCATCGGTCAGCCTGATACCAATCACCTAATACAAAAAAATCAACCAGAAGAAAACATGCTATAAGGAAAATACTCCAGCCAAACTTTGCACCCAAACTTTGACCACCTTCTTTGTGTTAACCACAATTAGGGAACATCAAAGTGTTGGCCTTCTATTTGCATCGCTACCGACTTTAATTTAGATTAAGTCCTAACCTTTCTATCACATATAGAGGAGTTTCTGAAACACACATCACCCCCAACCCAGCCAAACAACTTACTACACGCCTACTATTCTCCACTACAACAATATGGCCCTTGACCTCATAGTATACCATAACAAGACTCACTAACCACTCTGATACGAACCCCCTTCCCAGGGTAAATCCTAGTCATTCATCACCATTCCCATGACTCTACCTCTTACTTTCACACCTCCTCATACCGGGGATAGAGAACTCATTTAACAACCATAATTGTCACGCCCTGAGGCTACCCCCTTGACGTAACACGAGACCTAGGATCACGAGTGACCCCAAGCTAACCATGCGTCTAGCATATATCAAGCATACTAAGAACAATTGAATAATGATATACTATGCGGAAGATAAAATAGTACGTAACTAAAAGTGGAGAATACCCAACTAATCTGAATCAAAACTTACTAAGAGCTCAATAATACTGAAAGATAAACTTAACAAGTCAAGTTGATTCTATTACTATGTCTGAAAAGCCTCTAACTGATTAGAGTTGCTGGGACATGCCCCAACTAACTCTAACAAAATTTAAAACTGAAAGTAAAGACTCAAATAGAAATCATGTCTATTGTCCTCGAAATATGAGGACTCACCACTGAAGTTGTTGTATACGAATCGAGAAATAATCTATGTGTGATCTGGATGCTGAGTACCTGAACCTACTTCATGAAAGGATGTAGCGTAGAGTATGCGTCAGTACTTGGAATGTACTCTGCATGTAGGATATAGATAATAGCTGAACAAAATATATAAGCTAAACAAGGTCTAACTAAGCAATGACATAATCTGAACAAGAATATACATATTCAAACATAACTGAAAAGTTGAGCTAAGTGCATTGACCAATTACTAATCATGAACATAGCATGCTGGAACTAAATGTTGAAGTATATACTAAAAACCTGGTCAAATGCACTGGAGTTTGATTGTGGGAGTTAGTATTAACCGACATAAAACCATGTCTGCTAATCTTGGAGTCCGATGTATATGCCCCATCGAAAGGACCAAATATACCTTGCCAGGGGTATAAAGGTATGACAAGCGCTATCACTAAATCTGAAGCCTAACAGAGGGGACTTATAAACCTACAGAGGCAGGTAGTTCTAGGAATATGAGGGTACGCTGAACCCTAGTCCAACTCGGTGCTAAGCCTACTCCCAACTAGAAATATATGTGACTGAAATGTACTGAAGCACTGAGTAGCTCAAAATACTGACATGTAAATATGAGAATGAAACATTTATATACTGATAATCTAACATTCGAAATTTGGAGCATGATTATCTATTTTTCTAACCTATCAAGTGTAATTCATGAACTAAGAGAATGTATACAAACTAGGGTTCTGAGTTTCATGCAAGGAACTGAGCAAACTTTCCAAGAAAACAAACTATTTTGATTTATGATACTACAACAACTAAATACAACAATTCCTAAGGTTTTAGAAACCCTAGGTCTAAAAAAGATTTAGAGAATCAAGAATATGAATCAATTCTAGGGACCTAATGGGTGAAAGGAACCCACTAGTGATATCCGACATACATGGTGATGGAATTCACGGATAAATCCTTTGGATTTCGGGGTTGAACCTTAAGAACACTGTTGCTTGTTCTTGAAAGAAACTGGCACCCCTTTCTCCTCCTTTTGTTCTAATTTGGATGATTATTGGAGAATAAGGGTTCTGGGTATGTTTGACTAGGTTATTAGACTCATTCTGAGTAAAACGACGTAGTTTAGTCATCAAATGACGTAGTTTAAGTGTCCCAACCTATAAGGAAAGGACAAAAATGACCCTAACTTAAAGCTGATGAAGTGCCACTCACGAGTGGATTGATCGTCCGTCTATTGGACTACCAACCGTCGGCCGGAGTCGTCGTTCATGCTCTGCCCAATAGTGCTTCACTAAAATGAGCATAACTTCTTACTCCGAGCTTGGATTCTAGCAAACTTAGTGGCGTTGGAAATATGATTCAATTATCTTTCATTTGATAGGTCATGGGCCACCTAATTCATTTTGTGCTAAACGATATGACCGTTTGAAGTTGACCTAACAACTATTTTCCTCCAAATAACTGCTAACCCTCACCTACGGTCGGTAGGTCCAACCATGGACCGTACTGGTCAACCGTGGGTGGGATCAGAGACTATCAACCTTGGACCCCAACGACAAAACCAACCTACGGTCCGTGGGTAAATCAACGGACCATGGTTCAAGACCGTTGGTGACACCTTTTTATCCTGAATTTTCCCTAAGTCTAGGACTCAACCACGAAACTCGACCTACGGTCCGACTGTCGCTTCCATTGGTTCTGACACCAGATCCTGGAAAGCTGCATTTTTTTTATTTTCTCATATCCGAGGTGTTACAACAATATAGCAACACAAATAACTTCATCACCATACATAAACTAGTAACATTCGGACTTCCGATTCTCTCATATCCATTATTACACATGATGGGCATGATCAATCACAGTTCTATCAATTTCTCAGTTATGGCACACGAAATCATATTCATTCACATATAATCAATCAATAATGGTCCTCTCATGGAACCCACTCCCAAGTTGTTAGTGTGTCGGAACATGACACCCGATCCAATAATGTGTCGGAACGTGATACTAGATCAAATAATGTGTCGGAATGTGATACCCAATCCAATTATGTGTCCGAATGTGACACCCGATCCAATCAACCACAATAACAAACCCAATCAACACTACAATGAATGATTTGCACAGTTGTATCATACATGCAATGGATCACAAATAGTCATTTTACTAGATTCATTTCATCTTTCCCTATTCACATATAGTCATGAATACAACTAAGCAATTAACATGCATATATAACACTGACGAAAAATCAAACCATCACCCACCCCTAAATTTCAACCCATACAGTACACACTAGTTCAACCATAGGGACCACACTTACTATCCTTCCAACTTCGTGCCCGAAGACCTAAACATGAAATTTCCCATCGACTTACAATATCTTAGGCGGTGGGAACAAGTTATCAACTACTCAATAAAGAAAACCTAGCCTACCTAGGTGTGAAGATTTTGTATGAGATTATAGCACGATTCCTGACTTTCATACAATAAAACAACGGAGGCAGGTCTGAAATCCGTTAGTTGTAGCCTTTCTTGCATTAAGATTCCTCCTCTCCCTCCTCCCCAAGCCTAGAGCAACATTTTCAGGGTTTTTAGGGTGACCATTGTCTATTTTATCACTTAAGGGAGGAAGGGGAAAAATAAGAATTTGCGTCTTTCAATTCTATTTCTGACTATCCCACCATGGTGGCTCTCATCCCGCTGTGGCGGGATTATTCCTAATATGGTGGAATGTTACAGGCCAAGATAACTTAGTTTCAAGAAATATGGTTTGAGTCGTTACAATAGATACCAATTTACCCCTCGTTTATCCCCAAATGATAAGCGGAGAAGTAGGCATGGGTCGATTGGAGTACTTTCGAAACTAATAGATTAACTCATCATGGAACAATGAAGGACCGTGTACCCCAAGATTTAAGCACGAAAAGGACCTTGTCAAAGGGATGAGTTAGAAAGAATGAGACAAAACACAAACAATATATATATATATATATATATATTCCTCTTTTCCCGAAATTGATCTCGCTATGGCGGCTGGGATCCCGCTATGGTGGGAATGCGGTGGCGGGACCCTACGACCATGGCAAAAATTTCAAGGATCAGTTAAGAAGGGGAGAGAAATGGGTTCTCCCCATTTCCTCAAATACTCACCCTCAAACTCTAAAAATTCTCTCAATCGCTACATTCCAGATGTCAAGACTAAGGTAATAATCTCACTCCATACTCTAATTACTTCATTACTTGCTTAACAATGATTGCAAGATAAGAATCAATTAACTAGAATGTCCTTGGGATAGTGTTTTGAATTTTTGAATGGATTGCTTGATTCACTGCAATAAATGTAGCATGAAAACCTCCTTTACGTTTACAACGTCTCTACAACGTTCTGAGCATAAGGATTACAAGAAAGTAGGGCCGAAACATTTCGGAATGGGTGGGGGAAGTTGAATAGTGTTCTTGGTTGGCAACTTAGATTTGGGCATTGATAACGCTCAACTACACTTTCTAGGATTCAAAGTGTAGGCGATCACTATTCCAATATAAACCCAACAAAGAGTTGGGGCCGATACCACATGGAGTGATACCGTAAATAATTCGATTATGATGTGCAATTGTGCCCTAGTCTCTTGTAGGAATGTGAGGTTTGCGCAACATAAAATAAATCAACAAATTTTAATTTCAAATACCAAGAGGGGGAAATTAATAACCAATTAACACAAAAAGAGTAACTAATTAGAGAGAGGGCCTTAGGAATGTGATTAGTCGAATGGTAATTTTGCTTGGTTGGTGATTATTGATTGCCTAAAGGTGTTGTATATCAGTGGGTAGGCGAGGTTTTAAGTATGATAGCCATCTCCTGATCAACTATCGTGAATCAAGTGAGTTCTCTCGAACCTCAACATGCAACAATGCTTAACAACCCAATTCCTTAATTTAACCCACTTTCTCAAGATGGGTTATGCAAGGTTAGAACTCTAATCCACTTTCTCAAGCTAGGCTATTAAGATGCAACCCAATAAATCATCAATCATTTATTCGACTCTAAACCTCTTTCTCAAGCAAGCATCGAGAGCTACGCTAAAAATAAATTTACAACTTCAGTTCATAAGTTAAACATGAACAAATGAATGAACCCAGATCAAAACAACATTAGATTTGGCAATTAACAATACCCACAAGCCAATAAGCTAATTCGATTACATAATCACATCCCTAACGATCGGGGTTTTATCCAGATATAGAAAAAAGTGAGAAATTGTTACTAAAAGTGTTATCCATGAGAAAATTCCACTATACCCAAATCTTAATGCTTAAGTTATAGCTAAAATCTGCAATTCCTCTCTTACAAAAATTGTTCAAGATATGAATAGTATCCAAAGTTCTCTCTATTCTCTCAAAACTTTCTAGCAAAGACTTCACAAAATTCTCCACACAAACCTCTCTTGAAATTCTTCAAAAAAAAACAGTCAATTTATACTTTTCTGAAAATTTTGCAAAATCTTAACACGGAGTCCATTCAGCAGCATATGTCAAGATCGCTGATTGACTCGCCGATCCATTGAGTTGCTCCTTTCTTCACCTTTTTGCTTGGCTCATGTATCAATTCGTTCTTGAACTTTTGGTGATCAGGATTGGGTCAGCGATCCATTCGGCACGTTGCCCAATCACCTTTTCTCTCACTAAGTTGGCTTGGGACATGGGCTACTACTCTGGAACATTTGGTGAGCTGGAACACACTCGGCAAGTCACCAATTGGCTTTTGTGAGCTTCAACTTCTCTTTTTTTCAGCTTTTCCAACTTTTTTGCTCCTTTTTGCATCATAATGTCTTTGCCTTGCTCTCAAACAATCACTGCTGCATATCAACACATTAACATCAATTATGAGTACAAATCAATGATTAATGACACTAATTCATACAAAAGCATGCCCTTAATGAGTTGAAATTCTTGACTCATCAACACCCTCAACTTAAACTTTTGTTTGTCCTCAAGTAAAACATAAGGCCAATCAGATCAACATGGATGTCTACAAATAGTGCTACTTAACACTCAACATGAATGCACACAAGGTTCAATCCATACATGCAATGCTCAATTGTGTACTAAAAGTTTCAAACTATGACTTGCCATCATCAAACATATTTCACGTTCACAATGCTCACTTCAAATGCAAATTCATTCCCAACATGAGTATTCAGATGCCCTCACAACAAGAATGATTCCATGCTCTCACATAGCAAATTTAGGATTTCAAAATAGGAATCAAAATCAACTCTCACACTCACAATGAGAAACATATGCATGCCTTTACCCATAGGCTTGTCCGTATTTTCCAATCAATACCACGCTCGGCTCATGCAAGATCAAAAAGGTCTTTCAAGGCTTGTAATATGGCTGAGGGCAAAGGTATGATCATTTTGGCTCAGTGGCTTCTACCTTCATGAAGCATGGCATAAATTCTACTTCTTTTCCTTTTTTTTCATTCTTTTTGTCTTCACCACCCATCCTTGGTTTAATCATGTACACCCAAAGTTTTTGTTATGGATCATCGGACACCCCTTTTATTTCAACAAAAAAAAAACACTCAATGAAACTTTTTCATTTCTTTTTCTTCTTCTCCACACCATAATTATATATATATATATATATATTCACTTTTTTTTATGGAGGAGTTCCATCTTTTTCACACATGCAACCAAGGACGAATTTCACAAACTTCTTGCTCGATTTCTTTCCTCAATCTTACCACACCCCCAACTTAGGCTTTTGACCTAAGTTGGCTATTCAAACATACCAAAGAAAGACCCATCTTGACAACCCAGTTAGTCATAATGAGATGCTAAGAGTTCACACATGACTTATGCAACTAAAATTGCTCTCTTTAGACTTGCACAAACATATCGTTCAATTGAAAGCACTATTCAAGTCATCAATATTGATCAAAATAGACACTTAAATGTATAAGAGAAAAACACATCACTAACACACCATTCAAGAGAGATTTATGTCATCTATTCTCACCAAGAGAGTTTAGCCAAAAACAAACTACAATCAAAATACAGCCACCCCACCAAAAGAAACAAGCAGTTCCCTCAATGCAAAAACAAACAAAGAAGTAAAGAGTGAAGGAGTGTAAAGTCACTGAGTTCACTCAGCGACTCGCTGAATGGGTTACCTCTTGCCGAATTTTACAGAACTCTGGGCTTGCTGACGACACGGAGGGTGGGCTGCGTCGGGCTCGCAAATGCAATTCGGTGTTTCACCGATGCGATTCGGTGTTTCGCTGATGACTTTTCCAGCTTGCTGAAAATTTCAGAATAGTCCTATCTTCCGACCTTCAAATAGGTGATGCAACTTGGCTATCTTGAGAACCGTTCAGCAAGTTGCCGAGTGTGCTAGCCCCTCACCCTTTCAACGAAACCAACTATGACATGCATTTCAACCTACATATCCAACAAATATAATTCAAACTTCAAAAAATAGAACATGGATTACCTCTCAAGAAGCACCTTAGTTAACATTGTGGCATGACGTGGATATGCATTCAAGCATCCTCCAAATATGTTACATCAATCTCTATCATATTAGGACCTTCACCAAAATAGAGCTTCAGTCGTTGCCCATTCACCTTGAATAACTATCCTTTCTCGTTTTCAACTTTGATTGCCCCATTCGCGAATACATGATGTACTTTGAATGGCCATGACCACTTTGACTTGAGCTTTTTAGGGAACAACCTTAACCTCAAGTTATACAGCAACACAAGATCACCCACTCTAAATTCTCGACGAAGGATTTTGGCATCATGCCACTTTCATGTTCTCCTTGTATAGAGTTGAACTCTCATATGCTTATAGTCTAAACTCTTCCATTTCATGGAGTTGATCAATTTTATCCTTGGATGCATCACCCCAATTTAAATTCATGGCCTTCAAAGCCCACATTGCCTTATATCCACCAACTAATATAAAGAAATTAACCAGAAGAAAATATTCTATAAGGAAAATACCCCCAGCCTACGGTTGTACCTACACTCTAACCACCTTCTTCGTCTTAACCACAACTAGGGAGCAACACAGTGTTGGCCTTCTATTTGCATCGCTACCGACTGTGATTTAGATTAAGGCCTAACCTTTCTATCACACAGAGGAGTTTCCAAAACACATATCACCCCTAACCTAGCCAACCAACTTATTGCACGCCTAAGATTCTCCACTACAACAATCTGGCACTTGACCACATAGTATACCATAACAAGGCTCACTAACCACTTTAATACAAACCTCATTCCCAGGGTAACTTCTAGTCATTCATCATCACTCCCACTATTGTGCCTCTTACTGTCACACCTCTTCATACTGGGCTACAAAACACATTTAACAACCACAATATACCAACACGAATAACACCATCACTATACAAAAACTAGTAACAATCAGACTTCCGGTTCTTTCATATCTATTATTACACATGATGGGCATGATCAATCACAAATTTGTCAATTTCTCAGTTATGGCAAAGGAAATCATATTCATTCACAGATAATCAGTCAATAATGGTCCTCTCATAGAGCCCACGCCCAAGTTGTTAGTGTGTCGGAACATGACACCCGATCTAATAATGTGTCAAAATGTGACACCCAATCAAATTATGTGTCGAAACGTGACACCCGATCCAATCAACCACAATCACAAACACAATCAACACCATAATGAATGATATACATACTTGTATCGTACAATCAGGTAATAGGTTCATTGCAAGTAGTGGATCACACATATTCTTTTTATTAGATTCATTTCATCTTTCGCTATTCACATACATGTATGAATATAACAAAGAAGTTAACATGCATATATAGCACTGATGGAAATCATACCATCACCTACCCCATAATTCACAAGATAAGTCCACCACATAGTATACACTAGTTCAACCACATGTACAACACTTACTATCCTCCCAACTTCATGCCCGAAGGCCTAAACATGAAATCTCCCATCGACTTTCAATATATTAGGCAGTGGGAACGAGTTATCTACTACTTAATAAATAAAACCTAGCCTACCTGGGCGCCAAGAGGTTTTATGAGGATTATAGCATGATTCTGGACTTCTGCACATCGAAACGATGGAGGCAGGCCTAGAATCCGTGGGTTGTAGCCTTTCTTGCATTATGATTCCTCCTGTCCCTCCTCAGTAAGCCTAGAGAAGCCTTTTGAGGATTTTTAGGGTGACCCTCGTCTATTTTAGCACTTAAGGGAGGAAGGGAAAAATAATAATTCATATCTTTCAATTATGTTTCTGACTATCCCGCCATGGTGGATCCCATCCCGGTATGGCGGTGCCGCTGTGGCGGGATTATTCCCGCTATGGCGAGTTAGCACAAGCTCGGACAACTTAGTTTCACGAAACACGGTTTGGGTCATTACACAGGAACGACGGTTAAATGAGGCCATTTAACACAGTCTGAATATGAAAGCCCACTACTAGTAGAAGAAACAATATAGTTCATTGACTCAGAATAGAGTGATAACTAATGATTAATGAATCAAGTTCAACCCGAACCGGTGAACATATATTCAAACCTTAATCCTTTTCTTTCGATATGTCTTCAACTTCGAATTTTACTAATGAAAAATTTACATTGTTTTTTCAATCTCTTTGGTTTTTAGATCTTTACGATTAGGTGAATTTCGTAGATTCTCCGCAGTTGTTTTTTTCCATTTAGATGTCAAGAAAATCCTAGAGAGAAATCAACAATAGAGGTATGAGAACTCTAGGTTTATGAAGGATTTTCAGTAGATAAATATTTATGAAAAATTCTAATAAAAAAATGTAAAGAATGATGTTTTAGGATTTTTCAGAAAAGGGCATGCCTTGAAATGATGAGAAAAATAATACATTCAATAAATGTGTTTTCTTTAAAGATGAAATGAAGAAAAAAAATTAAATTTTGTGTTTTTCTTGGTTGAGATTTAACTTTGAAGAATTAGTTGAATATTTTTTTTTCTTAGGAGTTTTGTTGAGGATTTTGACAGGTAGGAGGGTATCGAAATGGGAGGGAAACATATAAAGGGTTGGAGGTAGGGTGGAGATGGGGCGGGAAGGGGGGGGAGGGCTTGAAAATTAAATTTGTCAACTAGGAATGTGATATAATTAAATACATTGTCTAACTTAGTAGATTATCTCATGTCTACGGTATAATAGTCACTCAACTACTCATATTTATTTATTAACGTAGTGTTTCTTCTTCTTTTTATAATAAGAAAGTCACTAAACTTTGTTTATTTCTCTTCAGAAGTCACCCTATAAATATTTGAATGAGCATAATATGATATGAAATTATATTTAATCAATATGATCTTTATTTTATCAATCTACATTCCAATAATCAATCACTCAACCTAATCCAAACTCGTAACTTAAATTGACCCTATTTGCTCGGGAAACATCATGAGGGAAACTATAATTTTTTTCTCTCACCAAAAATTATGGCATACGTATACTTATTTGATGTAAATATCAGTGGATACTTTTACCACATGTATCACTTCATAATTGCTTATCTTTCTTAAAACATAGTATGTCCATTCCACAGAATCCAATATATTCTATGACGACCCAATTTTCTAGGTCATGATGACACCTATTATAACCTACCAGTAGGTATGCCTAACCCTTAGTCAGCAACAGACTACTAAGAGGAAGCCAACAAGAAGAAGCATAAAGCTTAAAACAAACGAAGAAAGGGAATCAATAGAAATACAAAACAGAAACCACCCCAAGACCTAGTATCAGTCAGAAGTCTGGCATGTAATCCAAAGCAAGAGTAAAAGGCTTTTACAAATACAAGATAAGTGCATGTTGTCTCAAAGTACAATATAAAGTCTTAGCATAGACAAAACTACACAAAAACTGGCAACTCTGAACGCTAGGAGCTCACCCTAATCTTTGAACTCCAAGCTGTTTCGCACGAATCGAAATTAGTGGCTATAAGTCAAAATAAGATATATAGGGAATATAAGTGTTGTATGATTACAAAAATTAATACTCAGTAGGGAACAACCTACTGAGCTGAAAAGATAACACAAGCATAAACAACAAGTAATATGGACAGAAAAACACATGTAACTAAGAGGAAATAACAAAGTAGACAGGCAAAATAATTGAATAGGTTACAAAGAGTAACAAGCCGAGTCGAGAACCTACTAGGAACGCAAGCCATGAACCTATTTGTAAGCAACTATGATACCAAGTCAACTACCCAGGGCTAGGAGGGCCCACAACCATAGTTCTAAGATCAAAGCCTATAAGCTAACATTAAAACAATACAAAGAACATAATACAGTCAAACAATAACCTAACCAGGCCCCATAAGCCCGAAAGGTACAAACAACAAAAATAACCCAACCGACCCCCATAATCCGAAGGGTACAATCAACAAACAAGTATACTTGATAGGTAATGCATAAGAATGCAGTGTGAGCAGTAGAACCATTAGTGACCATCTGAAACCATAACCATAAGACTCCAGTCAACTCCCAGCCTAGTTAACAAGAGTGACAAATCAATCTAGATTGCCCAGCCAGCCAGTCCACTCCCAGGAGCATAATCCACCTACCAAGAGTGACCTGGGGGCGTGTTGACTCTAAAGAGGATCTCATGCAATTTAGGGTTGCGCATCCAGATAGTTAACTCCCAGCCCAGCTAGTAAAAGTAACCTGAGGGTGTAAGTAAGACCAAAAATAGGCAAGAGAGGGCGTCAACATGCTGGGTAGTAAAGTGACAATTGAGCACATCCCTGATGCCTCTAATATCTTAAGTTGGAAAGGAGCACTTCTGTAACGTCTCATAATATCAAAAACTAGAAATCAAGTGATCACGATAGTACAATTCCCAGTAAAACAAATTTAGAATAAAGGTGAGTAAAATAATGTTTCAGCATGAAAGATAAATATGCCAATGCATGCACCAACATCATACCATAAATATGTGAGAATGAACAAATAATGCAATTCATGCCATTACCAGCATCCTACCAAGGCACTCCAATTTAAATAAATACACATGCAACCAAACTACGCTATAAAAGTGTGGACTACTTGGGATCCAACGAGTCCAGACACATGGCCTTGGGCCTAACAGTATAATCATAAGCTCAATAAGGATACAATAGGACTACCACTAAACAATAAACTAAGGTATCAATAAGAAATTTTAAATCAATAGAAAGGGGAACCAACTCAAGGGACAACACCCTACCCCAATCATAACACTTCAGTTCCTGACTCAACATAACTAAGACCAACCCATGGCTATGACAAGATCACAAGGAGAACAACCCAATAGTAGCCTTATAGGGAGAAAATTCTATCTGTGAGGCGGTAAAACACAATCTAAAGAAGCTAAGGTTCAACCTAGTCTAAGGACACCAAACATCAATCCTAAAAAGGGTAAACAAGATCATCTACACCACAAGCGAAGCTACAAGCCTAAACTTAGGATTCCAACACTCACACTTAGCCCACAACTCCTATGAAATCAAGAAAAGATGAAATAATAAAAGGAAAGCTAAATACCAGGAAATTATAATCCAAAAGTACATGAAATATATACTATGCATAATTTAAGAAGTTCATGAAAAAAGTAGACTGAAGCCTACCTCAAGGCTGATAACGAGCACTCTGAATCCACCACACAAGGGCTATCCACTTCCAAAACACCTCAGAAACCACTACAATCAATTTATCGATCATGACAGTATTATAGACGCTTATATTCTAAATTCACAATAATTAGAAATGGACCCAAAAATTGGGGTCAAAATAGGAATGTGGGACCCGCACCGAAAATCTCAAAATTGACTCTGTCAAAATGTCCTACAAACAAATGCTAATTAGTAGTCATAAGTTGAATGAGCTTAAAATATAAAGTAAAAAAAATAATAGGTACAGAAGGACTATACATAACATGCAACTACAAAAGAGAAAATATGCCAAACAAGTAAGCAAAACTAATGGAGATAAGATAAAACAGACAAATAACCGAGGCAAACAAACGTACCTAGAGGTGCTAGCCCAATAACCTAACCACAACAATTTGTGTACTACAAGAATCAACTAGCCGTGATTATACCAACTACAACCACCACCATGCATTATAACAACCAAAGGGCCAATCATATAAACTAACCCATTGAACTAGAAATCAAATGTTTTCTTCCTACGACCTAGTGTTGGTTCATTATTATGAGATAACCTGCAATCTCTTGAGCTTGAAATACTTAAAAACTTAATAATTTTTTGCATAATATTTCACCGAATTCAAGTACACTAAATACAACAGTGGTGGATTAACACCCATCTAAACACAAGGAAATAAGTTCCTACTACAACTGAAAGACAAAGTAGAGGAATAACCTTCTTACAGCAACAACTGCTACACAGAAGATGAAATAATAATTACTTAAAAGTTGTAGTAATCTACTATAAATAACTATTACAGAGAAATAGGAAAAACAAATAACTTATAAGTTAAAGCAATCTAATTTCTAATTTCCTTAAATCATCCATGTGCAAACCGTTGGTAGACTAAAGGGGTGTTAACAATCTCAGTTTTTATTATTTCAATTGTAAATGTGAAATTTAATATATTTAATACCAATCTCCTTATTTCTTTTGTTGTTACCGAATCTTGTATTTTTCTTGTTAGCCACCATTTTACTTGTGTATTATCTGTTCTTATAATAAATTTGTTATATACAATATATGGTTCAAATGATAATAAACACTTATATACTGAATATAATTCTTTTCTATTTATTTCCCATTTTATTTCTGTATTATTAAATGTTCCTGAGTAATACTTGCAATGATGTTCTATCGTAGTGTCATCATACCTGTATTTTAATATTCCTCCATAACTTTTTTCACTCGCATCTGATTCTATTATATAAGTAAATTTTTTGTTTTCATCTGGAAAGTATAGTTTAGGTAAGTTTTTACATAATAATTTTACCTTTTGTATTTGTATTTGGTCTTTTTTATCAAACTGATATTCTATATCTTTCTTTAATTTTTGTTGTAATGGTTTTAAATTCTCTGCTAATTTTGGTATGTATTCTCTTACTTGATTTACTAGTCCTAAGAATGATTGTAATTTCTTTTTTGTGTCTAGTTGTTCATTTGAGTTAATTATTTTTTGTACTATATGTGTTTGCATTTTTATTCCGTTTTTATCAATTTGTATTCCTAAGAATTCTATTTGATTTTTCATTATATCAGCTTTCTTTTTACTTAGACTTATACCTGAATATTCTATGATGTGTATAAATTTTTCTAATAATCTTATATGTTCATCTTGTGTCTTAGAATATAATAATATATCATCGATGTACACTACACAATTTTCTATTTGTTTAAAGTAATTGTCCATAAAGTGTTGATATCTACCTGGTGCGTTTTTATATCCAAATGGTAATACATTCCATTCATAAAATCCTTGTGGTACAGTGAATGCTGTTAGTTTTTTAGATTCTTCTTCTAGTTTTAAGTGGTAAAATCCTGATTTACAATCAAATTTGCTAAAATAATTATATCCTTGTATTTGTCTTATCTTTAGTATTTTATTTGGTATCGGATAATTATATGTTTTAGTTTTTGCATTTAAATTTCTATAATCAATAACCATTCTACTTTTTCCTCTTTTTTGTTCACTATGTTTATTTACGATAAATGCCGGGCTTGTATGCTTACTATTGCTTTCTTGTATATATCCTTTTTCTAGTAATTCATCTATATGTATCTTAAATTCGGTTAAATCATTAAAATTATACTTTAATGGTTTTTGGGTTATTATACTGTTATTATCAATTAGCTCAATTTTTACTTTTGTTTTATGTTTTTCCCATCCTTGTAAAGGATCCTCACTATATAATAATTCTAACTTATCTTGAATTATTTTTACTTTATCTATAGAGAATATAATTAATTCTATTTTAGGGTCTTCTTCTTTTATATTTTCTAATTTTTGTGTAATTTTTTCACTTCCTTTTATCCATTCTGTTGTTTTTCGTTTTTTATTATTTACTCTTTTTGCTCCTACTTTTTGTTTACATGGTGTCGTGAACCACCAGTGTGTTTTTCTTATTATATGTGGGTATAATTTTTCTAAAAATGGCATTCCTAGTAGCATTTCTTTTGTAGTTAATTCAAAGTTATATATTTCTTCTATAGTTAATATCTTATCCCATATTTGTACTTTTATATTTTTTGCCTTATATGTGATCATGCTTCCTTCATTATTAAATCCCGTTACTACTATCGGTGTTTTTAATTTTTCTCATTTATCTTCTGGTAAACAATTGTATTTACATATATTAGCTTCTGCTCCCGTATCTATCATTGGTGTATAATATCGGTTGTAATATCCTTCTATTATTATCTTTGCAAGTATATATATTTCATATTTTTATTATACTAAAGGCCTTTTTATTATTACTCTTTTATTTTCATAATTTATTGTTAACTCTTTGTCTTCTAGATTATTTGGTTTTACTTGTTCTAGCCATTTTATTCCTAAAATGATATTTTCATTTCCTTGATATATTTTGAATTTTATCGCTATTGGTACTCCTCCGATGGTTATTTCCTTTTCTGTAGTTTCTTCGGTATACATTAATGCTTTTGGTAGTTCGGAGCATGATTGTTCAATAGTTATTATTTCATCTTCCGTCACTAATTCTCTTGTAATATAGTTTTCTTCTCGTCTTGTATCTATTAATATTAAATATTTTCGTTGTTACATTATTCCCGTTATGTAGTAATGATGTGGTTTTATATCTTCCTCCATTGATTTTTGTAGAGTTTTATCTATTCTTCTTGAGATACTCATTTTTTATGAGATTTGTGGTATTTCACAGTTCATGTTTATTCTTTTTGATGTTGATGTACTTAATCTTTCTTTTACTATTTCTAAATCTTCTTCTATGTCAATTTCATTATAGCTATAGTCATTCTTCTCTATGACTGTGACTATTCTTTCAAAAGGATATTCTATAGAATGTTATTGCAGATTAGTTATCAAGACAAAGCTACTCAGACTGCGAACGAAAATATAATGGAAGAGATACTCAAAGCCATAACAACACTTTGTACAAAAGTAGATAGTATGGACAACGAGATACAAAAGTTAAAGAGTAATGAAGATAATCTGAAGTCTAAAGGTAGTCAGCAGCATGACTATAAAAATGCGGAGCTACGTCGATCGGAAGACGGAAAAAACCCAGAGCTAAAAGGAGACGATGGGAAACTCCTTAAAACCCAAAACATTTGTTTAAATATAGCTGCAGGTACAAGCAAACAAGTTAGTGATAAACAACATAAAAATGCTAACTTAAACCAGCTATTTGCAAAACCATTTACCCAAAGGACACCTAGACATATGTCCATAGAACCACAAACATCTACATGCGCAGATAGTTTGCAAAACCAAAATGAGAGAAAGACATATAACTACATCACACGAACCTATATTGAAAATATCCACAAAATCCAAACCTATTTAAACCGCAACCCCAGATCAACTACAAAAGAACCAAACCAAGATTATTTGACACAAAAGTTACAAGGATATAACAAGTTAATTGCACAACCGAAAACTAACGTTAATTTAGTAAGAACATGTTACAACTACGGATTGTTAAATACCGTATACACATATGACGGAGAAAAAGTTAGTGGAATACCAGAACTACACAAAGCATTCGTCACATACAAAAGAGTTACGAAAGGAAATTTATTTTATAGAAAATTCTATACAGCACCAGTGGAGATATTATACGAGGAAATAAAACTTCCAATACAGGTTATCAAGATAGGATTAACTAAATATATGATTATACCTGAAGATATCGGACAACAAAAAGAGATATGCGAAATAGAGATACCGAGTTTTTATGCCAACAAAAGGATAATTGGTATATCAACGATTATGCAAGAGCTAGCAAATAACTATTTAAACGAAAATGCTATATGAAGCTACTATACAAGAGACCAGCTAATGATTTATTCCAATTCAAGGGAGCTAAGGAAAGCAGATATGGATGAAGTCCAAAGATGAATTTTATCACTACTTAAGCCAGAAGAACAACCTACGACACGAGCACTAAAAGAAGGATTTATTTCGGCAGAATTATTAACTAGATATTGCAAGCTAATTGGTCACAAATACCTTGACCATATATGTTCAAAATGTAACGGAGAAGATAATATAATCCAGACGTCCAGCTGGAATAAAGAGATAAAGACGGAAGCAGAAGATAAGACGATGAAGATGAGATGCAGACAAAATAAAAAGATAAGATAAGAGTAAAATTATTTATCTTGTAAAATAGTTAAGTATGGTGTGAATAGTAGTGTGTCATAATGTTAAGTAGTAATGTGTGTCATAATAAGGATGGGCATGTGTAAGGGATGTTAGGGGGTGTAATTTATTAAGTGGACAAGTGTATGGTGTGTCATAAGCAGTAGGTATGGGATTGTAAGACAATTGTAAAGAGTAAGTATGAGATTGTAAGAAAGCCATCAGATAGTGTAAAAAAAAAAGTCATAAGAGTAAGTGGTATAGTACGTGCACATTATTGTGCACTACTGTATAAGATAAGATAGGAATTGTAAAGTAGTAGTCGTCTCATTTCTATTTAATGGGACGCATATGTAATATGAAAGGCAGGAAATGGCTAATATAAAAAACTTTCTTTCAAAAAACTCTCTCAACTAAAAATTTAGTATTTAGATAAATGAGGCAACAATCTGAAATCCAATGAGATATTTCAGATAGCATGGCTAAGCAAGAGGCAAAGGTATATTGTTCAAAAAATATGCGGAACTAATTTCATATATTCCTGAATGTCATATATATGATTGAATAAATTTATGTTAGTTATTATGTATTAGAATTATTTGAATCATGATTTCTAGTTTATTAGCACACTGGAAATAGGGAGAAAACTTCTATACTATGTCATCCTAATGTTGAAACCGGTTGGCGAGGAAAGCCGTTTAGGGGAGTAAACAAAGTTGAGGCGATGATAAGAAGGAAGTATCCGCTAAAGTACGATTCTAGTNATACTATGTCATCCTAATGTTGAAACCAGTTGGCGAGGAAAGCCGTTTAGGGGAGTAAACAAAGTTGAGGCGATGATAAGAAGGAAGTATCCGCTAAAGTACGATTCTAGTAGTGACAGGAAAACATGATAAACAGATAATCTAGTTCATAATAATCTAATATGAATTTAATCAATTATGAATATGATAGGAAGGAATAATTGAAAACCCCCGCATAACAACGAACATGACTACATACGTGTATGATGAAATGATAAAAAACTATGAAACTTTAATCTTATATATACTTAACGGTAGAGAAATAATTGAATTAAGAAGAATAATATGGGAAACAATATTTAATGATTACGAATCAGAAGATATATTAAATCAGCAATGGTATGAAATAAACCTACATGATTTAGACTTCGAAAGAATAGAATGGTATGATTTAGAAACAAATTCAGATTAAAATGAACTACGGATATTTACAATATTGGGTAAAATCTATGGAAGATATAAAACTATTAGAACAATTAATGGAGAAAAATTTATATATGTACCAAAGAACCGAAGATATGTTATATCTAGAATATATCATAAATAATATTAAAGAAATATTCAGATTAAAACAAATATCGGAAGAATATTACAATAAATATTATTACATATTACTATGAATTTAGCACTACCAAAAAATAATATTAAGAGATATAAAGATTAAGACACTTAGTAAAAAGATATTATAATAAAATCTTAAAAACAAGTTACTCACCTACCACACTACCATCTACCATACTATAACTTTCATGAATTCACTAACTACTAGTTCCGCTACGAAAAATGGTATCAGAGCTATAGATAATAAGAAACACGGTAAGAAAAATACGAGTAGTAAATTAAGAAAAATAAGAAGAAAATTAAATAAATTATATCCGGAATATAAACAACTTAATATCATAAAGTCTGATAATGAAAAATTAGATCAATTAATAGATAATATATCTAAAATAGAATATAAATATATTCAATATTTAAAGATACAATGAATAACAAGAATAACGAATATAGACAAAAATTTAATGAAATAATTATAGAAAAACGACAAAAATTAGAACATAGGCAAAATAGACTTAACAATAATATATTTGCAGGAATTTGTCACAAATTTATAGTAGCACAAAGAAAGACTATTTTATATCTAGAAATACAAATAAATAACTTAGAATATAAACTACAACATAATTTATAAATGAATAAAGAAGAATACGCAATAGATGAAAAAACATATGAAAATTATGACGGATTAAAAATAAAGATAATATTTTATATTCTAGGAAGAAGATATAAGAAAATAGGTGACAATATAAGTTTAATGTTAGAAAAAGAAACGGTAAAATTAGAAGATAGTTTAACTGCTATGGTAAGAATAACAAAAAGAAAAAGAACAAAAAACAAAATTAGCAAATGAGATAATTAAATTTAAAGAAAAATTGCAATTACAAGATGAATTAGGAGAAAAAGAAGAAAATAACCAAGATAATCTACCCGAAATAAGAGTTGATGAAATAAACGATGATGATCTAGAACAACATTCGAAAACAAGCGAAACATATACGGCACTTTTAGCAAACATAGATAATACAAAGAATTTAGAAGTAAATACAGAAGACGTAGACATGGACGAAAAACCTAGCACATCAGGAGTAAAAAACGCAAAAAATTTTAATCCAAAATATTATAATGAAAATTATGAACAATGTGATAAAGAAAATACTACATGGGATAAAAGATTAAGTAGAAAATGGACGCCCAAACCAATAACTGGACAACATGATTTTTTAGATTTAGACTATGTAACAGATATAAATAAAACAATCCAATTATGGATATGATACATATCAAAACAATTAATAGATAACAAGATAGTAATAGCAGAGGCACGAGGATACATAGAAAGAACACTTATAGGAACAGTAAAATTATGACTACAAAATTTAACAAGTGAAAGCTTAACAACTTTAAGAAATAATAAAAAATTTGATGGTGGAATAGCCACTACAACCATGGAAATATTATATAAATACGAAATAGCTATAAAAAAGTGAATTTAGTAGTATGACAACGGAGGTAGAAGAACAAAATAAAGAAAAAATCATAAATCGGAATCTAATGATAAAATTAGCAATATGTAATATGTGTTACATAGATGAATATACATGTGCATTTAGAGAATATTATTATAAAGGAACATATAGCACAGAAGAAAGTAAAGAAATAAGAAAATTATATTTTACAAAATTACCAGAACCTTTTAATTCAAAAGTAATAAAAAGTTGGAATGAAGCAGAATTAACGGACACCTTAGGAGCTAGAATGAAATTCTTGCAACGATGGTTTATTGAACTATGTGAAAAGCATAAAGAAGAAATAAAAATGGAAAAATATTAGTAAAAAACTTAGCATGTTGCAAAAATAAAACAGCACCCCAATTTGGTTGTACGGATAGGTATTATAAAAATAGAAAGAAATATAATAAAAAATATAGATCAAAATATAAATATAAAAAACCAAGAAGAAGGTACTATGTAAAAAACTACAAAACCAAAAGACCATATAGACCAAAAAGAAAACTAACGGAATGTACTTGTTATAATTGTGGAAAATTAGGACATATAGCTAGAGATTGTAAATTACCTAAAAATCCAAAGAAAAAACAAATATCAGAAATAATAATAGACGATGAAAAATATACACAAATAGAGTACGTAGATTATGAATTAGAAAGCAATGATAGTATATATGAATTATCGGAAAATGAAATAGAAAATAGCTCAGTAATAGAATCGGATAATGAATACGATATCAATGACTGAAAAAGATATACAAATAATAACTAAAGAAAAATATCAAGATGAAGAATCGACAGAACAAAAAATAATATTTGATAATAATATATTTGAGCAAATAAAAGGAAAAGAATTAGACCTAAGTGTAGCAAAAATATTCGAAATACCAACAATAAGAAACTGGTTTAAACGACAAAAAGAAGAATATTACGTAGTAAGTCAAAGAGAACATATCATAGATTGCAAATACACTAAAGGAAAAGCTAAAATACCAATAATAAATAAACGAATAATAAATAAAGAAATACAAGATATTAAGGCTAAAAATCCAATTAAATATGTACATTTAGGAGGAACAGAAATATTAATAAAAGCATGTTTTAGAGAAGGAATAGATACACCCATAGAAATATACTTAGCAGATGATAGAATTATACAACCTATAGAAAAAAGCATAATAAGTGCGGTAAAAGGTAACCTCATATACCAAAAATTTAAATTTATAATAAGTGCTAATTACTCAGTAGCAGTAAATGACAGAAATATAGATAAATCATTAGTATTATATTGGAAAATGTCAGGAATAGAACTAGCCCCGGGAAGTAAAATATTTACAGCTAGATGTAAAAACTTATATGTTTTAACGACAAAACACAAAATAACAGCAAAAAATAAAATAAATAAAATAAAAATAGAAGATCCCTTTGAAAGAATAGTTACAGTCATAGATAAAAATGATTATAGTTATAATGAAATTGATATAGAAGAAGATTTAGAAATAGTAAAAGAAAGACTAAGCACATCGAAAAGAATAAACAATGAGATACCCCAAATATCATCAAAAATGAGTACCTCAAGGAGAATAGATAAAACCCCACTAAAATCAATGGAAGAAGACATAAAACCATATCATTACTACATCACGGGAATAATGGAACAACGAAAATATTTAATACTAATAGATACAGGACGAGAAGAAAATTATATTACAAGAGAATTAGTGACGGAAGATGAAATAATAACTATTGAACAATCATGCTCCGAACTACCAAAAGCATTAATATATACCGAAGAAACTACAGAAAAGGAAATAATCATCGGAGGAGTACCAATAGTGATAAAATTCAAAATATATCAAGGAAATGAAAATATCATCTTAGGAATAAAATGGTTAGAACAAGTAAAACCATATAATCTAGAAGACAAACAATTAACAATAAATTATGAAAATAAAAGGGTAATAATAAAAAGGACTTTAGTATGATAAAAATATGAAAATATATATACTTGCGAAGATAATAATAGAAGGATATTACAACCGATATTATACACCAATGATAGATACGGGAGCAGAAGCTAATATATGTAAATATAATTGTTTACCAGAAGATAAGTGGGAAAAATTAAAAACACCTATAGTAGTAACAGGATTTAATAATGAAGGAAGCATGATCACATATAAGGCAAAAAATATAAAAGTACAAATATGGGATAAGATATTAACTATAGAAGAAATATATAACTTTGAATTAACTACAAAAGATATGCTATTAGGAATGCCATTTTTAGAAAAATTATACCCACATATAATAACAAAAACACACTGGTGGTTCACGACACCGTGTAAACAAAAAATAGGAGCAAAAAGAGTAAATAATAAAAAACGAAAAACAACAGAATGGATAAAAGGAAGTGAAAAAATTACACAAAAATTAGAAAATATAAAAGAAGAAGACCCTAAAATAGAATTAATTATATTCTCTATAGATAAAGTAAAAATAATTCAAGATAAGTTAGAATTATTATATAGTGAGGATCCTTTACAAGGATGGGAAAAACATAAAACAAAAGTAAAAATTGAGCTAATTGATAATAACAGTATAATAACCCAAAAACCATTAAAGTATAATTTTAATGATTTAACCGAATTTAAGATACATATAGATGAATTACTAGAAAAAGGATATATACAAGAAAGCAATAGTAAGCATACAAGCCCGGCATTTATCGTAAATAAACATAGTGAACAAAAAAGAGGAAAAAGTAGAATGGTTATTGATTATAGAAATTTAAATGCAAAAACTAAAACATATAATTATCCGATACCAAATAAAATACTAAAGATAAGACAAATACAAGGATATAATTATTTTAGCAAATTTGATTGTAAATCAGGATTTTATCACTTAAAACTAGAAGAAGAATCTAAAAAACTAACAGCATTCACTGTACCACAAGGATTTTATGAATGGAATGTATTACCATTTGGATATAAAAACGCACCAGGTAGATATCAACACTTTATGGACAATTACTTTAAACAAATAGAAAATTGTGTAGTGTACATAGATGATATATTATTATATTCCAAAACACAAGATGAACATATAAGATTATTAGAAAAATTTATACATATCATAGAATATTCAGGTATAAGTCTAAGTAAAAAGAAAGCTGATATAATGAAAAATCAAATAGAATTCTTAGGAATACAAATTGATAAAAATGGAATAAAAATGCAAACACATATAGTACAAAAAATAATTAACTCAAATGAACAATTAGACACAAAAAAGAAATTACAATCATTCTTAGGACTAGTAAATCAACTAAGAGAATATATACCAAAATTAACAGAGAATTTAAAACCATTACAACAAAAATTCAAGAAAGATATAGAATATCAGTTTGATAAAAAAGACCAAATACAAATACAAATACAAAAGGTAAAATTATTATGTAAAAACTTACCTAAACTATACTTTCCAGATGAAAACAAAAAATTTACTTATATAATAGAATCAGATGCGAGTGAAAAAAGTTATGGAGGAATATTAAAATACAGGTATGACGACACTACGATAGAACATCATTGCAGGTATTATTCAAGAACATTTAATAATACAAAAATAAAATGGATAATAAATAGAAAAGAATTATATTCAGTATATAAGTGTTTATTATCATTTGAACCTTATATTGTATATAACAAATTTATTATAAGAACAGATAATACACAAGTAAAATGGTGGCTAACAAGAAAAATACAAGATTCGGTAACAACAAAAGAAATAAGAAGATTGGTAGTAAATATATTAAAATTCACATTTACAATTGAAGTAATAAAAACTGATAAGAATGTTATTGCAGATTGCTTATCAAGACAAAGCTACTCAGACTGAGAACGATAATACAATAGAAGAGATACTCAAAGACATAACTATACTTTGTACAAAAGTGGATAGTATGGACAACGAGATACAAAAGCTAAAGACTAATGAAGATAATCTGAAGTCTAAAGCTAGTCAGCAGCATGACTATAAAAATGCGGAGCTACGTCGATCGGAAGATGGAAAAAACCCAGAGCTAAAAGGAGACGATGGGAAACTCCTTAAAACCCATAACATTTGTTTAAATATAGCTGCAGGTACAAGCAAACAAGTTAGTGATAAACAACATAAAAATGCTAACTTAAACCAGCTATTCGCAAAACCATTTACCCAAAGGACACCTAGACATGTGTCCATAGAACCACAAACATCTACATAAGCAGATAGTTTGCAAAACAAAAATGAGAGAAAGACATATAACTACATCACACGAACCTATATTGAAAATATCCACAAAATCCAAACCTATTTAAACCGCAACCCCAGATCAACTACAAAAGAACCAAACCAAGATTATTTGACACAAAAGTTACAAGGATATAACAAGTTAATTGCACAATCGAAAACTAACGCTAATATAGTAAGAACATGTTACAGCTAAGAATTGTTAAATACCGTATACACATATGACGGAGAAGAAGTTAGTGGAATACCAAAACTATACAAAGCATTTTTCACATACAAAAGAGTTACGAAAGGAAATATATTTTATATAAAATTCTATACAGCACCAGCCGAGATATTATACGAGGAAATAAAACCTCCAATACAGTTTATCAAGATAGGATTATCTAAAGATATGATTATACCCGAAGATATCGGACAACAAGAAAAGATATGCAAAATAGAGATACCGAGTTTTTATGCCAACAAAAGGATAATTGGTTTATCAACGATTATACAAGAGCTAGCAAATAACTATTTAAACGAAAATGCTATATGGAGCTACTATGCAAGAGACCAGCTAATGATTTATTCTAATTCAAGGGAGCTAAGGAAAGCAGATATGGATGAAGTGCAAAGATGGATTTTATCACTACTTAAGCCAGAAGAACGACCTACGACACGATCACTAAAAGAAGGATTTATTTCGGCAGAATTATTAACCAGATATTGCAAGCTAATTGGTCACAAATACCCTGACCATATATGTTCAAAATGTAACGGAGAAGATAATATAATCCAGACGTCCAGCTGGAATAAAGAGATAAAGACGGAAGCAGAAGATAAGACGATGAAGATGAGATGCAGACAAAATAAAAAGATAAGATAAGAGTAAAATTATTTATCTTGTAAAATAGTTAAGTATGGTGTGAATAGTAGTGTGTCATAATGTTAAGTAGTAATGTGTGTCATAATAAGGATGGGCATGTGTAAGGGATGGTAGGGGGTGTAATTTATTAAGTGGACAAGTGTATGGTGTGTCATAAGTAGCAGGTATGGGATTGTAAGACAAGTGTAAAGAGTAAGTATGGGATTGTAAGAAAGCCATCAGATAGTGTAAAAAAAAAAGTCATAAGAGTAAGTAGTATAGTACGTGCACATTATTGTGCACTACTGTATAAGATAAGATAGGAATTGTAAAGTAGTAGTCGTCTCATTTCTATATAAAGGGACACATATGTAATATGAAAGGCAGGCAATGCCTAATATAAAAAACTTTCTTTCAAAAAACTCTCTCAACTAAAAATTTAGTATATAGATAAATGGAGCAACAATCTGAAATCCAATCAGATATTTCAGATAGCATGGCTAAGCAAGAGGCAAAGGTATATTGTTCAAAAAATATGCGGAACTAATTTCATATATTCCTGAATATCATATATATGATTGAATACATTTATGTTAGTTATTATGCATTAGAATTATTTGAATCATGATTNATTTATAAATGAATAAAGAAGAATACGCAATAGATGAAAAAACATATGAAAATTATGACGGATTAAAAATAAAGATAATATTTTCTAATCTAGGAAGAAGATATAAGAAAATAGGTGACAATATAAGTTTAATGTTAGAGAAAAAATGATAAAACTAGAAGATAGTTTAACTGCTATGATAAGAATAACAAAAGAAAATGAAAAAATAGATAGAAAAACGGAAATTGAAAAAATAAAACAATAAGCAAAAAAGGAAGTACAACAATTAGAAGAAGTAAAAAATACCAAAATAATATAACTAGAAAAAGAGCTAGCAATATTAAAAGAAATGTATGAAATAAAACAAAAAGAAAAAGAACAAAAAACGGAATCAGAAGATATATTAAATCAAGAATGGTATGAAATAGACCTACATGATTTAGAGTTCGAAAGAATAGAATGGTATGATTTAAAAATAAATTCAGATTAAAATAAACTACGGATATTTACAATATTGGGTAAACTCTATGGAAGACATAAAACTATTAGAACAATTAATGGAGGAAAATTTATATATGTACCAAAGAACCGAAGATATGTTATATCTAGAATATATCATAAATAATATTAAAGAAATATTCAGATTAAAACAAATATCGAAAGAATATTACAATAAATATTATTACATATTACTATGAATTTAGCACTACCAAAAAATAATATTAAAGAGATATCAAGATTAAGACACTTAGTAAGAAGATATTATAATAAAATCTTAAAAATAAGTTACTCACCTACCACACTACCATCTACCACACTATCACTTTCATGAATTC